>NC_041391.1:388235013-388296647 GCF_002162155.2 Triticum dicoccoides
GCCGCCTACGTCGCCGTTCCCCTCCTCGGCCACCGGAGGTCATCGCCGTCGATTCGCTGCACTCCGGCCGTCCCCGAGCCCGCTAACCATCCCTGCAGCTCCGCGGTGAGCCACTGATTCGATTCCCCCTTGCCCCGTCGTCCCTAGCCTTCTGTAGCTGCCGCCCCCTTGAGCTCCGAAGCTCGACGCCGCCGGCGATGTCGCCGTCGTGGCCACGGTCACCGAAGCGCCCAACCGAGCACACCCACGCCCTCACCGCACCGCGTAGAAGCCGTAGGTGCCAACCCCGCATCCCCGCAGCCGTTGTAGCCTCGACCCCGAGCTCAGCCGAGCTCCGGCAGCCGCCACGGTCGTCGCCGTCGACGGTACAGGCCACCCCAGGCACGGCCACCACCACCGTTCGACGCGCGGGAGCAAGAGCTCTCCAACGAGCCCAAGCACGGCCTCGCCCGTGCCCTGTAGCGCGATTCCGCATCGCGCCGCCGTCTCGGGCCTCGCCGGCGTCATGTCGCCGGTGGGTTTGACCCACCTTGACCACGGCAGGAACCCCCCTGTGTCCCTGACAGGTGGGCCCAGCCCTGTAGCTAATTAGGATTAGCACTAACCGAATCAGTTAAACTAACTACCCCCCCCCCCCTGACACTGACAGTGGGCCCCAGCGCCACTAACCCCTAATTAGGATTAAATTAACCCTGTTTAACCCCCCCTGTCACTGACGTGTGGACCCCACACGTCAGGTTTGACCCCAGCCAGCCGCAGTTGACCACTGACGTCATGCTGACGTCATGCTGGCGCAATAATTATATTTCTGGATTTAAATTAAATCGGGAAATTCCAGAATATTATTTAAACTTCAAAAATTCATAACTTTTATTCTGTAACTCCAAATTGGACAAATTATATATGAAAAATGATCAGAAAAATCCAATCTATCCATCTGTACTATTTTCATGCATGATCAAACAAGTTAAATTGATGTTTTAAGCAGAACAAGGAAAAGCACTTTAAAAGGCCATGTTTGAGTTTGAAATTTGAATCTTTGATTCAAATTTGTTCAAACCCTTCTGGTTTTAGTTGCATTAGCCCCACACACTCATATTTCTATGTTTCATGCATGCATCATATTGTTGCACATTGTTTGGTGATGGTTGTGTATCGGTGTTCTTTGCGGCAGGTTCTGCCTCCGAGGAGTACCGTGATTACCCTAACGAAGAACCGTATCAGTGCATCGAACCATCAGGCAAGCAACCAACCATTTGATCATATCGATACAATCCCATGTTCTCGCTCCTGCTCTCTTTTACTGCATTAAGACAACGCGTTTCAAACTGCTGTGTGCTACGGTAGTTGAACCCATTTCCTCTGCATGACCTGTCATTGCCACAGTAACTAGATGAAACCCACTGGCATGTGTAGGAGTTGATTGAGCCATATGTATGTGTTGTTCCTACCTTGCTATGCCTGCTATGCTTAGAGTCGTGTCAGGTCTGGTTCATCTGGGTGATGGCTAGAGTGAAATGATTATGTCGGAAATGAGAGTGGTGTGGTGAACACGATTTGGTAAAGGTATCAATGAGAGGCCATGTAGGAGTACATGGTGGGTTGTTTCATTGAAGCCGACCTTAAGCACTAAGATCTGTATGTGTGATTTAAGATACAGCTACTACCATGCATTGGGCCCTGAAATATGACCCCGCTCGACTTCTTATTCACCCTAGCTCTCTGTCCAGGAGTTGCAAGTAGTTTCTGGTGTTTGTAGCCTACTGGAGGCCGTGGACAGCGCTGACCGTAGGGGTGGGCTGTGATGCGGTAGGTACGTGGCCGGGTGTACCGAATACCTGTTAGGTATCTCGGGAACCCTGTTCACATCGTTCGGGGCCGTATGGGAAACCTCGGCCGGACTCCCTGCGGATGGAACCTGAATAGGCGATAAACCTGGACTAGAGGCTTAAGTGTTTAGGTAGGTCGTGGTCTACAGCCACGTCGGCTTTCGCTTGAAGTCTGCCGAGCACATGTCGTGTGCAGACGCTAAGTGGTGGAAACATGTATGAAGAAGTACACCCCTGCAGGGTTATCATAATCTATTCGAATAGCCGCGTCCGCGGTAAAGGACTACTTGGTTGCCTATACAGTTCATAGACAAGTAAATGGGAACTACTAAAAGCCTCAAGATAAGTGTGAGTGCCGAGGATGGCTCTTCTGTAGGAAGACGGAGGTGGATCCTCGGTAGTGTATTGAAGTGGTGAGTAGTGGACTCGTGTGCGCAAAACCATTTCAAGTTGAAGTATCGTAGGATAGACTAGCCAAGAGTCAAAGCTGGCTTGCTGCAATAACTCCACCAACCCTTCTTGATAATATGCATGTATGTAGGATCTGATGTAAGTCTTGCTGAGTACCTTTGTACTCATGTTGCTATAATCTACATTTTTACAGAAGACGCTGCAACCCCTTCTGATGGGTTCTATGTAGACGTTGACATCAACGAGTAGGCTAAAGGCCCAGGTGGTGATCCTGAGCTTGTGAAGGACCACGTAGTATAGCTAGGCTTCCAAGCCTCTTTTATTTTACTAGTTGTCTGTACTCAGACAATGTACTTCCGCTGCTGGTTTGTATGACTGTATGACTTGAATGCTGGGTCGTGTGACCCGTACCTTTGTGTATGTTATGTATGGCTCCCTGAGCCTTAAATAAAGTACTTGTGTCGTAGAGTCATGTTGTGATGCTTCGTTGTATTTGCACATATCGAGCATATTGTGTGTATGATTGAAATGCTTGGTATGTGTGGGATCTGACTATCTAGTTGTTTATCTTTAGTAGCCTCTCTTACCGGGAAATGTCTCCTAGTGTTACCGCTGAGCCATGGTAGCTTGCTACTGCTCTGGAACACTTAGGCTGGCCGGCATGTGTCCTTCTTTGTTCCTGTGTCTGTCCCTTCGGGGAAATGTCACGCTTTGAGTACCGGAGTCCTGTTAGCCCACTACAGCCCGGTTTACCGGAGTCCTGCTAGCCCAGTGCTACAGCCCGGACCCACTTGCTGATGACCGACACGTTCGAAGCTGGGTCATGGATGCCTGTCCCTGTAAGTCTGTGCCACTTTGGGTTTACGACTAGTCATGTCAGGCCGGGCTCCTTATCATATGGATGCTAGCGACACTGTCATATACGTGAGCCAAAAGGCGCAAACGGTCCCGGGCAAAGGTAAGGCGACACCCGTGGGGATACCGTGCGTGAGGCCGCAAAGTGATATGAGGTGTTACCGGCTAGATCGATGTGACATCGAGTCGGGGTCCTGACAGCGTTGGCATCAGAGCCGGACTGCTTGTAGGTTCTCCAAGCCAAACTGGTCGATGTTGAGTCTAGAAACTCTTTAGTTATATGTAGGGGAATTGTTTGTGGGTTGGAACATAAGGCTCTTTTTACTCCTCTATCTTGTGGCATTCTGATCTGAGTCAGTCCATTCTTCCACCGGGGGTTAAGGAATTAGGACCTATTCTCTCTATCAGGATCACGTGTTACTAATCAGTAGTACCTTATAAGTTTGATGGATACAAGCCTAGTTCAGTTCTACTACCACATTATGCTGTTAGAATGGATTCAGAACTTTGATATGATGATGTTGAGTGTGTATAAAATCCTTTGTCAAATGTCTCAAAATCCTTTTTGAGCATTTACAGCTGTTATGCTGCCGAAATTTTGCTAGAAATTCTAATGCCTTTGCATTATGATTGTGCTTTCAGATGGCCACTCGCGACCTCAATCAAGTGGTTCGCCTGACTCGATGCCTAGATGTACCCGGCCATACCGCCAAGTTGGTCAGGGTAATGACTGAGGCTGGATACCGTTGGTATCCTGAGTACACGGTCGAGGAGCAATTTCGGGACTTCAATCAAAGCCAGTATCTCTGCACTGTCAGGATATTTCCATCTTATCCTGGATCCACCGAGCCCCTTCACTGCTCCTATGGACTCGGGGTTACTATTGAGATGGCTGTGCAGGATGCCGCCTACTCTATGATGACCATCATGCGAGTCAGATCTGGTCTATTTCGGGACTCTGATTTCCGGTATATGCCCGGATCACTTCCGGGAGCACAAGGGTATCTCCAGGCTATCTATGCTGACCCCACCCAGGAGGATTCACGGACTCGCACCACTGCTGAGATGCTCGAGGATAAGGACCGTGAAAATCGGGCCTTGAGGTTAGAGCTCTTCAATACCCGTGCTGACCACTGGGCCACATTGACTCGGTTTGCACCGGCGGTGCAAGCTGGATATTCGGATATGCGCGATCTCTATCCTATGAGATCTGCTTTGCCAGACGTGATGGGTTGGCGTGATGTAGGAGGCATCACCCCACCTCGCGGTCCCCGCAGGCCACCGTCTGTTGGTCCAAGACCTCATCCTAGCCCCTATGGTCCACAAGCTCCGCGAGATCGTCTGTTTCCGGATGATCATGTTGAGCTTCCAGGCTATGGAGGTGACTTCTACGAGGACTACTACGGATCGGTCTGAGTTAGTGGTAGTAACACTAGTTCGCACTAGCTGTGTCATCTATCGTCCCGCGTGACTCGTGGGATATGACCTAGTTTGTACCCTTTCCGGAGGTGTAGAAAAATAATGTATAGGAGCTTGGAATGCCTCCGATGAGATGTAATCCTCTTTTCACCGTAATAGTACCTTGTTTGGTCTTGTACTAAACCCTGTATGGTGTGTATGACGATGGAATAAAGAAGCAGTTTCTGTATCTACCATGTCATACGGATGATCATCTTGCATTTCGAGTTATACCTTACATTTTATATCCTATGTTGGAATTTTATCATCCTGACTAAATCATTGTCTTGTTTACCTAGGATGGTCAACACGCGCACTAACCCTGCTTCTCAAGAGCAGGCCGAAGGCAGTGAAGTCAGGGATGCAAATCTGCCTCATCCTCCTTCACTAGCCGAGGTTATGATGGAAGCTGAGAGAAACAAGCGGGAGACCAACCGTTTGTTGGAGCGTATTGAACAGAACACAGCACACCATCAGAGGACTAACGTGGTGTCACTCAGTGATTTTATCAAATTACATCCACCCACGTTCCACCACTCTGTCGAGCCTCTCGACGCTGATGACTGGCTTCGCAGTATCGCTCACAAACTGCGCTCCGTGCTGGTAGCGGAGGCTGACAAGGTCACCTTTGCTGCATATCATCTTGAAGGCCCCGCCAGTCTATGGTGGGAAAATTATGGAGCTATGCGCCCAGCGGGCCATGTCACTACTTGGGCTGAATTCAGCGAGGCTTTCCGTGAACATCACATTCCGGAGGGTCTCATGGACCGTAAACGTGAGGAATTTTGCAGTTTCACCCAAGGCCGACTTTCTGTGGATGCTTACAGCAGGGAGTTTGGTAATCTCGCACGATATGCAACCGAGGAAGTTTCTACTGACGCCAAGAAGCAAGCAAGGTTCCGTAAGGGCCTTAGTCCTGAGCTTCGCCGTGACCTCCGTCTGCATGAGTGCACATCTTTTCAGAAACTTGTCAACAAAGCCATCAGTGCTGAAACTGGTCAGACTGACTATGACGCAACACGCAAGCATGGCTGTGACATGGGTTCCTCATCCGGTGCTGGTCCTCAGAAGCGCCGCGTGTGGGTGCCCAACACCGCCCTGCCACCCAGGTTCACACCGAGGCCATCCTTCCAGGCGCCTCGCCCCGTTCAACAGTCTGCACCGGCCAAGCCCTATGGGGGTCCAACCAACAATGCTCCTCCACGTACCAGTTCCGTGACTTGTTTCAAATGTGGGGAATCTGGTCACTATATGCGTGAGTGTCCCCAGACCAACCCCAACCAGTCTGCTAAAGTTGTTGGCCGTGGCAAGCCGACAGGAAAAGTATTTCACGCCAAGCCGGTCACCGCTTCACGTGGCCATGTCAACTGTATCTCTGCCGAAGAAGCTCAAGAGGATCCCAACGTCGTTCTCGGTACGCTTCTTGTTAATTGCCACCCGGCATCTGTTCTTTTCGATACAGGAGCCTCTCATTCTTTTATATCCGAAAATTATGCTCGTTTGCATAACGTTGCATTCTGTGACATGCCATCCACTATGGAAATTTCTACTCCTGGTTCTAGATGGCAGACCTCTAGGGTAAGTTATGGAAATGAAATCCAAGTCGACAGACTTGTTTTCCTCATGTCCTTGATAGCCCTTAAATCTTCAGATATTAATATCATTTTGGGTATGGACTGGATGTCAGCTCATCAAGCCAAAATTGATTGCTTCTCTAGGACTGTTCAACTCACCCATCCTTCGGGGAAGATAGTCAATGTCTTGACCCGAATAGCCAAGCGACAATTATATTCTCTTAACGCCAGCCCTTTGCCAGACCTTGAGGACATTCCGGTAGTCCGTGACTTCCCGGATGTCTTTCCAGAGGAATTGCCAGGTGTTCCACCTGACAGGGATGTTGAGTTCGTAATAGACCTCATCCCCGGAACCGTTCCGATTGCTAGAAGACCTTATAAGATGGCACCCCTAGAACTAGCCGAGCTTAAGAAACAACTCGATGAGTCCTTGAAAAAGGGTTTCATCCGACCTAGCTCATCTCCGTGGGCTTGCCCCGTCCTATTCGTCAAGAAGAAGGATGGTACGGACCGGATGGTTGTAGATTACCGACCTGTCAATTTGGTCACAATCAAGAACAAATATCCGCTTCCCAGGATCAACGACCTGTACGATCAGCTCGCTGGATCCTCAGTCTTCTCCAAGATGGATTTGAGGTTGGGCTACCATCAAATCAAAATCAGAAACGGGGACATTCCTAAAACGGCCTTTGTTACTCGTTATGGCCAATACGAGTACACCGTCATGTCCTTCGGTTTAACCAACGCTCCAGCCACCTTTTCTCGGTTAATGAACTCAATCTTCATGGAGTATTTGGATAAATTCGTCGTAGTTTACCTCGATGATATACTCATCTACTCCAAGAACGAGGAAGAACATGCCGAACATTTAAGGCTAGTGTTGAAGAAACTTCGAGAGCATCGCCTTTATGCCAAATTTTCTAAATGTAATTCTGGTTGTCAGAAGTGACCTATCTGGGTCATGTAATATCTGGTAAAGGTATTGCTGTTAACCCTGAGCGAGTTCAAGCCGTCCTTAATTGGACTCCACCCGAATCGGTCAAGCAAGTTCGGAGTTTTCTGGGCTTAGCGAGCTATTGCCGTCGCTTTGTCGAAAACTTCTCTAAGGTTGCTAAACCTCTAACCGAACTCCTCAAGAAAGACAAGAAGTTCGAATGGACTCCACAATGTGAGCACAGCTTTTAGGAACTGAAAAGACGCCTGACCTCTGCTCCCGTACTGGTACCGCCAGACTTCTCCAAGGACTTTGTTATCTACTGCGACGCCTCGCGACAAGGACTAGGTTGCATCCTCATGCAAGATCGACACGTAATTGCCTACGCTTCACAGCAATTGCACCCACATGAGGAGAATTATCCTACTCATGATCTAGAGCTTGCAGCCGTAGTCTATGCACTTAAGACCTGGCGGCATTACCTCCTCGGTAATCGTTGTGAAATATTCACTGATCACCAAAGTCTGAAGTACATTTTCACCCAACCGGATCTGAATCTCAGGCAAAGACGTTGGGTTGAATTGATCACAGACTTCGACTTAGGAATAACCTACACCCCAGGGAAAGCCAACGTCATGGCTGATGCGCTAAGTCGTAAATCTTATTGTAACAACCTGATGTTACAACAAGGTCAACCGCTTCTCCATGAGGAATTTTGGAAGCTTAACCTTCACATTGTACCTCAAGGTTTTCTTTCCACCTTGGTAGCAAAACCTACTCTTACGGATCAAATCATCGCTGCCCAAAAGCGAGATAAGGGAATATCTAAAATCAAAGAGAACATTGCTAGCGGAGGTGCTAGTTGTTTCTCCACAAATGATCATGGTGTTGTGTACTTTGAGAACCGTCTAGTGGTTCCCAAGAACCAGCATCTACGGCAGTTGATCCTTAAGGAGGCTCATGAATCTCCTCTCACTATTCATCCCGGTAGTACTAAGATGTATCAGGACCTACGCCAGAGGTTCTGGTGGACTAGGATGAAGAGAGAAATTGCTCAGTTTATTGCAAATTGCGACGTCTGTCGTCGTGTAAAAGCAGAGCATCAACGGCCTGCTGGCACCCTTCAACCCTTAGCTATTCCTGAATGGAAATGGGATAAAATTGGTATGGATTTCATTACCGGTTTTCCCAGGACCAAGAGAGGGAATAATGCTATCTTCGTCATTGTCGATCGTCTTTCCAAAGTAGCCCATTTCCTACCTGTTCGTGAGAGTATAACCGCTAGTCAGCTGGCAGACTTATACATCTCCCGAATAGTGTCTCTCCATGGTGTTCCTTTGGAAATTAACTCGGATCGAGGAAGTCTTTTCACCTCTCGATTTTGGGAAAGTTTCCAAAATGCTATGGGAACCCGTCTCTCCTTTAGCACCGCCTTCCACCCTCAGTCGAGTGGTCAAGTGGAACGCGTCAACCAGATTCTAGAAGACATGCTTCGAGCCTCTGTTATCTCATTCGGAATGGACTGGGAGAAGTGCCTTCCATTTGCCGAATTCGCTTACAACAACAGCTATCAATCTAGTTTGGGTAAAGCCCCTTTTGAAGTTCTCTATGAACGACGATGTCGAACACCCCTTAACTGGTCAGAGACCGGGGAAAGACAATTCTTTGGCCCGGATATGATTCAGGAAGCAGAAGAACAAGTTCGCATCGTTCGTGAAAAGTTGAAAACAGCCCAATCTCGTCAAAAGAGTCAATATGACCGAAAACATAAGGCTATGACTTTCGAGGTTGACGAGAAGGCTTATCTTCGGGTCACCCCTCTGAAGGGAACCCATCGTTTCGGTATCAAAGGTAAATTGGCTCCTCGTTACATTGGACCTTTTCGCATTCTCGCCAAACGAGGAGAAGTTGCCTACCAGTTGGAGCTACCCCCGCACCTCTCCAGAGTCCACGATGTCTTCCACGTTTCTCAACTCAGGCGTTGCTTCTCGGATCCTATCCGTGAAGTGGACCACGAAACGCTTGATCTCCAAGATAATCTTACATATCGAGAGTACCCCATTCGTATCCTCGATCAGGCCGAACGTACCACCCGACGTCATAATATCAAGTTTCTCAAAGTACAATGGTCGCACCATTCTGAGGATGAAGCAACCTGGGAAAGGGAGGATCGTCTTCGACTCGAGTATCCCGCCTTCTTCCCGGAGGAACCCAAATCTCGGGACGAGATTCTTTTGAGTGGGGGTGAGTTGTCACACCCTAGCTAGTCATGCATTAGAGTGTTGCATCATGTTTACTCTTTCATCAGAAACTTGAAATGGGGATCTGTGAAACCCTCAGAATCATTTTTGAAAATGATCCAAATAAAAATTTCTCCAAAAGGGTCCAAGAAAATGCTCATGTTGCTCTCTGAAAATATTGGACAGAGATAAAAATCAAACCAATATTTTTAAGAGCTCATAGGTATTTATTTTGGGCATTTGGAATTAATGCATAAATATTTGCATTGGAAATATATTATTTATATATATTAATATATGTCCAAATATTATGCCAATTATAAAGGAGCTCTGGAATAATATATTTAGCTCCTGCAAAAATTGGCATAAGGTATATAAATGATTTAATATTTTATTTAAATCAAAACAAATGTCAGAAATTAGAAAACAGAAATAATTAAAAAGGGAGAAGCTTACCTGGGCTCCTCCCTGTGCAGCCCAGCCAGCTGGCCGGCCCAGCCAGCAGGCGGCCCAGCCCGCCTCTCTCCTCTGTCGTCTTCGTCCTCGACAGAGGGAGGGGAGTGTGGCCGGCGCGCGCGCGCGCCATCGCGCCACGCCACCTGCTCGGCTGCCTGCCTGCCCTCCCCTCCTCGCTCGATGCCCCGGACGACGCCACGCCTCCCCCTGCTCTCTCTCACTCTCCCTCAGTTCCTCCCTCCTCTCCCTCGCTCTCTCTCTCACACGGCCGAACACCACCATCGCTGCCGTTCGCCATAGCAGCCGTCACCGGCCACCCCTCGTTCCCCCGACTAGCCCAGAGGCTCCGCCTCGACCCCCTCTTCCTCCCCACCGATCCACGGGTCTCCGGAAGCCCTGCATCGCCGCCTACGTCGCCGTTCCCCTCCTGGGCCACCGGAGGTCATCGCCGTCGATTCGCTGCACTCCGGCCGTCCCCGAGCCCGCTAACCATCCCTGCAGCTCCGCGGTGAGCCACTGATTCGATTCCCCCTTGCCCCATCGTCCCTAGCCTTCTGTAGCTGCCGCCCCCTTGAGCTCCGAAGCTCGACGCCGCCGGCGATGTCGCCGTCGTGGCCACAGTCACCGTAGCGCCCAACCGAGCACACCCACGCCCTCACCGCACCGCGTAGAAGCCGTAGGTGCCAACCCCGCATCCCCGCAGCCGTTGTAGCCTCGACCCCGAGCTCAACCGAGCTCCGGCAGCCGCCACGGTCGTCGCCGTCGACGGTACAGGCCACCCCAGGCACGGCCACCACCACCGTTCGACGCGCGGGAGCAAGAGCTCTCCAACGAGCCCAAGCACGGCCTCGCCCGTGCCCTGTAGCGCGATTCCGCATCGCGCCGCCGTCTCGGGCCTCGCCGGCGTCATGTCGTCGGTGGGTTTGACCCACCTTGACCACGGCAGGAACCCCCCTGTGTCCCTGACAGGTGGGCCCAGCCCTGTAGCTAATTAGGATTAGCACTAACCGAATCAGTTAAACTAACTACCCCCCCTGACACTGACAGTGGGCCCCAGCGCCACTAACCCCTAATTAGGATTAAATTAACCCTGTTTAACCCCCCTGTCACTGACGTGTGGACCCCACACGTCAGGTTTGACCCCAGCCAGCCGCAGTTGACCACTGACGTCATGCTGACGTCATGCTGGCGCAATAATTATATTTCTGGATTTAAATTAAATCAGGAAATTCCAGAATATTATTTAAACTTCAAAAATTCATAACTTTTATTCTGTAACTCCAAATTGGACAAATTATATATGAAAAATGATCTGAAAAATCCAATCTATCCATCTGTACTATTTTCATGCATGATCAAACAAGTTAAATTGATGTTTTAAGCAGAACAAGGAAAAGCACTTTAAAAGGCCATGTTTGAGTTTGAAATTTGAATCTTTGATTCAAATTTGTTCAAACCCTTCTGGTTTTAGTTGCATTAGCCCCACACACTCATATTGCTATGTTTCATGCATGCATCATATTGTTGCACATTGTTTGGTGATGGTTGTGTATCGGTGTTCTTTGCGGCAGGTTCTGCCTCCGAGGAGTACCGTGATTACCCTAACGAAGAACCGTATCAGTGCATCGAACCATCAGGCAAGCAACCAACCATTTGATCATATCGATACAATCCCATGTTCTCGCTCCTGCTCTCTTTTACTGCATTAAGACAACGCGTTTCAAACTGCTGTGTGCTACGGTAGTTGAACCCATTTCCTCTGCATGACCTGTCATTGCCACAGTAACTAGATGAAACCCACTAGCATGTGTAGGAGTTGATTGAGCCATATGTATGTGTTGTTCCTACCTTGCTATGCCTGCTATGCTTAGAGTCGTGTCAGGTCTGGTTCATCTGGGTGATGGCTAGAGTGAAATGATTATGTCGGAAATGAGAGTGGTGTGGTGAACACGATTTGGTAAAGGTATCGATGAGAGGCCATGTAGGAGTACATGGTGGGTTGTTTCATTGAAGCCAACCTTAAGCACTGAGATCTGTATGTGTGATTTAAGATACAGCTACTACCATGCATTGGGCCCTGAAATATGACCCCGCTCGACTTCTTATTCACCCTAGCTCTCTGTCCAGGAGTTGCAAGTAGTTTCTGGTGTTTGTAGCCTACTGGAGGCCGTGGACAGCGCTGACCGTAGGGGTGGGCTGTGATGCGGTAGGTACGTGGCCGGGTGTACCGAATACCTGTTAGGTATCTCGGGAACCCTGTTCACATCGTTCGGGGCCGTATGGGAAACCTCGGCCGGACTCCCTGCGGATGGAACCTGAATAGGCGATAAACCTGGACTAGAGGCTTAAGTGTTTAGGTAGGTCGTGGTCTACACCCACGTCGGCTTTCGCTTGAAGTCTGCCGAGCACATGTCGTGTGCAGACGCTAAGTGGTGGAAACATGTATGAAGAAGTACACCCCTGCAGGGTTATCATAATCTATTCGAATAGCCGCGTCCGCGGTAAAGGACTACTTGGTTGCCTATACAGTTCATAGACAAGTAAATGGGAACTACTAAAAGCCTCAAGATAAGTGTGAGTGCCGAGGATGGCTCTTCCGTAGGAAGACGGAGGTGGATCCTTGGTAGTGTATTGAAGTGGTGAGTAGTGGACTCGTGTGCGCAAAACCATTTCAAGTTGAAGTATCGTAGGATAGACTAGCCAAGAGTCAAAGCTGGCTTGCTGCAATAACTCCACCAACCCTTCTTGATAATATGCATGTATGTAGGATCTGATGTAAGTCTTGCTGAGTACCTTTGTACTCATGTTGCTATAATCTACATTTTTACAGAAGACGCTGCAACCCCTTCTGATGGGTTCTATGTAGACGTTGACATCAACGAGTAGGCTAAAGGCCCAGGTGGTGATCCTGAGCTTGTGAAGGACCACGTAGTATAGCTAGGCTTCCAAGCCTCTTTTATTTTACTAGTTGTCCGTACTCAGACAGTGTACTTCCGCTGCTGGTTTGTATGACTGTATGACTTGAATGATGGGTCGTGTGACCCGTACCTTTGTGTATATTATGTATGGCTCCCTGAGCCTTAAATAAAGTACTTGTGTCGTAGAGTCATGTTGTGATGCTTCGTTGTATTTGCACATATCGAGCATATTGTGTGTATGATTGAAATGCTTGGTATGTGTGGGATCTGACTATCTAGTTGTTTATCTTTAGTAGCCTCTCTTACCGGGAAATGTCTCCTAGTGTTACCGCTGAGCCATGGTAGCTTGCTACTGCTCTGGAACACTTAGGCTGGCCGGCATGTGTCCTTCTTCGTTCCTGTGTCTGTCCCTTCGGGGAAATGTCACGCTTTGAGTACCGGAGTCCTGTTAGCCCGCTACAGCCCGGTTTACCGGAGTCCTGCTAGCCCAGTGCTACAGCCCGGACCCACTTGCTGATGACCGACACGTTCGAAGCTGGGTCATGGATGCCTGTCCCTGTAAGTCTGTGCCACTTTGGGTTTACGACTAGTCATGTCAGCCCGGGCTCCTTATCATATGGATGCTAGCGACACTGTCATATACGTGAGCCAAAAGGCGCAAACGGTCCCGGGAAAAGGTAAGGCGACACCCGTGGGGATACCGTGCGTGAGGCCGCAAAGTGATATGAGGTGTTACCGGCTAGATCGATGTGACATCGAGTCGGGGTCCTGACAGGAACAAACAAGAAACTACTTCAACTAAACACACACACATGAGGTGCAAGCAAAGTCAACATGCAAGTTCGGCTCATGATAAGAGGTTAGCTTGCCTGGGGTCGATAAATACTCCGGGAAAAAGTGTGAAACGGTCGTGGAAAGATTTGCCAAAAACAGTTCTCTCTCGGAGGGGGCTATTTATGGGCAAGGGCAAAGTGGTCATTTTCAATATGTCAGACCATAGTGAAAATGATGGGAACGGAACGGCCTCGACAAAACAAAGACATGAGCGTTGGAATCACCTTAATCGGAGTTACGGTTGTCGAGATACGAAGGGTTGAAGTTCAGGGACCTATCGGTGAAATGTTTTCAGCAAATAGGCCCCTGGAGGAAAAAAAATGAACGCGCCTTTCGTTGGAATACGCATTCGTGTGGGCGAGACGTATCTCAGTGAATACGCCTCCAGTTCACACGTGGCAGAGGTGGGGCTGGGCTGAAGAAGTATTTCAGAAATACGCTTTCACTTAAAGGGTCAACGGGCCCGCCCGGGTTATCGCCTGGGAGGCTGACGCATGGGGCCCACCACGAGTTTTCCCTCCTCCTCCTGGGTCGTCTTCCCCGTCGCGACACAGAGCAGAGGAGGCTCGGGTGCCGGCGCCGTCATCGCCTGGCTGGCTCCCCAGGCCGGCCGACGAGCTCAGGCGCTCCGCCACTCTCCGCCGCACCTACTGGTGGTCTCGGGATCGCTCGGGATGGCTCACAGCGACAGCGCCATGGACCGGTCGCGGTGGCCAGAGAGCTTCAAGGGGAGGTGCCTCGGAGGGGCTCCTACGCCGGAGTTGGGTGGGGTGGTGGAGGTATGCGGCTCCAGGGAGGTCGTGGATGCAGAGGAGAGCGAGGGGGAAAGGCCATGGCCGGAGATGGCAGAGGGGAACGGCGGCGGCATCTCGGCCAGAGGAGGGGATGGGAAGGGCTCCGGCTCGGGGAGGGGTTGTGAGCTGCGAGAGAGCTCGAGGGCTCTACTTATAGTCGCGGGGACGAGCTCTAGAGGGAGGGGCGAGGCGACACGCGGCGTGGCTACGTGTCCGTGCGCCGGCGAAGCGCACGCGCAGCCAAGGGTCACGGGGAACGGCGGGAAGGCGACAAGGGGGACGCGGAAGAGTGCCAGGAGGTCACGGAGACGAGGAACGCTCGCGGACGAGGGGGGAAACGGACAGGAGCAAGGAAACGAGGGCGCACACGGGAGCTCACTGTGTTCGGTGACGGCGACGGCTCAACGAGGAAGCAAACGAAGGGGGAAATGGGTCAAGGCGCACGGCGACGATGAGGCTGAGCTATTTGACAAGCTCGGACGAGCCAGAGCCAGCCGGAGCGGCGATACTGTGGCCAACAGTGTGCAGACCACCTATTTGGCTGGCACTGCCCGTGGTCACCACCGACAATGCATGCTCTGGTCGTCTAGTTGGTGCCAAATGATGTCTACAGCGTAGTACTTCGGAAGCTAATTAAGACTGAGGTGATTTCACATGCAGAGGTGAAGGGGGCAGAGGGAACCAAGTTCGACAAGTTTGTTGTTGCAAACTTGGCCACATCTTGGTGATCAAACTAGAGGGTCTAAGGACTAAGCGTGATGTCTAGGAGGTTTAGGCTAGCAAGGACTACGGTCCTGGGAAGTTTGAAGGTATTTGGGAAAGTATTTAACATAGTTGCAGTGCAACTGTCAAATATGGCCCAGAAAACAAATGAGGAAGAAACACTCACTAGGAGTGTTGGATTTGGCTACCACTTGGCAATTCCTCATGAATTGGTCATATGTAGATTCGGAAACAAGATAATACCAAATGGACATGCCAAATTGGTACTTACTTCACAAGCATCACTTTTGACCAGAAACTTGAGAAAATTCTAGGAAAATATTAGCTACATGGAATGATCCAATCTATTGGGTAGGTGGGTTATATGGATAAGAGAAGGCTTGGGAATATTTTCAGCCATAATGGAGCAACACAAAATATACTTTCTTCACAAACTGAAAATTTGGACGAAACACAAGAATTGCTCATGTTCTCACATAGCTCAATGAAATGATCTAAATTTGGGTGGAGGATACTTATTTGGGATAGTTGAGAGGATGGAAAAGTTTCATCCCCTTTGGAAACTCTATGAAGGTACTTCCTTCACAAAGTTACAATCTTGTCAGAAACTTTGAAAAATTGCACAGGGAGCTAGGATGATTGGATTGAGCTCATCTTTGGTATCAATATGTGATCTATCAAGGTAAATCACCCTGACAAATTGAATCTCAAAAGGAATTAGGAATAAAGCACTTCCTTTGCAAAATTGCAGAGAAGGCAGAAACTTGCATTGGATCATGTGCCCAAATTTTGATATGTGGAACATGAGATAAGGATGGAACTAGTGACTATATATCAAGGACAAGCTCCACAATTTATTTGGATATTTTCTCTGCTATAAAAATAGTAGTTCCTTTAGAAAATGGCAGAAAGGCAATATTGTCATTAAATAGGAAAAAGCAATTTTTCTTATTCAACTATGGCCAATACAATTGCCAGAGCTTGGATTAGGCATAATTATCAACTCCACCAATTCAAATGAATTTAGGAGATGGCTAGCTATGCCTTTGGATTTTATTCCTCAGAAAGGCAAGAAAAGGAATAAATCATAATTCAAAAATATTGCATGGGACTTGGCAATATTTTTGCATATCCAAGGTTGAAAAGGATAGGAGGGTCTCTGGGAATAGATGGGATGATCAACAGATCAAGGAAAATGATGGCTCCTTTGTAATCACAAAGGTCATGATCAAATTCCAAAAATTTGGAATTATGGTTTGAGAGGGTTGGAGCTGAGGCAAATGAGGTCTTACCCACTGACAAAGACATGAGCAAGGTTTTGAAAGGTTGGAAATGACAAGAATTCTCAGAGTCATCTAGCGAACTCAGGAGAAAATTTTGAAAATGAGTGCCAGGAAGGAATAACAGCACAAAAATTCATAACCCGATTTTGGGGCTGTTACAAACGTTCCCCCCTTAAAAAGAATCTCGTCCTCAAGATTCCTAGGGTTACAGCACCAAAGGAAAGATAGACACTCCGGGAAAAACCTCTGGGTTAATTTTAACCCTTCGGTCAGGTTTGAACGAGTTGGGGTACCAATGATTGGTACACCCAAAGAGAGATATGAGCAAAACAGGGTTACCTCCACGGCGAGGGGCACTCGAGATCAGACTCCCGAAAAAATGCTGGATGCACCCCAATGAACAGTGGTTTCTCCTGCTGATCCTCATCAGGAATGATCGGATTCGGGACAACGCGCGGCTAGGTGCGGTGGCTCGAGGTGCGAAAGAAGATGGTGCACGGGGTGGTCCTCCGCCACGCTTGATTCTCCGTCAATTCGCACAGGCGGAATAATCGCGTGCTGCGGTGGAGCGGTGATGGCGACTTGCTGCACCACGCAAGGCAGCGGTGAAGGGGTTCAGATGCGGGTGAAGTTGCTACACCAGCTCATGAATCAAACTAGAGCACGGGAAAATTTTCGCGGATTGCTCCACGAAATGTAGGTGTCGAGGTAGAATCGGAGTTGAAATCTGTATCGGGGAGTTGTAATGGATCGTGAGAAATAAAGCTGGCAGCGTTTCTCCGGAAACGCGATTGGGTTAACAAAAAAGAACTAGGGTCGAGAAATGGCCAGATGGAAATGCCTCTTCGAGGCTCTGGGTTTAAAAATCTGGCACACGGGGTATGCGCAGGTAGAGAGGGATATGTGACTTTGCTTTTCCCCAAGTACTGCCCTAAATGTAGTCGTGGGTGAACCGGGTATGCATGCAGGATGCAAGGTAGTCTAAACTAACAAGCAAGCAGACAGATGCAACATACAGGCAACAGAAAAACACACCAGGCTAATCACTAAGGTGTTTTAATGCTAGTCGGTATATGTACTCCTGGCATACATATACCTACATCAACGCGCATTTTATTAAAGACTCGGGACGAGTAATTGTTGTTTGTAGTGTATGTGTCGTACTAATTAAAATCTTGTTAGCAAACATTGCCAACCCTGTCAAACATTTCTGCTTGACAGAGAGACAAGCAAAAATAAACACACAAACAAAAGCAAGCAAGCAAATAACACAGCATACGGGTTACAACAGTACGAGCATACAACAAAGCACTAACGCACTACGCGCTTAAACAAAACTACTCGCTCCGGGATACATGGTTCTATCATCATCTCGGGGATGAACCGACGGACCAACCTACTAGCAGAAACCATTGACTGCGTGACTGAGGACATGCAGAAGACTGGCCTTGTTGGGGCTCTCCTGGAGGACGAAGACTGAGCCAATCTCCATCTTCATCGTCCGACGCTACTATGGGTTGGAGCTCTACTGCTGGAGGTGTGGCTGAAATCGATCCAAGCAAATGCTGCTGGTGGATCCGTAAAAGAGCCTTGTCGAGGGTGATGATGTTTGGCTTGGGACACAGCACAGGCTGAGAGGATAGCACTGGTTCAGATGGCATTGGACAAACGGCTTGAGATGCGAATTTACGAGCCTCACGGTAAGCTTCCTTGACGACTCGTACCACATCGTTGTCCATGGTTCTAAACTCGGCAAGCATCTTTGAAATCATCATCCCCTGGGCAGTGATATATTGCACCAGGCGAGCGATTGCGGGATCATCTCCTTGGCTAACAGGAGAAGGCTGCATTACTACTTTTGCCACACTGGGGAAAAGGCAGAACTCCCGCCTTGTTGCGACATGCGGGAACTTGGTTCGGAGGTGTAGGATAGCCTCCACAGCAGCGGCCTGAATGGCTAAATCAGAGGTAGGCATGGCTCTCCCCTGTAAAACCAAAGGCAGGCCATCTACTGCGGGACTTAGGCTGATGTGCACTCTTGCATCAAAGTGATGAAGGTGAGGAACGGGTGACGATTGGAACACCAGGTAATCGGGCCTAGCCTTACAGCCAAAGGCTTTGGTGAGCATCTCGGCAAGAAGGGTTGGAAAGCCAGTGTGGTTGACGGCACAGGTGCGGGTGTAAAACCTGGGATCTCTGAAGGTGCGAGCCATGGCTGGGGAGCTACTAGCTAAGCTTTTCTGTAGGGACATGGCGGACTGAGGAGCGAGCGATACTGCTAGCGGAAAGGGGGTTTTATAGGCAGCTACGCGGGACAGGCCTGCATGGTGTGGCCCCTTTCCCTTAATGGTGAAGGGTGTGGCCGACCAGAAAGGATAGCGTTACTACACGTTCCACGGATAACTAGGAAGGGACAGCGGGGTGAGGATGTGTCGGTCCCGACTGCGCCACATGTTGATTAACAGTGGCCATGCCGGATGCCAGGGATGGGTCAAATCCCTTAGGGTCATTATAGGTTGATGGTAGCGGTAATCTAATGCTAGGGTAATCTATGCCAGCCTGGCTCTGATACCATCTCCTGTGGCACCCCGATCCGCATGGAACAGGGGGCCTTTGCACGTCAGCCCAGGATTACGCCTGACGCACGACAGGTCCATGATACAGCATTCCAGGTACAATAATATTCATCAAATACATGTGTATATGATTACATCATTGATGAATACAATTATCTGGCATAGCCCTAAGGCTATACGGATGGCAGCGGAAGTCTATTTAAATGGCGGCGGAAGTCTTGGGTTGGCAGCGTCTCTCTCTAGCTGGGCTACATAACTCACAGGACTGGCAAGATTACGGCCTAGCACGATGGATCAAGCGAACAATTCGGGCACGACCTACAAAACTGGCATGACACGCCAGGTTAGTACATTGAATGTACTTGCAAGACAACCAAATACATAGAATCCAAACAAACAGATGACAAAGCAAGAACCAAGCATATGCAACAGTCTACTTCAACACAACTTCTAAGCATGGCATGATATTAACTAGAATCATAAATCAAACTAAGCATGAATAAAATCACATCATCTACTAGCATGGCATATCAAACTTCTAGCAAAGCAACAACAAAGCATAGCATATCAAAACATGGCATGACATTAGGAAACTATGCTGAAAATAAACTACCAGTTACCTCCCATGAAGACATGTTGTATCAATCTTATGCAACAATCACTTACTCTACCACGGCTCCTCGGAGCACAAGCATGACTTACCGAGACCTCGTCTCGGGGTCATATCAACTCATCATCGTGACTTCTGACGATTATCTAATAGTCCAAGTCATCACAAGATTTATCACATCTTAGTTATCACACAAGTTATTAGCAGATTTATCCTCCATTTCAACCGAGACCCGATAGTGTGACCTACTACGAACTTGTGCCCATGACCGAGGACGCGGCTATCGATAGATTGAATACACTCTGCAGAGGTAGCGCACTTTACCCACACTACGGAGTACCTGGCCTCGCTTTCCCATTCGGGTGGACCAAAATATTCCGACGAAACCCTCCCTTTATCATGCACTCTCCCCGGCCACTCCAACCAACTCCCCCTTAGGGCTAGGTCTTGGGTGGCCCCGTGTCTACCAAAGACACCAACGGCCACCGTCGTGACAAAACGGTCCCAAACGAGGACAAGCTATACCATAAAAACAAAAACGAGCACACAAGGTTATGCCCGCCTACCTGATCAGGGTAGCGCGTGCCCTTAACCTTCCCTCGTGGGATGCACCGGTGAGAGCCACGACAAAGGACCGAATCAAGACCTTCCCATAAGGTAAATGTGGTTGCACTCGAGAAAGCTCGATTTGGTGGCACTATAATATCCCAGTGATGATGGAGGAGGTTTGTTATTAAGTCATATTATTAACTTCTCCATCACAATCATTATGCAAGCATTATTAACATGAATGCAACAACTAACATGCAACATACCGATGCAGTAACAAAAT
This sequence comes from Triticum dicoccoides, assembly GCF_002162155.2. Classification (NCBI taxonomy): domain Eukaryota; kingdom Viridiplantae; phylum Streptophyta; class Magnoliopsida; order Poales; family Poaceae; genus Triticum; species Triticum dicoccoides. The sequence continues at coordinate 388,255,341 of NC_041391.1, forward strand.
ATCGAGCATTTCAGAAGAACAATGATAGCATGCGAAACATGGCAATACCAAGTACTAGCAAACTTAATAGTCCAACAGAATTATCATAACATCGATATTACTAACATGATACTAAACAATGAAGGCCCGCTTCTCGGCGGACTGATGACGTGCCTCCTACTTCACTAGTCGCATGTTTGGGCATACCTTTAGGTGGTGCTTAATTATTCCCCTTGGGACCCCAGCCAGGTGTTTGGGTTCCCAAGAGAATACATCCTTGTTGGCTCGCATGAAGTTGACCAACGCTTCCTCTTGGTCCCGAGGGAGGCCAGCCCCTATGGCGAAGCTGGCGTTGGTCGTTCCCTCATCACTGACCAGCACTTGCTTTGTCTCACCTAGGTCTTGGGAGAACAACTATTTCTTCTTGGCTGGCGCCGCCTCTAGGGCCTTCGGATCCCCCTTCTCATCAGGCAGCACGGATGCCACTGACCTGAAGGCGAGCTTGAGGGCCTGCAGCGTGTCTTTGGTGTCCCCCGCCTCTGTGAGGACACCATTGCTGCCAGGCATCTTCATGAGGTTGTATGCAGGGTGAGTCGCTGCCATAAACTAGCCCAAGGTCGGGTACCACAAGATGGTGTTGTATGGCAGGTCGATCCGGGCGATGTCGAAGTCAACGAGCTCGGTGCGGTAGTAGTCGCGGGTCTTGAAGGTGACAGGGAGGAGGATCTGCCCCAGGGGGCTGGTGGAGCCGCCGCCGACCCCGGAGAAAGGCTTCGAGGGGCGGAGCCGGCTGGGTGGCACGTGCAGCAGGCCGAATACCTCCGTGAAGAGCACGTTGAGGCCGGCTCCGCCATCGATGAGGGTCCTGGTGACCGCCACATTGCAGATGGTGAGGGTGCAAAGCATCAGGAGTGTACCTGCTCCTATCGTGGCGGCTGGATGATCCTCGAGGCCGAAGGTGAGGTCGGCCTTGGGCGCAGCCCAGCCCGGGGTAGCCCCCGAGCCCGCCTGGGCGGTGCTTACTTGTTGGTGAACTGCTTGATGTGGCGGTCGGAGGGCGGTGCCTGTGAGCCACCTAGGAGAGCTGCGATGACGGGGGGCGCCGGTGCCGCACAACAGGTGAGGAAGAGGTCGCGCAGCTCCTCCCAGGAGGCCACCGAGGACGTCAGTGGACTGAGTAACCAGGCGCGCGGTGCGCCCACGAGAGCCATGGGGAGCCAGTTGGCCTTCACCTTGTTGTCTCCGCCAGCCGCCTAGACTGCCTCCTCGTATGCATGGAGGTAGGCAGCCGGATCCGCCACGCCGGTGTAGCGTGGAGGCATCTCCGGTCGGAACTTGGGAGGCCACCGCACCTGCCACGGGGAGTGGGTGAAACAATGCAACAATGGCGCTTCTTCGGAAGCGCGTGTCGGCTGGGTCGACGGAGGAGCGCCCGCCATCGGCGCTGGCGGCGCGATCTGGCGGTTGGGGCGGAAAATTTCCGATGCACCCCTACCTGGCGCGCCAAATGTCGGATTACGGATTCCGCAAACCCTTGAGAGGTTCAAACTCTGGGGTGCATGTGGAGATCTCAACCTACCCAGCCTGCCTACTCGCGGTCCTCCTAAGCCTAGCGCGACGAGCTCGAAGAGACAAAGAGACACAGTAGTTTATCCTGGTTCGGGCCACCTTGCGGTGTAATACCCTACTCCAGCGTTTTGGTGGATTGACTCGGAGGGCTGAGGATGAACTAGTACAATAGATGAACTGGCCTCAGGAGGTGAGGTGTTCTTAAGCTCGATAGAGCTGAGGGGATGTGTACCAGATTAGATGCCCTCTATGGTGGTGGCTAAGTCCTATTTATAGTGGCCTTTGTCCTCTTCCCAAATGTTGGCGGGAAGGGATCCCACAATCGCCGGATTTGAAAGGGGACAAGTAATACAGCTTATCCTGACAAAAGTAGTCTTCGCATGCAAAAAGCCTCTGGTCGTCACAATGCGGCGGGCTCGATGACCTCCGTCCTGCCGTCCTGGCGGTCTTGGTCTCGTTGCACTGGAATGGAAACCTTTGGCTGATTCCTCGGGGCTCCGCTACTGCGGCTTGCCTCCTTTGCACCAAAGAGGAAACCTGTGCTCTGCGCCCGCCTGGCCTTTGCACCGAAGAAGAACTCTCTGTCCCTCGAGAGCCCGCCTAAAATGGCCGATCCCCTCGGGGGTCTTAGCGTCGTCCACCTCGTGAGGCTTGGCCCCTTGCGAGGATCTTGTGCTGTTGATGCTGAAGCTGGGCCGTACTAGGCCGTCGATGGAGTCACGTGGTGGGCCGCAGGTAGGCAGGGCTGGATACCCCCATATCCAGAACGCCGACAGGATAGAACGAGATTAGGATTTGTCACTCCGTGTATCGGAGAGGTATCTCTGGGCCCTCTCGATAATGCTCATCACTATAAGTCTTGCAAGCAATGTGACTAATGAGTTAGTTGTGGGATGAAGCATTAAGGAATGAGTCAGGAGACTTGCTGGTAACGAGATTGAACTAGGTATGATGATATCAACGATCAAATCTCGGACAAGTAACATACCGATGACAAAGGGAACAACGTATGTTGTTATGCGGTTTGACCAATAATGATCTTCGTAGAATATATAGGAGCCAATATAAGCATCTAGGTTCTGCTATTGGTTATTGATCGGAGATGTGTCTCGATCATGTCTACATAGTTCTTGAACCCGTAGGGTTCGCACGCTTAACATTCGACGACGATTTGTATTATGAGTTATGTGTTTTGATGACCGATGTTTGTTCGGAGTCCCAGATGAGATGACGCATGTGACGAGGAGTCTCAAAATGGTCGAGACATAAATATTGATATATTGGAAGGCTATATTCGGACATCGGAAAGGTTTCGAGTGATTCGGGTATTTTTCGGAGTACCAGGGGGTTACGGGAATTCACCGGGAGAAGTAATGGGCCTTATTGGGCCATAAAGGAAAGGAGGAAGCAGGCCAAGGGGAGGTGGTGCCCCCCCATGGGTCCGAATTGAACTAGGGGAAGGGGGCTGCGCCCCCCTTGCCCTTTCCTACTCCCTCTCTCTTTCCCTCTTTCCTTCTCTCCTACTCCGAAAAGGAAAGGGATTCCTACTAGGACTTGCAAGTCCTAGTAGGACTCCATACTCTTGGGGCACCCCTAGGGGGTCGGCCTCTCTCCCTCCCTCCTTCATATACGTGGGCAGGGGCACCCCAAAGACACACCAAGTTTTGCCTTAGCTGTGTGCGGTGCCCCCCTCCACAGTTACACACCTCGATCATATCGCCTTAGTGCTTAGGCGAAGCCCTGCGCCAGTAAAATCATCATCACCGTCGCCTGTCCGTTGTGCTGACGGAACTCACCCTTGTCCTTAACTAGATCAAGAGCACGAGGGACGTCATCATGCGGAACGTGTGCTGAACACGGAGGTGACGTACATTCGGTACTTGGATCGGTTGGATCGGAAGACGTTCGACTACATCAACCGTGTTACTAAACGCTTCCGCTTTCGGTCTATGAGGGTATGTGGACACACTCTCCCGTCTCATTGCTATGCATCTCCTAGATAGATCTTGCGTGATCGTAGGAAATTTTTTGAATTACTACATTCCCCAACAGTGGTATCAGAGCCAGGTTTATGCGTAGATGTTTTATGCATGAGTAGAACACAAAGAGGTGTGGGCGATAATAGTCATACTGCTTACCACCAACATCTTACTTTGATTCGGCGGTATTGTTGGATGAAGCTTCCCGGACCGACATTACATGACCGCGTTCATGAGACTGGTTCTACCGACATGCTTTCGCACATAGGTGGCTGGCAGGTATCTGTTTCTCCAACTTTAGTTGAATCGAGTTTACTATGGCCGGTCCTTGTTGAAGGTTAAAACATCACACTTGGCGAAAAATCGTTGTGGTCTCGATGCGTAGGTAAGAACGGTTCTTGCTAGAAGCCCGTAGCAGCCACGTAAAATTTGCAACAACAAAGTAGAGGACGTCTAAATTGTTTTTGCGGGGCTTGATGTGATGTGATATGGTCAAGACATGATGCGATATAAATTGTTGTATGAGATGATCATGTTTTGTAACAAAGTTATCGGCAACTGGCAGGAGCCATATGGATGTCGCTTTATTGTATGCAATGCAATCGTCATGTAATTGCTTTAATTTATCACTAAGCGGTAGCAATAGTCGTAGAAGCAATAGTTGGTGAGACGACAATGATGCTACGATAGAGATCAAGGTATCGAGCCGATGACGATGGAGATCATGATGGTGCTTTGGAGATGGTGATCAAAGGCACAAGATGATGATGGCCATATCATGTCACATATTTTGATTGCATATGATGTTTATCTTTTATGTATCTCATTTTTCTTAGTACAGGGGTAGCATTATAAGATGATCCCTTACTAAAGTTTCAAGGTATAAGTGTTCTCCCTGAGTATGCACCGTTGCGATAGTTCTTTGTGCTGAGACACCACGTGATGATCGGGTGTGATAAGCTCTACGTTCACATACAACGGGTGCAAGCCAGTTTTGCACATGCAGAATACTCGGGTTAAACTTGACGAGCCTAGCATATGTAGATATGGCCTCAGAACATTGGAGACCGAAAGGTCGAGCGTGAATCATATAGTAGATATGATCAACATAGAGATGTTCACCATTGAAAACTACTCCATCTCACGTGATGATCGGACATGGTTTAGTTGATATGTACACGTGATCATTTAGATGACTAGAGGGATGTCTATCTAAGTGGGAGTTCTTAAGTAATATGATTAACTGAACTTTAATTTATCATGAACTTAGTCCTTATAGTATTTTGCAAATTATGTTGTAGATCAATAGCTTGCGTTGTAGCTTCCCTATATTTTTTATATGTTCCTAGAGAAAACTAAGTTGAAAGATAATAGTAGCAATGATGCGGACTGGGTCCGTAATCTAAGGTTTATCCTCATTGCTGCACAGAAGAATTATGTCCTTAATGCACCGCTAGGTGACAGACCTATAGCAAGAGCAGATGCACACGTTATGAATGTTTGGCTAGCTCAATATGATGACTAATTGATAGTTTAGTGCACCATGCTTTACAGCTTAGAACCGGGACTACAAAAATGTTTTTAATGCCATGGAGCATATGAGATGTTCCAGGAGCTGAAATTGGTATTGCAGACTCATGTCCGTGTCAAGAGGTATGAGACCTCTGACAAATACTTCGCCTAAAAGATGGAGGAGAACTGCTCAGCTAGTGAGCATGTGATCAGAATGTCTGGGTACTACAATCGCTTGAATCAAGTGGTAGTTAATCTTCCAGATAAGATAGTGATTGACAGAGTTCTCTAGTGACCATTACCAAGTTACTAGAACTTCATGATGAACTATAGTATGCAAGGGATGACGAAAACAATTCCCGAGCTCTTCGTGATGCTGAAATTGACGAAGGTAGAAATCAAGAAAGAGCATCATGTGTTGATGATTGACAAGACCACTAGTTTCAAGAAAAGGGTAAAGGGGAGAAGGGGAACTTCAAGAAGAATAGCAAGCAAGTTGCTACTAGCAGGAGGAAACCCAAGTCTGGACCTAAGCCTGAAACTGAGTGCTTCTACTGCAAAGGGACTGGTCACTGGAAGCAGTACTGCACCGAATATTTGGCGGATAATAAGGATGGCAAAGTGAACAAAGGTATATTTGATATACATGTTATTGATGTGTACCTTACAACTGCTCATAGTAACCCCTGGGGATTTGATACTTGTTCGGTTGCTAAGATTAGTAACTCAAAATAGGAGTTGCAGAATAAATAGAGACTAGTTGAGGATGAAGTGACGATGTGTGTTGGAAGTGGTTCCAAGATTGATATGATCATCATCGCTTACTCGCTATACTTTTGAGATTAGTGTTGAACCTGAATAAATGTTATTTCGTGTTTGCGTGGAGCATGAATATGATTAGATCATGTTTATTGCAATACGGTTATTCGTTTAAGACAGAGGATAATTGTTATTCTGTTTACATGAATAAAACCTTCTATGGTCATACACCTAATATTGATGGTTTATTGAATCTTGATCATAGTGAGACACATATTCATAGTATTGATGCCAAAAGATGCAAAGTTGATAATGATAGTGCAACATACTTGTGGCACTACCATTTAGGTCATATTGGTGTAAAGTGCATGAAGAAACTCCATGTTGATGGGCTTTTGGAATCACTTGATTATGAATCATTTGATACTTGCGAACCGTGCCTTATGGGCAAGATGACTAAAACTCCATTCTTCGGAACAATGGAACGAGCTAATAACTTATTGGAAATAATGCATACCGTGTATGCGGTCTGATGAGTGTTGAGGCTCGTGATAGGTATCATTATTTTCTGACCTTCACAGATGATTTGAGCAGATATGGGTATATCTACTTAATGAAACACAACTCTGAAACATTTGAAAAGTTCAAAGAATTTCAGAGTGAAGTGGAGAATCATTGTAACAAGAAAATAAAGTTTCTATGATCTGATCATGGAGGAGACTATTTGAGTTACGAGTTTGGCCTTCAGTTTAAACAATATGGAATAGTTTCACAACTCACGCCACCTAGAACACCACACCGTAATGGTGTGTCCGAACGTCGTAACTGAACTTTATTGGATATGGTGCGATCTATGATGTCTGTTACCAATTTACCACTATCATTTTGGGATTATGCATTAGAGACAGCTACATTCACGTTAAACAGGGCACCGTCAAAATCCATTGAGACGACACCGTATGAACTATGGTTTGGCAACAAACCTAAGCTGTCGTTTCTTAAAGTTTGGGGTTGTGATGCTTATGTGAAAAAACTTCAACCTGATGAGCTCAAGCCCAAATCAGAGAAATGTGTCTTTATAGGATACCCAAAAGAAACTGTTGGGTACACCTTCTATCATAAATCTGAAGGCAAGATATTTGTTGCTAAGAATGGATCCTTTCTAGAGAAGGAGTTTCTCTCAAAAGAAGTGAGTGGGAGGAAAGTAGAACCTGATGATGTAATTGTACCTTCTCCCTAATTGGATAGTAGTTCATCACAGAAATCAGTTCCAGTGATTCCTCCACCAATTAGAGAGGAAGCTAATGATGATGATCATGAAACTTCAGATCAAGTTACTACCAAACCTCGTAGGTCCTCCAGAGTACGGTCCACACCATAGTGGTACGGTAATCCTATTCTGGAAGTCATGTTACTAGACCATGATGATCCTAAGAACTATGAGGAAGCGATGATGAGCCCAGATTCTGAGAAATGGATGAGGCTATGAAATCTGAGATGGGATCCATGTATGAGAACAAAGTGTGAACTTTGGTGGACTTGCCCGATGATCAGCAAGCCAGAAAATAAATGGATCTTGAAGAGGAAGATGGACGTTGTTAGTAGTGTTATTATCTACAAAGCTCGATTTGTTGCAAAAGGTTTTCAACATGTTCAAGGTGTTGACTACAATGAGATTTTCAACTGTAGCGATGCTTAAATCCGTCTGAATCATGTTAGCAGTTGCCATATTTTATGAAATCTGGCAAATCGATGTCAAAATTGCATTCCTTAAATGGAAAATTCTTAAAGAAGAGTTGTATATGAAGCAACCAAAAGGTTTTGTCGATTCTAAAGGTACTAACAAGGTGTGCAAGCTCCAGTGATCCATCTATGGACTGGTGCAAGCATCTCGGAGTTGGAATATATGCTTTGATGGGTTGATCAAAGCATATAGTTTTATATAGACTTGCTGTGAAGCCTGTATTTACAAGAAAGTGAGTGGGAGCACTACAGCCTTTCTGATAAGTATATGTGAATGACATATTGTTGATCGGAAATGATGTGGAATTTTCTGGAAAGCATAAAGGAGAGTTTGAAAGGAGATTTTCAATGAAATACCTCGGTGAAGCAGCTTACATATTGGGCATCAAGATCTATAGAAATAGATCAAGACGCTTGATAAGATTTTTGAATGAGTACATACCTTGACAAGATTTTGAAGTAGTTCAAAATGGAATAGTCAAAGAAGGAGTTCTTGCCTGTATTGCAAGGTGTAAAGTTGAGTAAGACTCAAAGCCTGACCATGCAAAAAGATAGAAAGAGAATGAAAGCCATTCCCTATGACTCAGTCATAGTTTCTATAAAGTTGTCATGCTATGTACCAAACCGGTTGTGTGCCTTGCTATGAGTTTGGCAAGGGGGTACGATAGTGATCCAGAAGTGGATCTGTATAGCGGTCAAAGTTATCCTTAGTTACCTAAGAGGACTAAGGAAATATTTCTCGGTTATGGAAGTGATAAAGAGTCCATCGTGAAGTGTTACATTGATGCAAGCTTTTGCATCGATCCAGATGACTCTGCGTCTCAGTCTGGATACATATTGAAAGTGGGAGCAATTAGCTAGAGTAGCTCCATGCAGAGCATAATAAACATAAAATATTTGCAAAATACATACGGATCTGAATGTGACAGACCCGTTGACTAAACTTCTCTCATAAGCAAAACATGATCACACCTTAGTACTCTTTGGGTGTTAATCACTTAGCAACGTGAACTAGATTATTGACTCTAGTAAACCCTTTGGTTGTTGGTCACATGGTGATGTGAACTATGGGTGTTAATCCCGGAAGGCTGTGCCCAAAATCAAAGTGGTCGTGCCTGTTGCTTTGGCGTAAGTGTTTATTTTCTTTTCTTAACTTTTGTTGTGGACTTTTGTTTGTTTCTGACCGAGTGAGATCTTGAACTTCCAGTGGTGCCACTTCTGGAGCGTCCCATATGGATGTTGACGATGAACAAGCTGACACAGAAACTGCGGACATGGCCACTTCTCGAGCAGGTATGACCTTTGCGAATATGCTTATGCCTTGTTAACTGTATTGGTGGTCGATTGGAATCTCATTGTCAAGTGACTGCAGCGCCGGTGGATGTTATCCAGCTTCCAGATGACGACAAGGAGGAAATTCCAAAGAAAACACGAGGGAGAGGCAGGATGTGGCACCCCGATCCACATGGAATAGGGGGCCTTGGCACATCAGCCCAGGATTACGCCTAACGCACGACAAGTCCATGATACAGCATTCCAGGTACAATAATATTCATCAAATACATGTGTATATGATTACATCATTGATGAATACAATTATCTGGCACAGCCCTAAGGCTATACGGATGGCAGCAGAAGTCTATTTAAATGGCGGTGGAAGTCTTGGGTTGGCAGCGTCTCTCTCTAGCTGGGATCCATAACTCACAGGACTACCAAGATTATGGCCTAGCACGACGGATCAAGCGAACAATTCAGGCACGACCTACAAAACTGGCATGACACGCCAGGTCAGTACATTGAATGTACTTGCAAGACAACCAAATACATAGCATCCAAACAAAGAGATGACAAAGCAAGAACCAAGCATATGCAACAGTCTACTTCAACACAACTTCTAAGCATGGCATGATATTAACTAGAATCATAAATCAAACTAAGCATGAATAACAGCATAACATCTACTAGCATCGCATATCAAACTTACTTCTAGCAAAGCAATAACAAAGCATAGCATATCAAAACATGGCATGGCATCAGGAAACTATGCTGAAAATAAACTACCAGTTACCTCCCGTGAAGACATGTTGTATCAATCTTATGCAACAATCACTTACTCTACCACGGCTCCTCGGAGCACAAGCATGACTTACCGAGACCTCATCTCGGGGTCATATCAACTCATCATCGTGACTTCTCACGATTATCTCATAGTCCAAGTCATCACAAGATTTATCACATCTTAGTTATCACACAAGTTATTAGCAGATTTATCCTCCATTTCAATCGAGACCCAATAGTGTGACCTACTACGAACTTGTGCCCATGACCGAGGACGCAGCTATCGATAGATTTAATACACTCTGTAGAGGTTGCGCACTTTACCCACACCACAGAGTACCTGGCCTCGCTTTCCCATTCGGGTGGACCAAAATATTCCGACGAAACCCTCCCTTTGTCATGCACTCTCCCCGGCCACTCCGACCAACTCCCCCTCAGGGCTAGGTCTTGGGTGGCCCTGTGTCTACCAAAGACACCAGCGGCCACCGTCGTGGCAAAACGGTCCCAAACGGGGACAAGGTATACCATAAAAAGAAAAACGAGCACACAAGGTTATGTCCGCCTACCTGATCAGGGTAGCGCGTGCCCTTAACCTTCCCTCGCGGGAGGCACCGGTGAGAGCCATGGCAAAGGACCGAATCAAGACCTTCCCATAAGGTAAATGAGGTTGCACTCGAGAAAGCTCGATTTGGTGGCACTATAATATCCCAGTGATGACGGAGGAGGTTTGTTATTAAGTCATATTATTAACTTCTCCATCAACAATCATTATACGAGCATTATTAACATGAATGCAACAACTAACATGCAACATACCAATGCAGTAACAAAATATCAAGCATTTTAGAAGAACAATGATAACATGCGAAACATGGTAATACCAAATACTAGCAAACTTAACAGTGCAATAGAATTATCATAACATCGATACTACTAACATGAAACTAAACTAGACAGAGGCATGATATTATTAGTAAAAACATCAAACTAGCATGTCAACTTATTTTATGAAAACATAAGCATGCAAGGCAGATAACAAAACATATAGCAAGACTAAAATAACAGCAGACGGAACAAACAAGAAACTACTTCAACTAAACACACACACATGAGGTGCAAGCAAAGTCAACATGCAAGTTCGGCTCATGATAAGAGGTTAGCTTGCCTGGGGTCGATAAATACTCCGGGAAAAAGTGTGAAACGGTCGTGGAAAGATTTGCCAAAAACAGTTCTCTCTCGGAGGGGGCTATTTATGGGCAAGGGCAAAGTGGTCATTTTCAATATGTCAAACCATAGTGAAAATGATGGGAACGGAACGGCCTCGACAAAACAAAGACATGAGCGTTGGAATCACCTTAATCGGAGTTACGGTTGTCGAGATACGAAGGGTTGAAGTTCAGGGACCTATCGGTGAAATTTTTTCAGCAAATAGGCCCCTGGAGGAAAAAAAATGAACGCGCCTTTCGTTGGAATACGCATTCGTGTGGGCGAGACGTATTTCACAGAATACGCCTCCAGTTCACACGTGGCAGAGGGCTGGGCTGAAGAAGTATTTCAGAAATACGCTTTCACTTAAAAGGGTCAACGGGCCCGCCCGGGTTATCGCCTGGGAGGCTGACGCATGGGGCCCACCACGAGTTTTCCCTCCTCCTCCTGGGTCGTCTTCCCCGTCGCGACACAGAGCAGAGGAGGCTCGGGTGCCGGCGCCGTCATCGCCTGGCTTCCCCAGGCCGGCCGACGAGCTCAGGCGCTCCGCCACTCTCCGCCGCACCTACTGGTGGTCTCGGGATCGCTCGGGATGGCTCACAGCGACAGCGCCATGGACCGGTCGCGGTGGCCAGAGAGCTTCAAGGGGAGGTGCCTCGGAGGGGCTCCTACGCCGGAGTTGGGTGGGGTGGTGGAGGTATGCGGCTCCAGGGAGGTCGTGGATGCAGAGGAGAGCGAGGGGGAAAGGCCATGGCCGGAGATGGCAGAGGGGAACGGCGGCGGCATCTCGGCTAGAGGAGGGGATGGGAAGGGCTCCGGCTCGGGGAGGGGTTGTGAGCTGCGAGAGAGCTCGAGGGCTCTACTTATAGTCGCCGGGACGAGCTCTAGAGGGAGGGGCGAGGCGACACGCGGCGTGGCTACGTGTCCGTGCGCCGGCGAAGCGCACGCGCAGCCAAGGGTCACGGGGAACGGCGGGAAGGCGACAAGGGGGACGCGGAAGAGTGCCAGGAGGTCACGGAGACGAGGAACGCTCGCGGACGAGGGGGAAAACGGACAGGAGCAAGGAAACGAGGGCGCACACGGGAGCTCACTGTGTTCGGTGACGGCGACGGCTCAACGAGGAAGCAAACGAAGGGGGAAATGGGTCAAGGCGCACGGCGACGATGAGGCTGAGCTATTTGACAAGCTCGGACGAGCCAGAGCCAGCCGGAGCGGCGATACTGTGGCCAACAGTGTGCAGACCACCTATTTGGCTGGCACTGCCCGTGGTCACCACCGACAATGCATTCTCTGGTCGTCTAGTTGGTGCCAAATGATGTCTACAGCGTAGTACTTCGGAAGCTAATTAAGACTGAGGTGATTTCACATGCAGAGGTGAAGGGGGCAGAGGGAACCAAGTTCGACAAGTTTGTTGTTGCAAACTTGGCCACATCTTGGTGATCAAACTAGAGGGTCTAAGGACTAAGCGTGATGTCTAGGAGGTTTAGGCTAGCAAGGACTACGGTCCTGGGAAGTTTGAAGGTATTTGGGAAAGTATTTAACATAGTTGCAGTGCAACTGTCAAATATGGCCCAGAAAACAAATGAGGAAGAAACACTCACTAGGAGTGTTGGATTTGGCTACCACTTGGCAATTCCTCATGAATTGGTCATATGTAGATTCGGAAACAAGATAATACCAAATGGACATGCCAAATTGGTACTTACTTCACAAGCATCTCTTTTGACCAGAAACTTGAGAAAATTCTAGGAAAATATTAGCTACATGGAATGATCCAATCTCTTGGGTAGGTGGGTTATATGGATAATAGAAGGCTTGGGAATATTTTCAGCCGTAATGGAGCAACACAAAATATACTTTCTTCACAAACTGAAAATTTGGACGAAACACAAGAATTGCTCATGTTCTCACATAGCTCAATGAAATGAGCTGAATTTGGGTGGAGGATACTTATTTGGGATAATTGAGAGGATGGAAAAGTTTCATCCCCTTTGGAAACTCTATGAAGGTACTTCCTTCACAAAGTTACAATCTTGTCAGAAACTTTGAAAAATTGCACAGGGAGCTAGGATGATTGGATTGAGCTCATCTTTGGTATCCATATGTGATCTATCAAGGTAAATCACCCTGACAAATTGAAGCTCAAAAGGAATTAGGAATAAAGCACTTCCTTTGCAAAATTGCAGAGAAGGCAGAAACTTGCATTGGATCATGTGCCCAAATTTTGATCTGTGGAACATGAGATAAGGATGGAACTAGTGACTATATATCAAGGAAAAGCTCCACAATTTATTTGGATATTTTCTATGCTATAAAAATAGTAGTTCCTTTAGAAAATGGCAGAAAGGCAATATTGTCATTAAATAGGAAAAAGCAATTTTTCTTATTCAACTATGGCCAATACAATTGCCAGAGCTTGGATTAGGCATAATTATCAACTCCACCAATTCAAATGAATTTAGGAGATGGCTATCTATGCCTTTGGATTTTATTCCTCAGAAAGGCAAGAAAAGGAATAAATCATAATTCAAAAATATTGCATGGGACCTGGCAATATTTTTGCATATCCAAGGTTGAAAAGGATAGGAGGGTCTCTGGGAATAGATGGGATGATCAACAGATCAAGGAAAATGATGGCTCCTTTGTAATCACAAAGGTCATGATCAAATTCCAAAAATTTGGAATTATGGTTTGAGAGGGTTGGAGCTGAGGCAAATGAGGTCTTACCCACTGACAAAGACATGAACAAGGTTTTGAAAGGTTGGAAATGACAAGAATTCTCAGAGTCATCTAGCGAACTTAGGAGAAAATTTTGAAAATGAGTGCCAGGAAGGAATAACAGCACAAAAATTGATAACCCGATTTTGGGGCTGTTACAAACGTTCCCCCCTTAAAAAGAATCTCGTCCTCAAGATTCCTAGGGTTACAGCACCAAAGGAAAGATAGACACTCCGGGAAAAACCTCTGGGTTAATTTTAACCCTTCGGTCAGGTTTGAACGAGTTGGGGTACCAATGATTGGTACACCCAAAGAGAGATATGAGCAAAACAGGGTTACCTCCACGGCGAGGGGCACTCGAGATCAGACTCCCAAAAAAATGCTGGATGCACCCCAATGAACAGTGGTTTCTCCTGCTGATCCTCATCAGGAATGATCGGATTCGGGACAAAGCGCGGCTAGGTGCGGTGGCTCGAGGTGCGAAAGAAGATGGTGCACGGGGTGGTCCTCCGCCACGCTTGATTCTCCGTCAATTCGCACAGGCGGAATAATCGCGTGCTGCGGTGGAGCGGTGATGGCGACTTGCTGCACCACGCAAGGCAGCGGTGAAGGGGTTCAGATGCGGGTGAAGTTGCTACACCAGCTCATGAATCAAACTAGAGCACGGGAAAATTTTCGCGGATTGCTCCACGAAATGTAGGTGTCGAGGTAGAATCGGAGTTGAAATCTGTATCGGGGAGTTGTAATGGATCGTGAGAAATAAAGCTGGCAGCGTTTCTCCGGAAACGCGATTGGGTTAACAAAAAAGAACTAGGGTCGAGAAATGGCCAGATGGAAATGCCTCTTCGAGGCTCTGGGTTTAAAAATCTGGCACACGGGGTATGCGCAGGTAGAGAGGGATATGTGACTTTGCTTTTCCCCAAGTACTGCCCTAAATGTAGTCGTGGGTGAACCGGGTATGCATGCAGGATGCAAGGTAGTCTAAACTAACAAGCAAGCAGACAGATGCAACATACAGGCAACAGAAAAACACACCAGGCTAATCACTAAGGTGTTTTAATGCTAGTCGGTATATGTACTCCTGGCATACATATACCTACATCAACGCGCATTTTATTAAAGACTCGGGACGAGTAATTGTTGTTTGTAGTGTATGTGTCGTACTAATTAAAATCTTGTTAGCAAACATTGCCAACCCTGTCAAACATTTCTGCTTGACAGAGAGACAAGCAAAAATAAACACACAAACAAAAGCAAGCAAGCAAATAACACAGCATACGGGTTACAACAGTACGAGCATACAACAAAGCACTAACGCACTACGCGCTTAAACAAAACTACTCGCTCCGGGATACATGGTTCTATCATCATCTCGGGGATGAACCGACGGACCAACCTACTAGCAGAAACCATTGACTGCGTGACTGAGGACATGCAGAAGACTGGCCTTGTTGGGGCTCTCCTGGAGGACGAAGACTGAGCCAATCTCCATCTTCATCGTCCGACGCTACTATGGGTTGGAGCTCTACTGCTGGAGGTGTGGCTGAAATCGATCCAAGCAAATGCTGCTGGTGGATCCGTAAAAGAGCCTTGTCGAGGGTGATGATGTTTGGCTTGGGACACAGCACAGGCTGAGAGGATAGCACTGGTTCAGATGGCATTGGACAAACGGCTTGAGATGCGAATTTACGAGCCTCACGGTAAGCTTCCTTGACGACTCGTACCACATCGTTGTCCATGGTTCTAAACTCGGCAAGCATCTTTGAAATCATCATCCCCTGGGCAGTGATATATTGCACCAGGCGAGCGATTGCGGGATCATCTCCTTGGCTAACAGGAGAAGGCTGCATTACTACTTTTGCCACACTGGGGAAAAAGCAGAACTCCCGCCTTGTTGCGACATGCGGGAACTTGGTTCGGAGGTGTAGGATAGCCTCCACAGCAGCGGCCTGAATGGCTAAATCAGAGGTAGGCATGGCTCTCCCCTGTAAAACCAAAGGCAGGCCATCTACTGCGGGACTTAGGCTGATGTGCACTCTTGCATCAAAGTGATGAAGGTGAGGAACGGGTGACGATTGGAACACCAGGTAATCGGGCCTAGCCTTACAGCCAAAGGCTTTGGTGAGCATCTTGGCAAGAAGGGTTGGAAAGCCAGTGTGGTTGACGGCACAGGTGCGGGTGTAAAACCTGGGATCTCTGAAGGTGCGAGCCATGGCTGGGGAGCTACTAGCTAAGCTTTTCTGCAGGGACATGGCGGACTGAGGAGCGAGCGATACTGCTAGCGGAAAGGGGGTTTTATAGGCAGCTACGCGGGACAGGCCTGCATGGTGTGGCCCCTTTCCCTTAATTGTGAAGGGTGTGGCCGACCAGAAAGGATAGCGTTACTACACGTTCCACGGATAACTAGGAAGGGACAGCGGGGTGAGGATGTGTCGGTCCCGACTGCGCCACATGTTGATTAACAGTGGCCATGCCGGATGCCAGGGATGGGTCAAATCCCTTAGGGTCATTATAGGTTGATGGTAGCGGTAATCTAATTCTAGGGTAATCTATGCCAGCCTGGCTCTGATACCATCTCCTGTGGCATCCCGATCCGCATGGAACAGGGGGCCTTTGCACGTCAGCCCAGGATTACGCCTGACGCACGACAGGTCCATGATACAGCATTCCAGGTACAATAATATTCATCAAATACATGTGTATATGATTACATCATTGATGAATACAATTATCTGGCATAGCCCTAAGGCTATACGGATGGCAGCGGAAGTCTATTTAAATGGCGGCGGAAGTCTTGGGTTGGCAGCGTCTCTCTCTAGCTGGGCTACATAACTCACAGGACTGGCAAGATTACGGCCTAGCACGATGGATCAAGCGAACAATTCGGGCACGACCTACAAAACTGGCATGACACGCCAGGTTAGTACATTGAATGTACTTGCAAGACAACCAAATACATAGAATCCAAACAAACAGATGACAAAGCAAGAACCAAGCATATGCAACAGTCTACTTCAACACAACTTCTAAGCATGGCATGATATTAACTAGAATCATAAATCAAACTAAGCATGAATAACATCACATCATCTACCAGCATGGCATATCAAACTTCTAGCAAAGCAACAACAAAGCATAGCATATCAAAACATGGCATGACATTAGGAAACTATGCTGAAAATAAACTACCAGTTACCTCCCGTGAAGACATGTTGTATCAATCTTATGCAACAATTACTTACTCTACGACGGCTCCTCGGAGCACAAGCATGACTTACCGAGACCTCGTCTCGGGGTCATATCAACTCATCATCGTGACTTCTGACGATTATCTAATAGTCCAAGTCATCACAAGATTTATCACATCTTAGTTATCACACAAGTTATTAGCAGATTTATCCTCCATTTCAACCGAGACCCGATAGTGTGACCTACTACGAACTTGTGCCCATGACCGAGGACGCGGCTATCGATAGATTGAATACACTCTGCAGAGGTAGCGCACTTTACCCACACTACGGAGTACCTGGCCTCGCTTTCCCATTCGGGTGGACCAAAATATTCCGACGAAACCCTCCCTTTATCATGCACTCTCCCCGGCCACTCCAACCAACTCCCCCTTAGGGCTAGGTCTTGGGTGGCCCCGTGTCTACCAAAGACACCAACGGCCACCGTCGTGACAAAACGGTCCCAAACGAGGACAAGCTATACCATAAAAACAAAAACGAGCACACAAGGTTATGCCCGCCTACCTGATCAGGGTAGCGCGTGCCCTTAACCTTCCCTCGTGGGATGCACCGGTGAGAGCCACGACAAAGGACCGAATCAAGACCTTCCCATAAGGTAAATGTGGTTGCACTCGAGAAAGCTCGATTTGGTGGCACTATAATATCCCAGTGATGATGGAGGAGGTTTGTTATTAAGTCATATTATTAACTTCTCCATCACAATCATTATGCAAGCATTATTAACATGAATGCAACAACTAACATGCAACATACCGATGCAGTAACAAAATATCGAGCATTTCAGAAGAACAATGATAGCATGCGAAACATGGCAATACCAAGTACTAGCAAACTTAATAGTCCAACAGAATTATCATAACATCGATATTACTAACATGATACTAAACTAGAGAGAGGCATTATATTATTAGTAACAAGATCAAACTAGCATGTCAACTTATTTTATGAAAACATAAGCATGCAAGGCAGATCACAAAACATATAGCAAGACTAAAATAACAGCAGACGGAACAGACAAGAAACTACTACAACTAAACACACACACGAGGTGCAAGCAAAGTCAACATGCAAGTTCGGGGCTCATGATAAGAGATTGGCTTGCCTGGGGTCGAGAAATACTCCGGGAAAAAGTGTGAAACGGTCGTGGAAAGATTTGCCAAAAACAGTTCTCTCTCGGAGGGGGCTGTTTACGGGCAAGGGCAAAGTGGTCATTTTCAATATGTCAAACCATAGTGAAAATGATGGGAACGGAACGGGCTCGACGAAATGAAGATGTGAGCATTGGAATCACCTTAATCGCAGTTACGGTTGTCGAGATACGAAGGGTTGAAGTTCAGGAACCTATCAGTGAAATTTTTTCAGCAAATAGGCCCCTGGAGGAAAAAAACTGAACGCGCCTTTTGGTGGAATACGCTTTCGTCTAGGGGAGACGTATTTCACAGAATACGCCTCCACTTATCCACGTGGCAGAGGCGGCGCCGGGCTGAAGAAGTATTTCAGAAATACGCTTTCACTTAAAGGGTCAATGGGCCCGCCCGGGTTAGAGCCTAGGAGGCTGACGCATGGGGCCCACCACGACTTTTCCCTCCTCCTCCTGGGTCATCTTCCCCATCGTGACGGAGAGCAGAGGAGGCTCGGGTGCCGGCGCCGTCGTCGCCTGGATGGCTCCCCAGGCCGGTCGACGAGCTCAGGCGCTCCGCCACTCTCCGCCGCACCTACTGGTGGTCTCGGGGTCACTCGGGATGGCTCACAGCGACAACGCCACGGAGCGGTCGCGGCGGCCGGAGAGCTTCAAGGGGAGGTGCATCGGAGGGGCTCCTACGCCAGAGTTGGGTGGGGTGGTGGAGGTCTGCGGATCCAGGGAGGTCGTGGATGCAGAGGAGAGTGAGGGGGAAAGGCCATGGCCGGAGATGGCAGAGGGGAACGATGGCGGCATCTCTGCCAGAGGAAGGGATGGGAAGGGCTCCGGCTCGGGGAGAGGCTCGGGGAGGGGTTGTGAGCCGTGAGAGAGCTCGAGGGCTCTACTTGAAGGAAATATGCCCTAGAGGCAATAATAAAGTTATTATTTATTTCCTTATATCATGATAAATGTTTATTATTCATGCTAGAATTGTATTAACCGGAAACATAATACATGTGTGAATACATAGACAAACATAGTGTCACTAGTATGCCTCTACTTGACTAGCTCGTTGAATCAAAGATGGTTAAGTTTCCTAGCCATAGACATGAGTTGTCATTTGATTAACGGGATCACATCATTAGGAGAATGATGTGATTGACTTGACCCATTCCGTTAGCCTAGCACTTGATCGTTTAGTATATTGCTATTGCTTTCTTCATGACTTATACATGTTCCTGTAACTATGAGATTATGCAACTCCCGTTTACCGGAGGAACACTTTGGGTGCTACCAAACGTCACAACGCAACTGGGTAATTATAAAGGAGTACTACAGGTGTCTCCAAAGGTACATGTTGGGTTGGCGTATATCGAGATTAGGTTTTGTCACTCCGATTGTCGGAGAGGTATCTCTGGGCCCTCTCGGTAATACACATCACTATAAGCCTTGCAAGCATTGCAACTAATGAGTTAGTTGTGAGATGGTGTATTACGTAACGAGTAAAGAGACTTGCCGGTAACGAGATTGAACTAGGTATTGGATACCGACGATCGAATCTCGGGCAAGTAACATACCGATGACAAAGGGAACAACGTATGTTGTTATGCGGTTTAACCGATAAAGATCTTCGTACAATATGTAGGAGCCAATATGAGCATCCAGGTTCCACTATTGGTTATTGACCAAGAATAGTTCTAGGTCATGTCTACATAGTTCTCGAACCCGTAGGGTCCGCACGCTTAAGGTTTCGATGACAGTTAGATTATGAGTTTATGAGTTTTTATGTACCGAAGGAGTTCGGAGTCCCGGATGAGATCGGGTACATGACGAGGAGTCTTGAAATGGTCGAGACTTAAAGAGCGATATATTGGACGACTATATTCGGAGTTCGGAAAGGTTCCGAGTGATTCCGGTATTTTTCGGAGTACCGGGGAGTTACGGGAATACGGGGAAGAGTATTGGGCCATAATGGGCCTTAGTGGGAAGGAGCCAGGAGGTGACGCGCGCCCCTCCCAAGCCCAGTCCGAATTGGACAAAGGGTTTGGGGCGCGGCCCCCCTCTCCCTTCCTTCTCCACTTCCCCCTCTTTCCCCCCTTCTCCTACTCCAACAAGGAAGGAGGGAGTCCTACTCCCGGTGGGAGTAGGACTCCCCTTGGCGCGCCCCTCCTAGGCCGGCCGCCCCCTCCCCCCTTGCTCCTTTATATACGGGGGCAGGGGGGCACCTCTAGGCACGACAACACAAGTTGATCTACGGATCATTCCTTAGCCGTGTGCGGTGCCCCCTCCACCATATTCCACCTCGGTCATATCGTTGCGGAGTTTAGGCGAAGCCCTGCGCCGGTAGAGCATCATCATCGTCACCACGCCGTCGTGCTGACGGAACTCTTCCCCGAAGCTTTGCTGGATCGGAGCCCGGGGATCGTCATCGAGCTGAACGTGTGCTGAACTCAGAGGTGCCGTACGTTCGGTACTTGGATCGGTCGGATCGTGAAGACGTACGACTACATCAACCGCGTTGTCATAACGCTTCCGCTTACGGTCTACGAGGGTACGTGGACAACACTCTCTCCTCTCGTTGCTATGCCATCACCATGATCTTGCGTGTACGTAGGATTTTTTTTGAAATTACTACGTTCCTCAACAGTGGCATAAGAGTCTAGGTTTTATGCGTTGATGTTATATGCACGAGTAGAACACAAGTGAGTTGTGGGCGATACAAGTCATACTGCTTACCAGCATGTCATACTTTGGTTCGGCGGTATTGTTGGATGAAGCGGCCCGGACCGACATTACGCGTACGCTTACGCGAGACTGGTTCTACCGACGTGCTTTGCACACAGGTGGCTGGCGGGTGTCAGTTTCTCCAACTTTAGTTGAATCGAGTGTGGCTACGCCCGGTCCTTGCGAAGGTTAAAACAGCACCAACTTGATGAACTATCGTTGTGGTTTTGATGCGTAGGTAAGAACGGTTCTTGCTAAGCCCGTAGCAGCCACATAAAATTTGCAACAACAAAGTAGAGGACGTCTAACTTGTTTTTGCAGGGCATGTTGTTTTGTGATATGGTCAAGACATGATGAGATATAAGTTGTTGTATGAGATGATCATGTTTTGTTGAAGTTATCGGCAACTGGCAGAAGCCCTATGGTTGTCTCTTTGTTGCATAAGATGCAAGTGCCAAATAATTGCTTTACTTTATCGCTATGCGATAGCAATAGTTGCAAGAGCAATAGTTGGCGAGACGACCATGTGACGACACATTGATATAGATCAAGATGATGAAGATCATGGTGTCGTGCCGGTAACGATAGAGATCATGACAGTACTTTGGAGATGGAGATCAAAGGCGCAAGATGATCATGGCCATATCATGTCACATATTTTGATTGCATATGATGTTTATCTGTTATACATCTTATTCTGTTTTGTTTGACGGTAGCATTTTAAGATGATCTCTCACTAATTATCAAGAAGTGTTCTCCCTGAGTATGCACCATTGCGAAAGTTCTTCGTGCTGAGACACCACGTGATGATCGGGTGTGATAGGCTCTACGTTCAAATACAATGGGTGCAAAACAGTTGCACACGCGGAATACTCAGGTTAAACTTGACGAGCCTAACATATACAGATATGGCCTCGGACCACGGAGACCGAAAGGTCGAGCGTGAATCATATAGTAGATATGATCAACATATTGATGTTCACCGTTGAAACTACTCCATCTCACGTGACGATCAGACATGGTGTAGTTGATATGGATCACGTAATTACTTAGAGGATTAGAGGGATGTCTATCTAAGTGGGAGTTCTTAAGTAATATGATTAATTGAACTTAAATTTATCATGAACTTAGTCCTGGTAGTATTTTTCAAATTATGTTGTAGATCAATAGCTTGCGTTGTTGCTTTCATATGTTTATTTTGATATGTTCCTAGAGAAAATTGTGTTGAAAGATGTTAGTAGCAATGATGTGGATTGGATCCGTGATCTGAGGTTTATCCTCATTGCTGCACAGAAGAATTATGTCCTTAATGCACCGCTAGGTGACAGACCTATTGCAGGAGCAGACGCAGACGTTATGAACGTTTGGCTAGCTCAATATGATGACTACTTGATAGTTTAGTGCACCATGCTTAACGGCTTAGAATCGGGACTTCAAAGATGTTTTGAACGTCATGGACCATATGAGATGTTCCAGGAATTGAAGTTAATATTTCAACAAAATACCCGAGTTGAGAGATATGAAGTCTCCAACAAGTTCTATAGCTAAAAGATGGAGGAGAATCGCTCAACTAGTAAGCATGTGCTCAGATTGTCTGGGTACTTCAATCACTTGAATCAAGTGGGAGTTAATCTTCCAGATAATATAGTGATTGACAGAATTCTCTAGTCACCATCACTAAGTTACTAGAACTTCGTGATGAACTATAGTATGCAAGGGATGACGAAAACAATTCCCGAGCTCTTAGTGATGTTGAAATCGACGAAGGTAGAAATCAAGAAAGAGCATCAAGTGTTGATGATTGACAAGACCACTAGTTTCAAGATAAGGGCAAAGGGAAAGAAAGGGAAACTTCAAGTAGAATGGCAAACAAGTTGTCACTCCCGTGAAGAAGAGCAAAGCTGGACCAAAGCCTGAAACTGAGTGCTTACACTGCAAAGGAAATGGTCACTGGAAACGGAAATACCCTGAATATTTGGTGGATAAGAAGGATGGCAAAGTGAACAAGGGTATATTTGATATACAGGTTATTGATGTGTACCTTACTAGTGTTTATAGTAGCCCCTGAGTATTTGATACTTGTTCAGTTGCTAAGATTAGTAACTCGAAACAGGAGTTATATAAACAGAGACTGGTTGAAGGGGAAGTGACGATGAGTGTTGGAAGTGGTTCCAAGATTGATATGATCATCATCGCACACTCCCTATACTTACGGGATTAGTGTTGAACCTAAATAAATGTTATTTGGCGTTTGCGTTGAGCATGAATATGATTTGATCATGTTTATTGCAATACGGTTATTCATTTAAAATCAGAGAATAATTGTTATTCTGTTTAAATGAATAAAACCTTTGATGGTCATACACCCAATGAAAATAGTTTGTTGGATCTCGATCGTAGTGATACACATATTCATAATATTGATGCCAAAAGATGCAAAGTTGATAATGATAAGTGCAACTTATTTGTGGCACTGCTGTTTGGGTAATATCGGTGTAAAGCGCATGAAGAAACTCCATAAAGATGGATTTTTGGAATCACTTGGTTATGAATCATTTGATGCTTGCGAACCGTGCCTTTTGGGCAAGATGACTAAAACTCCGTTCTCCGGAACAATGGAACAAGCTACTGACTTATTGGAAATAATACATACCTATGTATGCGATCCAATGAGTGTTGATGCTCGTGGCAAGTATCGTTATTTTCTGACCTTCACAAAATGATTTGAGCAGATATGGGTATATCACTTGATGAAACATAAGTCTAAAATAGTTGAAAGGTTCAAAGAATTTCAGAGTGAAGTGGAAAATCATCGTAACAAGAAAATAAAGTTTCTGCGATCTGATCGTGGAGATGAATATTTGAGTTACGAGTTTGGTCTTCAATTAAAACAATGTGGAATAGTTTCACAAACTCACGCCACCTGGAACACCATAATGTAATGGTGTGTCCGAAAGTCGTAATCGTACTTTACTAGATATGGTGCGATCTATGATATCTCTTATCAGTTTACCACTATCATTTTGGGGTTATGCATTAGAGACAGCTGCATTCACGTTTAATAGGGCACCATGTAAATCCGTTGAGACGACACCGTATGAACTATGGTTTAGCAGTAAACCTAAGTTGTCGTTTCTTAAAGTTTGGAGTTGCGATGCTTATATGAAAAAGGTTTTCAACTTGATAAGCTCGAACCCAAATCGGAGAAGTGCGTCTTCATAGAATACCCAAAGGAAACTGTTGGGTACACCTTCTATCACAGATCCGAAGGCAAAACATTCGTTGCCAAGAATGGATCCTTTCTAGAGAAGAAGTTTCTCTCGAAAGAAGTGAGTGGGAGGAAAGTAGAACTTGGTGAGGTAAGTGTACCTGCTCCCTTATTGGAAATTAGTTCATCACAGAAATCTGTTCCTGTGACTACTACACCAATTAGTGAGGAAGTTAATGATGATGATCATGAAACTTCAGATTAAGTTACTACAAAACCTCGTAGGTCTTCCAGAGTAAGATCCGCACCAGAGTGGTACGGTAATCCTGTTCTGGAAGTTATGTTACTAGACCATGACGAACCTACGAACTATGAAGAAGCGATGGTGAGCCCAGATTCCGCAAAATGGCTTGAGGCCATGAGATCTGAGATGAGATCCATAACAAAGTATGGACCTTGATTGACTTGCCTAATGATCGGCGAGACATTGAGATTAAATGGATCTTCAAGAGGAAGATGTACGCTGATAGTGTTACTATCTACAAAGCTAGAATTGTCGCAAAAGGTTTTCGACAAATTCAAGGTGTTGACTACGATGAGAGTTTTTCACTCGTATCTATGCTTAAGTTTGTCTGAATCATGTTAGCAATTGCCGCATTTTATGAAATCTGGCAAATGGATGTCAAAACTGCATTCCTTAATGGATTTATTAAAGAAGAGTTGTATATGATGCAACCAGAAAGTTTTAGTCAATCCTAAAGATGCTAACAAAGTGTGCAAGCTCCAGCAATACATCAATGGACTGGTGCAAGCATCTCGGAGTTGGAATATACGCTTTGATGAGTTGATCAAAGCATATGGTTTTATACAGACTTTTGGAAAGGCCTGTATTTACAAGAAAGTGAGTGGGAGCACTACAACATTTCTGATAAGTATATGTGAATGACATATTGTTGATCGGAAATAATGTAGAATTATTCTGCAAAGCATAAAGGAGTGTTTTAAAGGAGTTCTTTAAAAGAAAGACCTCAGTAAAAGCTACTTACATATTGAGCATCAAGATCTATTGAGATAGATCAAGACGCTTGATAAGATTTTTCAATGAGTACATACCTTGATAAAATTTTGAAATAGTTCAAAATAGAACAGTCAAAAGAAGGAGTTCTTGCCTGTGATGCAAAGGTATGAAGTTGAGTAAGACTCAAGACCTGACCATGGCAGAAAATAGAAAGAGAATGAAAAGTCATTCCCTATGCCTCAGCCATAGGTTCTATAAAGTGTGCTATGCTGTGAACCAGACCTATTGTATACCTTGTTCTGAGTTTGAAAAAGGAATACAATTTTGATCTAATAGTAGACCACTGGACAGCGGTCAAGAATATCCTTAGTGAGGACTAAGGAGATGTTTCTCGATTATGGAGGTGATAAAAGAGTTCGTTGTAAAAGTTACATCGGTGCAAACTTTTACACTGATCCAGATGACTCTAAGTCTCAATCTGGATACATATTGAAAGTGGGAGCAATTAGCTAGAGTAGCTCCATGCCAAGCATTGAAGACATAGAATATTTGCAAAATACATACAGCTCTGTATGTGACAGACCCGTTGACTAAATTTCTCTCACGAACAAAACAAGATCATACCTTTGTACTCTTTGGGTGTTAATCACATAGCGATGTGAGCTGGACTATTGACTCTAGTAAACCCTTCGGGTGTTGGTCACATGACGATGTGAACTATTGGGTATTAATCACATACAGATGTGAATATTGGTGTTAAATCACATGGCGATGTAAACTAGATTATTGACTCTAGTGCAAGTGGGAGACTGAAGGAAATATGCCCTAGAGGCAATAATAAAGTTATTATTTATTTCCTTATATCATGATAAATGTTTATTATTCATGCTAGAATTGTATTAACCGGAAACATAATACATGTGTGAATACATAGACAAACATAGTGTCACTAGTATGCCTCTACTTGACTAGCTCGTTGAATCAAAGATGGTTAAGTTTCCTAGCCATAGACATGAGTTGTCATTTGATTAACGGGATCACATCATTAGGAGAATGATGTGATTGACTTGACCCATTCCGTTAGCCTAGCACTTGATCGCTTAGTATATTGCTATTGCTTTCTTCATGACTTATACATGTTCCTGTAACTATGAGATTATGCAACTCCCGTTTACCGGAGGAACACTTTGGGTGCTACCAAACGTCACAAGTAACTGGGTGATTATAAAGGAGTACTACAGGTGTCTCCAAAGGTACATGTTGGGTTGGCGTATATCGAGATTAGGTTTTGTCACTCCGATTGTCGGAGAGGTATCTCTGGGCCCTCTCGGTAATACACATCACTATAAGCCTTGCAAGCATTGCAACTAATGAGTTAGTTGTGAGATGATGTATTACGTAACGAGTAAAGAGACTTGCCGGTAACGAGATTGAACTAGGTATTGGATACCGACGATCGAATCTCGGGCAAGTAACATACCGATGACAAAGGGAACAACATATGTTGTTATGCGGTTTGACCGATAAAGATCTTCGTAGAATATGTAGGAGCCAATATGAGCATCCAGGTTCTGCTATTGGTTATTGACCAAGAATAGTTCTAGGTAATGTCTACATAGTTCTCGAACCTGTAGGGTCCGCACGCTTACGGTTTCGATGACAGTTATATTATGAGTTTATGAGTTTTTATGTACCGAGGGAGTTCGGAGTCCCTGATGAGATCGGGTACATGACGAGGAGTCTCGAAATGGTCGAGACGTAAAGATCGATATGTTGGTCGACTATATTCGGAGTTCGGAAAGGTTCCGAGTGATTCGGGTATTTTTCGGAGTACCGGGGAGTTACGGGAATACGGGGAAGAGTATTGGGCCATAATGGGCCTTAGTGGGAAGGAGCCAGGAGGTGGCGCGCGCCCCTCCCAAGCCCAGTCCGAATTGGACAAAGGGTTTGGGGCGCGGCCCCCCTCTCCCTTCCTTCTCCACTTCCCCCTCTTTCCCCCCTTCTCCTACTCCAACAAGGAAGGAGGGAGTCCTATTCCCGGTGGGAGTAGGACTCCCCTTGGCGCGCCCCTCCTATGCCGGCCACCCCCTCCCCCCTTGCTCCTTTATATACGGGGGCAGGGGGGCACCTCTAGGCACGACAACACAAGTTGATCTACGGATCGTTCCTTAGCCGTGTGCGGTGCCCCCCTCCACCATATTCCACCTCGGTCATATCGTTGCAGAGTTTAGGCGAAGCCCTGCACCGGTAGAGCATCATCATCGTCACCACGCCGTCATGCTGACGGAACTCTTCCCCGAAGCTTTGCTGGATCGGAGCCCGGGGATCGTCATCGAGCTGAATGTGTGTTGAACTCGGAGGTGTCGTACGTTCGATACTTGGATCGGTCGGATCGTGAAGACGTACGACTACATCAACCGCATTGTCATAACGCTTCCGCTTACGGTCTACGAGGGTACGTGGACAACACTCTCTCCTCTCGTTGCTATGCCATCACCATGATCTTGCGTGTACGTAGGAAATTTTTTGAAATTACTATGTTCCCCAACACTACTTATAGTCACGAGGACGAGCTCTAGAGGGAGGGTGAGGCGACACGCGGCGTGGCTACGTGTCCGTGCGCCGGCGAAGCGCACGCGCGACCAAGGGTCATAGGGAACGGAGGGAAGGCGATGAGGGGGACGCAGACGAGTGCCAGGGGGTCGCGGAGACGAGGAACGCTTGCGGACGAGGGGGGAACGGACAGGAGCAAGGAGCATATGAGGTCATGATAAAATTCCAAAAATTTGGAATTATGATTTGAGAGGGTTGGAGCTGAGGCAAATGAGGTCTTGCCCACTGACAAAGACATGAGAAAGGTTTTGAAGGTTGGAAATGACAAGAATTCTCAGAGTCATCTAGCAAACTCAGGAGAAAATTTTAAAAATGAGTGCCAGGAAGGAATAACAGCACAAAAATTGATAACCCAATTTTGGGGTTGTTACACAGGAGCTCAACTAGCTCGCGGAACCCTGCCAAGAGAGCGCTTTCTAGCTGGACGTCACACCCGTCGAATGAACCTGTGGCCCAAGATCTTGGTGGTTCATCACAGACTATCGTAACCTTTGTTGTCCCCTTGTCAACTGCTCAACCTGCAGCGTCGAGTGTCCCAACTGCCAATCCAACTAGTGCGTCACAGACTCCAACACCGACTTGGTTCACTCTGCATCATGTCTCGGAGGATCAAATAGGAGCTGCTAAGGAACCGATGATCCAAGCTAGCCTGATGATGATCAACTGAAGGTTGTGTACGAGTCGAGCAAGGCTGCATACAACAGCAGTTCTGTGTTACAAGCAAATGTCCGAGTAAGTACGATTGTAAGTTGATTTTTGATTGGTTTGTCCTCGCCTTGGACCTTGCTCTGTTAGGATATGCTATCTGAAAATTGTTGCTTTATTATTCGTAAGATGTCCGTAGATGAGCGTTTTGGAACCTTTAATGTGCATCTATCATAGGTTTGTGCCATGAATCTGTACACCCACTAGGTGTTTTGTCGTCATTTTCTGTGTAGCTCTTCCACTTGAATTGGTCAGGCCGTGTCGAGTGGGTTGTTCAGTCTAGTGGGGGCACGCTCTGAAGGAAATGTGCCCTAGAGGCAATAATAAAGTTGTTATTTATATTTCCTTATATCATGGTAAATGTTTATTATTCATGCTAGAATTGTATTAACCAAAAACTTAGTACATGTGTGAATACATAGACAAAACATAGTGTCCCTAGTATGCCTCTATTTGACTAGCTCGTTAATCAAAGATGGTTATGTTTCCTAAACATAGACATGTGTTGTCATGTGATGAACGGGGTCACATCATTAGGAGAATGATGTGATGGACAAGACCCATCCGTTAGCTTAACATTATGATCATTACAGTTTCATTGCTACTACTTTCTTCATGACTTATACACATTCCTCAGACTATGAGATTATGCAACTCCGTAATACCTGAGGAACACCTTGTGTTCTATCAAACGTCACAACGTAACTGGGTCATTATAAAGATGCTCTATAGGTGTCTCCGAAGGTGTTTGTTAGGTTGGCATAGATCGAGATTAGGATTTGTCACTCCGTGTATCGGAGAGGTATCTCTGGGCCCTCTCGGTAATGCTCATCACTATAAGCCTTGCAAGCAATGGGACTAATGAGTTAGTTGCGGGATGAAGCATTACGGAAGGAGTAAAGAGACTTGCCGGTAACGAGATTGAACTAGGTATGATGGTACGACGATCGAATCTCAAACAAGTAACATACCGATGACAAAGGGAACAACGTGTGTTGTTATGCTGTTTGGCCGATAAAGATCTTTGTAGAATATGTAGGAGCCAATATGAGCATCCAGGTTCCGCTATTGGTTATTGATCGGAGATGTGTCTCAATCATGTCTACATAGTTCTCGAACCTGTAGGGTCCGCACGCTTAATGTTCGATGACTATTTGTATTATGAGTTATGTGTTTTGATGACCAAAGTTTGTTCGGAGTCCCGGATGAGATCACGGATGTGATGAGGAGTCTCGAAATGGTCAATACATAAAGATTGATATATTGGAAGTCTATATTCAGACATCGGAAAGGTTCTGACTGATTTGGATATTTTTCGGAGTACCGGGGAGTTATAGGTATTCACCGGGAGAAGTAATGGGCCTTATTGGGCCATACGGGAAAGGAGGAAGCATGCCAAGGGGAGGTGACGCCCCCCCATGGGTCCGAATTGGACTAGGGGAAGGGTGAGCGCCCCCCTTGCCCTTTCCTACTCCCTCTCTCTTTCCCTCTTTCCTTCTCTCCTACTCCGAAAAGGAAAGGGATTCCTACTAGGACTTGGAAGTCCTAGGACTCCATACTCTTGGCGCACCCCTAGGGGCTGGCCTCTCTCCCTCCCTCCTTCATATACATGGGCAGGGGGCACCCCAAAGACACACCCGGCTTTGCCTTAGCCGTGTGCGGTCCCCCCTCCATAGTTACACACGTCGATCATATCGTTGTAGTGCTTAGGCGAAGCCCTGCGCCGGTAACATCATCATCACCGTCGCCAAGCCATCGTGCTGACAGAACTCACCCTCAAGCATGAGGGACGTCATCGTGTTGAACGTGTGCTGAACACGGAGGTGCCGTACGTTTGGTACTTGGATCGGTTCGATCGTGAAGACGTTCGACTACATCAACCGCGTTACTAAACGCTTCCGCTTTTGGTCTACAAGGGTACGTGGACACACTCTCTCGTCTCGTTTCTATGCATCTCCTAGATAGGTCTTGCGTGATCGTAGGAAAAAAATTGAATTACTACATTCCCCAACACACTGAGTGCACCCACTAGGTGTAGTCCTTGAGACCCGTGTCAAATGGTTGATTGGACTGGGGTCTTTAGAATGTGCTTGCTTTGCTGGTTTTCACTAGGTGCGGTTAGGCCTTGTCGAGAGTAACTGAACTAGTGGGGGCACGCTGAGTGCACCCACTGGGTGTAGGCCCCAAGACCGCCGTCGACTGCGGGCAGTCGGTGGGGGTTTGAGAGCAAGGAGATTTTTTTTACTTTTCCACTTGGTTCGGACGGACCGTACCGAGTGGTCAATTGGTCCAGTGGGGGCACGCTGAGTGCACCCACTGGGTGTAATCCCCGAGATCACTGTCAACTGCGGGCAGTTGGCAAAGGTCTGAGAACACTTCATTTTCATTAGAATGGTATGTATTTGACCCTCTCCACGTGGAGGTGGGGGGTCTTTGCATTTTATCGACTAAATTCTCTTTTCCTTGATTCTAGAAATCTTGTGAACTTGGAACCCAGTATGCTGCCTTGGAGAAGGAGAAGATCCAGCTCCAGCTCAAACTAGAGCATGCCAAGAAGAGCCTGAAGGACGCATAGGCTGAAGTGAAGACCATGGGAGGTAATATTTTGCTGACTGTAAGCTTTGTGACTTCTTCCTCTTCGTCCTTTGAACTGAGTGACTCCACTCAAACAGATGTGCATAGTGAAAATCGTCAACTCCAGAACAAATGAAGAATGTTATTTCTTTAGACACCATGAAGCAGGCGCTGGAGAACAAAGACGCTGATCTTGCAAGAACATGGAAGATGGCGAGGGAGAAGATTGATGCAGCTGAGAAGAAGCTTGCTTCAGTCAACAAGTTGGAAAAGGAAAATGAAACTCTCAAAGCTGCCGTTGAGGTGGCGAAAATAGAAGTTGTCCAACTGAAGGAGGAGAAGGTCGTCCTGACGGAGAAAGTGGACCAGCTCACTCAGAAGAGAGATGACCTGGAAGCTTAATTGGGAGGTCTCGCGAAGAAACTGTACATTATGCTCAAAGGAAACCTTTCCCACTGGAGTGAACTCTTTTACTTTGTCGACTCACTCGATGCTACTGCTAACTCATAGTTTCCCTTTTTGTGCAGAATTCTGGAGGAACTTTGAATAGTAAACCGAGCGGATTTAAACGGGCTTAGACCCCACGAGTCACTCGTCAAGGATGAAGATGCCATGAACATGCTGCTAGTCGAGGCTCAACTCTAGAGCGTCTTGGATTACATCGCTCGACTGAAGGTGGCGATGTCAAAGATTGATCAAGAGCTGTGTCTAGAGGACACTCTCCAGAATGACCTTGAGTCTCTGATGACTGCTACGTCTTGAGCTTGCGTTGGTTTTCCTTGAAGAGGAAAGGGTGATGCAGCAATAGTAGCGTAAGTATTTCCCTCAGTTTTTGAGAACCAAGGTATCAATCCAGTAGGAGGCTCCTCAAAAGTCCCACGCACCTATACAAACAAACAAAGAACTCGCAACCAACGGAATAAAGGGGTTGTCAATCCCTTCACGGCCACTTGCGAAAGTGAGATCTAATAAAGATAGTAAGATAAGATAAATATATTTTTGGTATTTTATAATATAGATGTGAAAAGTAAAGATGCAAATAAAAGTAGATTGGAAGCAAATATGATAAGAGATAGACCCGTGGGCCATAGGTTTCACTAGTGGCTTCTCTCAAGATAGCATAAGTATTACGGTGGGTGAACAAATTACTGTCGAGCAATTGATAGAAAAGCGAATAATTATGAGATTATCTAGGCATGACCATGTATATAGGCATCACGCCCGCAACAAGTAGACCGACTCCTGCCTGCATCTACTACTATTACTCCACACATCGACTGACTCCTGCCTGCATCTAGAGTACTAAGTTCATAAGAACAGAGTAACGCATTAAGCAAGATGACATGATGTAGAGGGATAAACTCAAGCAATATGATATAAACCCATCTTGTTATCCTCGATGGCAACAATACAATACGTGCCTTGAAACCCTTTCTGTCACTGGTAAGGACACCGCAAGATTGAACCCAAAGCTAAGCACTTCTCCCATGGCAAGAACGATCAATCTAGTAGGCCAAACCAAACTGATAATTCGAAGAGACTTGCAAAGATAACTCAATCATACATAAAAGAATTCAGAGAAGATTCAAATATTATTCATAGATAAGCTTGATCATAATCCCACAATTCATCGGATCTCGACAAACACACCGCAAAAAGAGTTTACATCGAATAGATCTCCACAAGAGAGGGGGAGAACATTGTATTGAGATCCAAAAAGAGAGAAGAAGCCATATAGCTAGTAACTATGGACCCGTAGGTCTGTGGTAAACTACTCACAACTCATCGGAGGGGCAAGGATGTTGATGTAGAAGCCCTCCATGGTCGATTCCCCCTCCGGCAGAACGCCGGCGAAGGCTCCAAGATGGGATCTCGCGGATACAGAAGGTTACGACGGTGGAAATTGTGTTTCGTTGGCTCCCTGGATGTTTTTGGGGTACGTAGGCTTATATAGGAGGAAGAAGTACGTCGGTGGACGCCGGAGGGGCCCACGAGACAGGGGGCGCGCCCTATAGGGGGGGGGGGTGCCCTCCTATCTCAAGGAGGCCTCAACTACTTCTTGACTTGCACTCCAAGTCCTCTGGATCACATTCGTTCCAAAAATCACGCTCCCGAAGGTTTCATTCCTGTGGGGACCCCGACTCATAAGTCGAGATCACCGAATGCACGTGTAAAGTGATCCTAGAGATCAATGCTCACTGAACACACAGAAGCTGAATAACAAGAGTCTTACATCCATACATACCGTCTTACACAAATTATGACCATTATGGTCAAGTCTTACATTGTTAAAGCCTTAAGGGTTGAACATCAAATGAAACACAAGCAGCGGAAATCTTCGTCGATAAGTATAACCCATGCCATCTGCCTTAACCCTACAGGCATTCTGACTGGGAAACGTCCTAGTTCTCATGTTCGTCTCCAAAGAACTCTTCTTCGAACTCCGGTTCTTCCATGCCTGGTCAATTAAATAACCAGTGGCAAGCCAATGATTACTTTGAATGTACTCGCAAGCAACCCATGTTTTTGGTTCAAGATACAACAATGCATTATATAGGTAAATTTTTGCAGAAAGCTAGTTTTGAGTGCAATGACATGTTCAACAACTTGTAAGACATGCGTCAAGAGAATTCAAGTAACCATGAGGACAGGTTACAAGTATCAACATAAATAGAGTGGGCACCAACCCATCTCAATCACGTCAAGTCCTTTGACTTGACCCCAGTAGTTATCGAAACACACACACTGGTTTGTAAACTCTGGACATAGTTTAAGCAGCACCGCCCAACTGTCCTTGACCATGGACACGACTATTCGAATAGTTTTACACTCTGCAGAGGTTGCACACTTTACCCACAAGATCCGAGGAACTTCCATGTCATCCACGACCCGCGATACCTTAAGTACCCGGGGTAAGCACCCGATAACTATCTTTCCCTAGACGACACTAACAAGGAGTCCACTCGTTGTTCCGTATCCTCATGATGTACATCATACGAGACTCACTCGAGATCGTAACATCCGAGAGGGGACACAACGGTGTATCCGGTGCCCTGTAAAGACAGTCATGGCCGCCCTACCTGGCACGACCACGTCCTGAGAGAGAGCAACAACTCTCTCCCGTCACTAGTAATGCAGGCTCCAAGCTAGTATCGACCTAGGTAATCAATAATGCCCTTTCCCATATAAGGGTAGAGTGGTTGGGCATGTAAGGTTGGGGCAGTCGACAAATCTTAAATCTAATCCGTTTTTGAAAACAACACACACTTTCCTTGGTACACCACTTTGTCATCAAGTGGTTACCCATCTCATCATCTCCCTCGGGCATAAGTGGCACCCGACGGGGTTTTCAAAAAGTCCTTTGAAAATACTTTGTCTCCTTCATCATGCATATACTCGTCCCTTTTTGCGTAGCATCTACTGTAGCATCCTATCTACTCCCACCGGCATAACCCTCATAAGAAGGTAGGGTCATGCATAATGCAAGTATCAACGAGGAAGTAACGGTGGCAAACCACCCCATGTGGTTATCACAGTATCATGTCTCCGATGCAAGCAATACAAGTGCTATATGACAATGCATCAAAAGGGTTTCATAGACATGGTCAAAGGGCTGCTTGCCTGGCTCAATAAAGTCTTTTGGGTCTTCAAAGTCTTCTGGTCCAACTCCTTCGTCAGCAATGCAATCTATCGTCGCAAAATAATAACGAGAAAAATAAGGCAATAATAAAACGAAAAAACCAAATTGCTCAGAAAAATGTCAACTCATTTTTGTTAAATACCAGGGTGAAAACTAAGGAGGGGAGAATTTCTAGTTTTGGATTTGGAGTAGCGGAATAGGAGAAATGGATTTACAAAGGTATATTTAAATGCTTAAAATCACATTTAAATATTTACAGTGAAGAAAAGGTTGTTGGATTTGAATGAAAGTTGCACCATTAAATAGGTTGCAATATTTTGGGGGTCTCCATCCTTTGGGGGTCTTCTGGGGGTCTTCTGCCTCTGTATGCGATTGCGGGCTGTCCAGGGGGAGCACCTTCTTTCTTGATCCTATCCGTCTTCACTTGAGCTTGGAGAAGAAGTGCCTTGGTCTCATGAAGTTCCTTTCGGAGCTCCATTGATTCCGAGGCCAAGTGTTGTGCCAAACTATCGACACAAAGGCTGAAGTAGGTCTGGAATCGGAGTGGAAGTCCTTCTTCTAATGGTGGAGCTGGTGCACTGCTCTCATCCTCACCTTCCTTCCGATAAGGCAAGAAGCGGGTTGCCAACTCGTCTGCCATCTCTGGAAGAAGGTCTCGGAGGCGGGTGAGTGCCTTGAGGGTTGCCGTCTCGACGGCAAGAACTAGTGTTGCCATCTGGGGTCCCTCGAAGAACCAGCTTGTTGTAGAGTCATTGGCCTTCACGATCACTTCCACATGATACTCCGTCTCGGTGTCATTGATCCAATGCTCATGGTAGGTGAAAATGGGGGCTCGGTGAAACTGGCACTTCTTGAGGCTATCCTCGGGAAGCACGGGAAATCCGGTGGTCAGGAAGTCTTCGGGTACGGCAGCCATCTACAAAGGTTTAATGGGAGGGGTCAATAAGGGAACTATATCTTGGGTTGGGTAAGCTTTAGAAAAGAAGAGAAGTTTAGATGGTCTCAAGCTAACTAATGTCCATGCTAACTAAGGCTTCCTACAGTCAGGATGGCTCTGATACCAGCTCTGTGGGGACCCCGACTCATAAGTCGAGATCACCGAATGCACGTGTACAGTGATCCCAGAGATAATGCTCACTGAACACACGGAAGCTGAATAACAAGAGTCTTACATCCATACATACCGTCTTACACAAATTATGACCATTATGGTCAAGTCTTACATTGATAAAGCCTTAAGGGCTGAACATCAAATGAAACACAAGCAGCGGAAATCTTCGTCGATAAGTAGAACCCATGCCATCTGCCTTAACCCTACAGGCATTCTGACTGGGAAACGTCCTAGTTTGCATGTTCGTCTCCAAAGAACTCTTCTTCGAACTCCGGTTCTTCCATGCCTGGTCAATTAAATAACCAGTGGCAAGCCAATGAGTACTTTGAATGTACTCGCAAGCAACCCATGTTTTTGGTTCAAGATACAACAATGCATGATATAGGTAAATTTTTGCAGAAAGCTAGTTTTGAGTGCAATGACATGTTCAACAACTTGTAAGACATGCGTCAAGAGAATTCAAGTAACCATGAGGACAGGTTACATGTATCAACATAAATAGAGTGGGCACCAACCCATCTCAATCACGTCAAGTCCTTTGACTTGAACCCAGTAGTTATCCAAACACACACACACTGGTTTGTAAACTCTAGACATAGTTTAAGCAGCACCGCCCAACTGTCCTTGACCGTGGACACGGCTATTTGAATAGTTTTACACTCTGCATAGGTTGCACACTTTACCCACAAGATCCGAGGAACTTCCGTGTCATCCACGACCCGCGATACCTTAAGTACCCGGGGTAAGCACCCGATCACTATCTTTCCCTAGACGACACTAACAAGGAGTCCACTCATTGTTCCGTATCCTCATGATGTACATCATACGAGACTCACTCGAGATCGTAACATCCGAGAGGGGACACAATGGTGTATCCGGTGCCCTGTAAAGACAGTCATGGCCGCCCTACCTGGCACGACCCCGTCCCGAGAGAGAGCACCAACTCTCCCCCGTCACTAGTAATGCAGGCTCCAAGCTAGTATCGACCTAGGTAATCAATAATGCCCTTTCCCATATAAGGGTAGAGTGGTTGCGCATGTAAGGTTGGGGCAGTCGACAAATCTTAAATCTAATCCGTTTTCGAAAACAACACACACTTTCCTTGGTACACCACTTCGTCATCAAGTGGTTACCCATCTCATCATCTCCCTCGGGCATAAGTGGCACCCGACGGGGTTTTCGAAAGTCCTTTGAAAATACTTTGTCTCCTTCATCATGCATATACTCGTCCCTTTTTGCGTAGCATCTACTGTAGCATCTTATCTACTCCCACCGGCATAACCCTCATAAGAAGGTAGGGTCATGCATAATGCAAGTATCAACGAGGAAGTAACGGTGGCAAACCACCCCATGTGGTTATCACAGTATCATGTCTCCGATGCAAGCAATAAAAGTGCTATATGACAATGCATAAAAAGGGTTTCATAGACATGGTCAAAGGGCTGCTTGCCTGGCTGAACAAAGTCTTCTGGGTCTTCAAAGTCTTCTGGTCCAACTCCTTCGTTAGCAACGCAATCTATTGTTGCAAAATAATAACGAGAAAAATAAGGCAATAATAAAACGGAAAAACCAAATTGCTCAGAAAAATGTCAACTCATTTTTGTTAAATACCAGGGTGAAAACTAAGAAGGGGAGAATTTCTAGTTTTGGATTTGGAGTAGCAGAATAGGAGAAATGGATTTACAAAGGTATATTTAAATGCTTAAAATCACATTTAAATATTTACAGTGAAGAAAAGGTTGTTGGATTTGAATGAAAGTGGCACCATTAAATAGGTTGCAATATTTTAGGAATTTAGGAATTGGAATTAATTTATTTGGACATATATTTTATCCTGTGGGATTTTTGGAAGGGTGACGGAAAAAGAAAAAGAAAAGGGCTTTGTGCCTGCTGGGCCAGAACAGGCGCAACGCAGCAGGCCCAGCCAGAGAGGCGGCCCAGCGCGCTGGTGCACGCGCGCGTGCCAGGTTTAAACCTGACGGGCGGGGCCCAGGCGTCAGCGAGATAGAGAGGAACGATGGAGGGGAGAGGCTGACAGGCGGGGCCCGCCTGTCATCCCTAACCCCGAGTCCAGACGGCTGGCAAGCTCACCGTCGATGATGCAGGGCACGGCGAGGTCGGGCGAGGGCACGGATGGACTCAGCGTCGTGTCGCTGTTCGGGTGGAGGTGGTGGACGTCACCGGAGCGGCCTGGTTCGTCCGCGACGAGGAGGCACGGCGGAGGAGCTTCGGGCGGTGGTGGCTCCGACCGTTTCCGGCTGCAAAAGAGGCGGGGAAGAGACGGTGATTGGTCAGTGAGCCGCGTCGGTTCCAGATCGAGGAAGAGGAGCGGCGAAGAGGGCCTGTACCCGGAGATCGACGGTGACCCGAGGCGGCGGAGCTCGAGCTCGATCTCGAGCTCGGGCTCGTCTGGAGAGGGGTGAGTGGTGTAGGGGGTGATTTAGGGGAGTGAGAGAGCGAGTGGTGAGGAGAGTAGGGCTCGGGGAGGCCCTTAAATAGGTGAACGGCAGTCCACCGAGAACCCGTGCGCCGGCGAGCCTGCTGTGGTTGCTACGGGTCATGGGGGGCTCAAATGAGCATGTCTGGGGCGTTCCTGGACGTCGACTACGTCGGGTGAGACAAAGAGAGGGAGTGGGGAGAGGTTAGAGGCGCGCGCGTGTGAGCCGCGCCATTGGCGCGCTCGGGCGGCCGGTGTTTGCTAGCGCGGAGGCGCGGGGAGGAGGAGAGAGGAGGGGACCGACCGCGTAGCGTGTTGCGGACGCCGAGGCACATAGGCAGGTGCGCGGGGGAGGCCTGAGGTGGCCGGAGGCGGTTGGAAGGGGGCGGCTACAGTACGGGAACGCACTATAGTGCACTCCAGAGCGTCCAAATGGCCGGCATGTCATTTTCTATGCCTTGTGGGCGC
Organism: Triticum dicoccoides; assembly: GCF_002162155.2. Classification (NCBI taxonomy): domain Eukaryota; kingdom Viridiplantae; phylum Streptophyta; class Magnoliopsida; order Poales; family Poaceae; genus Triticum; species Triticum dicoccoides. Next base: position 388,293,730 of record NC_041391.1, read on the forward strand.
GGCCAACCGTGTCCAGTAGCTCAAGGGTGGAGTGAAGAAATAGGGGGAGGCATTGGATGCTCTGGATGGCTGCTAGGGTGAGGAGAGAGGTGAGGAAGAGGGAGAAAGGGGCTGTCCAGAGAGAGAAAGTGGGGTTTTACCCATCCAATAATTGAGCTGTGGACTTGCCATTGTTACTGGAGGTGAAAGGGGTCTAGGAGGAGCTGTGGTAAAAAGTTGAGCTCAAGGAGAATAGTTTTAGTGGTCAAAATGGTGATTTTTGAAAAGTGGCAGAAGGTATTTGATAAAGGTTTTGGCAAGCAAATGATTTCAAATTGCCATGAGACTCCACAGGGTGAAATGACACATATAATTAGGGCCTTCCACCAATTTGGAGATTATTTGGGCAAAGTTGCCAATGCAACTTTTGTAAACCCTAGAAATGAGCAGAAATAGACTTGTGTAGATCTAGTTGAGCAAATCACTTCTCCTTGATGCACCACTTGCTGTAGTGGCCTCATTTGGTCATGTGAACATGCTCACCAAAGTTGGGGTCAAGGAGAGAAAGTTGGTAGCACAAAGTTGTTCAAATTTGATTCTGGTCAAAGAGGGTTTTGGGGCATTTTGGTGAACCAAAATGACTTTAATTGACATGAGGCTTTGCAAGGTTATCACAATATGCATTTGTGACTTGTTGGATTTTTCTTGGATTTTTGTGAAAATACTTCCTGTAGAAATATTTCAAATCCTTGAAATGGGAAGAATTGGTTTTGGGAGGTTTTGTCCAATATTTTGAACATGCCCATGTGTTGAAACTCTTATATATGGAAAATATATGTCCACTGAGTTTCCCTGATTTTTGTCAAATGTTTTTGAAACAATAAAATAATTTTTCTTTATTAAAGACCATTTCTGGCCTTAAGAAAAAGCTTTTAAATAAAATAGTAAAATAGCTTTTAAAATTATATTTTTGTTGTTTATGGGAGTCCTACATCTAATAGGATTCAAATATACTTTTTTAAATATTTTTCATACCCCAAATCAGGTACTTGTAGTGCAAACCTCAATTTAGGGGTTTTTGAAAAAATAATTTTAGAAAATACTTTTTGGCCAAATTATTTTTGTAAGAAAATACTATATTGCACTATACACATGGCATGGTCATTGGGCACAAGTTTGGGGCAAGGAGATGAAGTATATAGGGTGGAGTTGTTGACTTTGAGGAGCACTTGAAAAGAATCACAGAGAGAAAACCAACTCCAAATAAAAGCCAAATAATGCAAAAGTTTTTGTTGGTCCAAATTTTCATGCTTTAATAATGCAAATGAAATGTTACAAAATGCAGGGTGTGACAATTTCGTTTGGACTCCGTTTGATATTCCTTTTCTTCGAAATACTGAAATAGGCAAAAAAACAGCAATACGGGCTGGGCCTCCGGTTAGTAGGTTAGTCCCAAAAATGATATAAATTTGTAAAATAAAGCCCATAAACATCCAAAAGGGGTAATATAATAGCATGGAACAATCAAAAATTATAGATACGTTGGAGACGTATCAAGCATCCCCAAGCTTAATTCCTGCTCGTCCTCGAGTAGGTAAATGATAAAAAAGAAAATTTTGATGTGGAATGCTACCTACCATAATTCTCAATGTAATTTTCTTTATTGTGGCATGAATGTTCAGATCCAAATGATACAAAATAAAAGTTCATATTAACATGAAAATGGTGATACTTCAAGCATCCTAATCAAAGTTATCATGTCTTCTCAAAATAACATGGCCAAAGAAAGTTATCCCTACAAAATCATATAGTCTGGTTGTTGCTCTATCTTCATCACACAAAGTATTTAATCATGCACAACCCCGATGACAAGCCAAGCAATTGTTTCATACTTTAATAATCTCAAACTCTTTCAACTTTCACGCAATACATGAGCGTGAGCCATGGACATAGCACTATATGTGGAATAGAATGGTGGTTGTGGAGAAGACAAAAAAGGAGAAGATAGTCTCACATCAACTAGGCGTATCAACGGGCTATGGAGATGCCCATTAATAGATATCAATGTGAGTGAGTAGGGGTTGCCATGCAATGGATGCACTAGATTCGAGTGCAGGCATGGAAGAAATCAGCTGCTCGCTGTGGCGCTGACATGGCCCTCTCACTGGTCAGAGTCCATTGCAAGGACGCCAAAGAAGAGAACCTGAAGGCTCTCCAAGTGGCGAACACGAAGAAACTCAAGTTTCAATCCTTTATGGAGACTTTCATTGACGCGACCACTCGCATAGCTGACGACATCGACTTGGACACTTTTGTTGAGCCAGCGAGTCCTCCTCCTGCCGAGTGAACAAAAACATTTCATCTATTTGCCTCGGAATGCGAGTGATTTTGTAGTCGTTAAACTGCTTCGGGCTTGACATCCGAGTACTTTTGTTTGCGGTTCCGTACTTCATGGTTCTATTTGAACTTGGTAGTTTTATCCAATCATTGCCTTTCTATTTGCAAAATGCTTTTTAACTTACGTGAAACTGATTCACAACTAACCCTCCGAGTGACGAATCGCTTTCCACTTGGAGTTTATTTTTTAACTTAGGCGAAGCTGATTCGCAGCTAAGCCCCCAAGTGGGAGGACTGCTCTCCACTCGGAGTTATTTTCTAACTTAGGCGAAGCTAATTCGCGGCTAAGCCCCCGAGTGAGAGGATTGCTCACCACTCAGAGTTGTTTTTAACTTAGGTGAAACTTTTTCGTGACTAAGCCCCTGAGTGGGAGGATTGCTCTCCACTCAGAGTAGTTTTTTGAACTTAGGCGAAACTGGTTCGCGGCTAAGCCCCCGAGTGGGAGGATTACTCTCCACTTGGAGTAGTTTTTTAACTTAGGTGAAACCGGTTCGCGGCTAAGCCCCCGAGTGGGAGGATTCCTCTCTACTCGGAGTAGTTTT
>NC_041391.1:388296933-388337293 GCF_002162155.2 Triticum dicoccoides
AGTCGTTTTTTGAACTTCGGCAAAACTGGTTCGCGACTAAGCCCCCGAGTGGGAGGATTACTCTCCACTCGGAGTAGTTTTTTAACTTGGAAGAAACTAGTTTGCAATTAAGCCCCCGAGTGGGAGGATTGCTCTCTACTTGGAGTAGTTTTTTGAACCTATGCAAATTTGGTTCACGGCTAAGCCCCCAAGTGGGAGGATTACTCTCCACTCGGAGTAGTTTTTTTTGAACTTAGGTGAAACTAGTTCGCGGTAAGCCCCCGAGTGGGATTATTGCTCTCCACTCGGAGTCGTTTCTTGAACTTCGACAAAACTGGTTCGCGACTAAGCCCCGAGTGGGAGGATTGCACTCCACTCGGAGTAGTTTTTTAACTTAGGTGAAACTAGTTCACGGCTAAGACCCCGAGTGGGAGGATTGCTCTCCACTCGGAGTAGTTCTTTGAACTTAGGTGAAACTGGTTCGCGGCTAAGCCCCCGAGTGGGAGGATTGCTCTCCACTCGGAGTAGTTCTTTGAACTTAGGCGAAACTGGTTCGCGGCTAAGCCCCCGAGTGGGAGGATTGCTCTCCACTCATAGTAGTTTTTTGGACTTAGGGGAAAACGGATTTCGTAGCTAAGTCACCAACTGGGGGATTTCAACGTATCCTTATACGAAAAAAAATCATTAAGAGACTGCAGGAATTATGTCTTGATAAACAATCAACCAAGTACTTTTATTACATCTCGACAATCTGACTATAAAGTATAAAAACGACGGAGAAGATCAGCGTTCCAGGAGTGCGGTTCATCTTTCTGCTGAGCTAGGTTGTAAAGTTGGTACGCCCTATTGTAAAGCACCTTGGTGACAGTGAAGGGGACTTCCCATGCAGGGGCGAGCTTTTGTGGTCGCTGCTGATCCACTAGGAGCACCATGTCTCCTTCTTGAAATGCTCGACCCCTAATGTTCCTTGCATGGAATTGACGAAGATCTTGTTGATAGATAGCCGATTGGATCAAAGCCATCTCCTGTTCCTCTTCTAGGATGTCCACTTCATCCTGACATGCTTGCTCTGCCTCAGCTTCTGAATAAAGTTCCACTCAGGGTGCATTGTGAAGCAGATCACTTGGCAGTACAACTTCAGCTCCATATACCATGAAGAAAGGAGTTCAGTTGGTGGATCGGTTGGGAGTTGTCCTCAATCCCCACAGAACAGACGGCAGCTCGGTCACCCAAGCCCCAATTGTGTGCTTGAGGTCGTGCATATGAGCCGTGGTTTCAAACCTTGGAGGATCAGACCGTTCACCCTTTCGACTTGGTCATTCGACTGTGCGTGCGCAATGGATGCGTAGTCCACCCGCGTCCCTTGGGAGGCGCAATACACTCTAAACTCTTCCGAGTCAAAATTTGAGCCGTTGTCTATGATGATGCTATGTGGAACTCCGAATCGAAATGTCAGCTTTCTTATGAAACTGATGGTTGTGCTTGAGTCTAAACTCTTGATAGGCTTGGCCTCAATCCACTTGGTCAACTTGTCGACTGCTACAAGGGGATGAGCAAAACCACTTCTGTCGGTCCTGAGTGGGCCAATCATGTCCAATCCCCACACGGCAAACGACCAGACGAGTGGAATAGTCTTTAGTGCAGATGCTAGTTTGTGAGACATGTTTGCATAGAACTGGCATCATGTACACTTTTCTACGATCTCCTTTGCAGCCTCATTGGCCCGTGGCCAGTAGAATCCTGCTTGGTATGCTTTGGCCACGATGGTCCGAGAGGATGCATGGTGACCACAGGTCCTCGAGTGGATTTCTTCCAAAATTAGTCGACCCTCTTCCAGAGAAATACATCGCTAAGGCACGCTAGTGACACTCTCTCTATAGAGCTGCCCATCCATTACAGTGAAGGCTTTGGATTTGCGGACAATCTGATGTGCTTCAACTTTATCTTCAGGGAGCTCCTTTCTGAGTATATACGCAATGTATGGCACTGTCCAGTCGGGGGTGATCACTAGGATTTCCATAACCAGATCAATCATTGCGGGTACTTCAATCTCTGTCGGATTGGTAGGACTTATCGCTTGGGGAGGTTCTTTAGTTAAAGGATCCTCTTGTACTGATGGGGAATGGAGATGCTCAAGAAACACATTACTAGGGATGGGTTCTCACTTCGAACCTATTTTCTCCAAGTCATTAGTTGCTTGATTCTTGAATCGGGGAATGTGGTGAAGCCCCAATCCCTCAAAGGTTTTCTCCAATTTCCTCACTGCATTGCAGTATCTAGTCTTGATAGGGTTTCTGACGTCCCACTCCATCATCACTTGATTGACCACTAAATCCGAGTCGCCGTAAACTATCAGGCAACGGACGCCGGGTGAGATGGCCATATTATCAGGACCCCGACTCAATGCCACACCGATCTAGCATGTAACACCTCATATCACTTTGCGGCCTCACGCATGGTATCCCCACGGGTGTCGCCTTACCAGGACTGGGACCGTTTGCGCCTTTTGGCACACGTATATGATAGTGTCATTAGCATCCATATGACAAGGAGCCCGGGCTGACATGGCTAGTCATGAACCCAAAGTGGCACTAACTTACAGGGACAGGCATACATGACCCAGCAACGAACGTGTCGGTCATTAACGAGTGAATCCGGGCTGTAGCAGTTGGGCTAGCAGGACTCTGGTACACACCGTGTGACATTTCCCCGAAGGGACAAACACAGGAACGAAGAAGGACACATGCTGGCCAGCCTAAGTGTTCCGGAGCAGTAGCAAGCTACCAAGGCTCAGTGGAAGCACTAGGAGACATTTCCCGGTAAGAGAGGCTACCAAGGATAAACAACTACATAGTAAGATCCCACACATACCAAGCATTTCAATAAAATACACACAATATGCTCGATATGTGCAAATACAACATGACTCTACAACTCAAGTATTTTATTCAATAGGCTCCGAGGAGCGAGATATTACAAACATGGGTCTCATGACCCAACATTCAGAGCATACCAGTCAAAGCACATGCGGAAGCTTAACATGTATGGGTACAGACATCTACAAATGAAAAAGGCTGAGAAGCCTGACTATCTACCAGATCCTGCCGAGGGCACAAGATCATAGCTGAGGTAACAAGCTAAACGCCGAAGTCCACGCGGAACTACTGGTGAGACTGAAGTCTCTCTGCAAAACATAAAATAGACAAACGTGAGTACAAATGTACCCAGCAAGACTTACATCAGAACTAACTACATATGCATCATTATCAACAAAGGGATGGTGGGATTTAACCGCAGCAAGCCAGCTTTGACTCGGTGACTATCCTGAACTATGACTGCAAGTAACTCTTTTGAAGTGGCGCACATGAGTCCGCATATTCACCATATCAATACACCACTATGGATCCGCTCCCATCTCCCCACGAGAACACCATCCATAGCACTCACACTTATCTTGCGTATTTTAGAGTATCCACTTTCACTTGTCTATGAACTATATAGGCAACCCAGAGGTCCTTTACCGCGGACGCGGCTATTCGAATAGATTGTTTATAACCCTGCATGGGTGTACTTCTTCATACATATTTCCAGCACTTAGCGTCTGCACACGACATGTGCTGGGGAGACTTCAAGCGAAAGTCGACATGGGTGTAGACCACGACCTACCTAAACACTCAAGTCTCTAGTCCAGGTTTATCGCCTATTCAGGTTCCATACGCAGGGAGTCCGGCGGAGGTTTCCACATACGGCCCCGAACGATGTGTATAGGGTTCCGCGACACCAAACGAGCGGCCGGCATACCCGGCCATGTGCCTACCGCATCACAGCCCACCCCTCCGGTCAGTGTTGTGCACGGCCTCCAACATACTACAAACACCAGAAACTACTTGCAACTCTTGGACAAAGGACTAGGGTGGTTAAGAAGTCAAGCAAGGTCATATTTCAGGGCCCAATGCATGGTAGTAGCTGTTTCATGGATCACAAACACAAAACTCAGTTCATGAGGACGGCTTCAATGGGACAACCCACCATGTACTCCTACATGGCCTCTCACCGCTACCTTTACCAAATTGTGTTCACACACTTAGCTCAAACCCAGTAGGACATGTTCATCACTGTTCCAATTCATCCCCGATGAATCAGACCTGACACAACTCTAAGCATAGCAGGCATGACAAACCAGCATGAATGAGTAGGCACATGAGGGATCAAACTACTCCTACTCATGCTAGTGGGTTTCAACTATTTACTGTAGCAATGACAGGTCATGCAGAGGAAAAGGGGTTTAACTACCGTAGCAAGTAACAGATGAATCATTGTTGTCCTAATGAAGTAAAAGAGAGCAGGAGCGAGAGAGTGGGATTGTATCGGGATGAAGAAGGGTTGTCGTGGAATTGTCACGTCAGATGTCCTCGTGAAAGGACTTAGTTGTGGAGCCATCACAACTAGGAAGCTTGAAGGGGTTAATTGGGACAAGGGACACGAGAGGTTTATACTAGTTCGGCCCCTTACGGTGAAGGTAAGGCCTACATCTAGTTGGGTTGGTATTAATGTTTCGATGACCAGGGAGCGAGATACTCTATGCCCAGCTCTCGATGAGTTGTTTCTTGCCCTAAGCCACCAACAGGTCGTCCCCTTATATACACGGGTTGACGCCCTGTGGCTTACAGAGTCCCGTCCGGCTTATAAATAGTGTCCGGCTCGGTGACTAGTCAAATCTACCTTATGATACAAGTCATGCCATTGTAGCAGTTTACTACAACGGGCCTTAAGTCGCCTGTGGGCCTTAGGCACTTTATTGAACCGCTATCTTCATGCTTGGTCTTGGGCTTCTTTCTGGTGAGTTTTCTTTGCGTAACCCGGCCCCTCCTGGGCGGCTTACACAAATAGTTATATCCTCAACATTAGGCCCCAGATTGATTTGAACCTGTTCATGTCAATCTTAAAATACCTTAAGAAATAAATCTTCAGTCTTCTGATTGTGCAAAGGTTTTCTTTAACCCGCCATGACGTCATCTTTTGGATCAGTGTTAACCCGCCATGACGTCATCTTTACTTAAATTCTTTCTTTATTCCACCGTATCCTTCAACGGATCTTTCCCTTTACTGACTGTTCCGAAAACCGAGGCGTCGGGGCCGCTGGATAATAACTTTTATCTCCTCGTTTCTCGCGCCGTCTCAGTTATCCTTTCCTTATAAATAGGCGCGACCTAGGTCTTCCCATTCTCCTCCTTCCAGTCATCCTCTTCCTCTCACTGCTTCTCTGTCGCTCGAGCTCCGCCGTCGACGCCATCGCAGATCTCTTCGTCTTCACCAACTCCGGCCGCTGCATCAACTTGGTTTAACCACAAAAAACGCAACGACCCTCCCGCCGCAATCCTGCATCTGTAAGTCTCCTCTTTCCTGCTTCTTAGATCCACATTAGGACCTTCGAGTTCTTCGCATTCTTCGCTGTTCATTAGGATCCTTTCATAGATTTTGTCACCCCCGCTCTTCTTGATCTTGAAGTTGGTAAAAACTGATGCAGTAGATATTCCACACCTATTTTGAACACAAATAGATCCCTTTCTGTCACACAAAGGCCCCATTCGAGCCTTTGAGCTTCATCTGCGCCAGTCTTAGGTCTAGAAAATTTTCTTGTCAGAACAGCTTTTTGATCCCAAATAACAGTGGCAAATTGTGAAACCTGTTTGTATCACCCGAAAAACTACTTCTGTCGAATATACTTAAACACAACTGTCCATGTAGCTGGTTTAAATAAATGACACTGATCTGTGAACCTTGCTTGCTTCTCATGACTTTAAGAAGTTTGAACTGCTTTTCATACATGCAGTGGCTTAAATACTGTTGCACAGTTATCCTCATATCATTAGGCCCCTTCTTAAGCCGCCACCTTGACTAGTTTTAAATATTTACCTCCGGGTTAAATTTGAACCGGAACATCTTATTTTGTCATAGGCCTCAATTTTCATCATGGCACCTAAGGCGGCCAAGGCTCCTGTGACCTGTAATTGGGTCCCATCCACAGTCACAAGGAGTAAACTGTCTGAATTTGTGAAGTCTGGCCATATGCCTAAGAAAGAGGTCATGTCTTATCGTGCCCCTGAACCATCTGAAGAGAGGCCTCAACCCAAAGAAGGGGAGGTGATAGTTTTTACGGATCACATGAACCGGGGATTTGCCCCTCCCGACTCAAAATTCTTCAGGGAGGTTTTGAATTTCTTTAACCTTAGACCTCAAGATATTGGCCGCAATTCCGTGTCAAATATTTGCAATTTCCAAGTCTTCTGCGAGGTGTACCTGGGAGAAGAGCCAAATCTGCTTTTGTTCAGAGAGCTTTTTTATTTGAACCGGCAGAATGAAGGTGCCAACGGTCCCAGTCTTGAACTTGGCGGCATCTCAATCCAGCGGCGGAGAGACAGCCTTTTCCCTTATGCTGAACTGCTGAGTCATCCGAAAGATTGGAATCAGACATGGTTCTATTGCCAGGACACTTCTCTGGATGACGAGAGCCCTCTGCCCAGCTTCCGCGCCCTGCGCCTTGAGTCCAACCATCCACTGGCGGAAAAACTGACTGCTGTTGAGCGTCTGCCTCTCAATCCCACCATTAAGAAGATCAAAGATCTTTTGGGAAACAGCTTAAACAACATCGATCTGGTCTGAGTTTGGGTCACTTGGCGAGTACTTCCATTAAGCCGCCGTTCCGGCTTAATGTGTACTTACTCTGGCGAAAAGGATGATCCACTGCGTCATAGCCCTGGCGACTTACCAGATGATGTGGTGGATGCTACGACCCAGTCACTGCTAAAGGAGGGCACTGTAACTAGTAATGCCTTCGGCTTACTTCCCTTCTGCAAGAAGAACCCGCCCCCTGCAGTGAGTTATCAATCTTAATAAATACTCTTTGCCATGTTATACCTTATTTGTACTCATAGTTCCTTATCCTTTCCACAGGCCGATGACAACTTCTGGAAGGTCACATATGACCATGAGGCTGCCAAACAAGCCAGGACAGCCAAGAAAACCGAAAGGAAAGCCTCCAAAACAGGAACTTCAAAGAAGAAGAAGCCCAGCGCTTCCGATTTATTCAAATTGGATGACACTTATTTGGATGACGAAGAGGTAATCCTTAATTCTCTTAACTCCTTTGTCATTATTTTACTGACATTCCATCCTTTCAGGAGGATACGGGGAACAGCCAAGCGGTTGACGAAGAGGTAACTATAATCTTCTCCGACTCAGAGCCCTTGCCAAAGCAAAAAATCCGAAGGGTGACCCGGAAAGTAAGATTTTCACATCCTCAAGCTTATCAAGATCCTCAATTTCTTTTGAAGCAATAACAGCTTGAAAACCGGAGGTAGACCCAGACCAACAAGGATGCAGAACTCTCCTACGGCTTACCTGACGTAACTAGGAAGCATCGGACTTAGGTTATTTCCGATTTACGTTCTGTTTTACCTTTGGCGGGTTTAATTCCCCAACCTCTCAATTCATCTGACTCCAATTATCAGGATACCTCTCCTTCCTCCGGCGAGTCTATGCAATCAAACATGCCGGCTTTCAAAACTGCTCCTGGGTACTGTAACTTTAGTTACTTTAGGCTTTACCTTACTCATGCTTTAGTATTCATCCTTCTACCTTTGTTGACAACATGCAAGTGAAGCCCAGCAAGAGAGCAAGGAAGAATAAGCCGTCCCAAGACCCGATTGTTACTGAACCGACGCTTGATATGTCTGCTCCTGACAGCTCCACCCATCAGCCGCCGCCTGAACCGGCTTCTGACATTCCGGTGCCAACCTCTGACCCACCTGCCGAAGATACTATCAACAACTCTGATAACCCGGAAGCTCCTAGCCCGGTCAAGACGACTGACCCAGAAGTTGAATTTTTGAAAAGTCAATTTGTTGAACCGGGGCGGCCTACTGTCCTTGCCAAATGTACTGCCAAGGAAGAACTTTTTGAACACCGATAGGTCAAGCAGGACATTACTGATTATACTCACTTACGCATTGGTGATATAGTCTCGGGCTATCTGAATCAAGTGCATAATAGTCGTGACTTGGAAATTGATATGGTGAAACAAATACAGCACAAATCTGAGGTATAACTTATGCTATATTTCTGAATCTTACTTATTGTACCAGCCCCAAGTCTATTGCTTATAAATAAATATGCTGTAGACTTCGAAATCTACTTTACTGTTGGTTTGTCCGGTTTAAAGAGAATATATTTAACCCGGTTATAGCATGATAGTTTTAATTTGCGATACACATTAGCCCCCAAGTGTTAAGTATCTTTACTTGTAAAGTGCTTGAGACTTAATATGCATGACCCGGCATGGTAGGTTAAAAATTCTTCAGCATACATTAGCCCCCAAGTGTCAAGAACCTTTGCTTGCAAAGTACTTGGGACTTTAATGTTATGTTACCATGATTCTTACCATAACCCGGTATCAATGTAGGTCACCATAAGTCAATATGAGTCGGAGATTGCTGACCTGAAGAGCCGTCTGACGGCTCAAGAACTTGAAACTCAAAAAGCCAACTCCAAATCTGAATTCAGCGTCTATGAACAAGAGAAGTTGAAGAAGAATTTTCAGTCAGAGAAGAAAATATGGGCTGATGAGAAGGCTTCACTGGTGACCCGGGCTGAGACGGCAGAGGCATCACTTGCAGAAGCAACAACCGAACTGTCCGACTTAAAGCGTCATATATCTCAAATGGTCTCAGCCATCTTCGGTTAGTTATTGTTCATAACCTCAAACATTGCAATCCTTCCTTTGATTATTGCCGTAATCGTTATCTCCGACTCACTTTTATGTTTGTGAACACACAGGCCCCAGGAGCACCAACCTCAAGCAGAACATGCTGATCAAACTTAAGGCTGTTTACACTCTAGTGGAGCAGCTGTACTGTAATGCCCCGGGTTTGATGCGCCAGGTGTCCGCCAGTTATTCGCCGTCATTGCCATGTCATTTTCTTGCGTGTTGCATTTTATCATGTCATCATGTGCATCTCATTTTGCATTCGTGTTCATCTCATGCATCCGAGCATTTTCCCCGTTGTCTGTTTTGCAATCCGGCACTCCTATGTCCTCCGGCGTCCCCCTTTTATCTCTTGTTGTGAGCGGGTGTTAAACATTCTCGGAATGGACGTGATTTGCCAAGCGGCCTTGGTATAGCACCGGTAGACCGCCTGCCAAGTTTCGTGCCATTTGGAGTCCGTTTGATACTCCAACGGTTAACCGGGGTACCGTAAAAGCCTCTTTTGTTTGCAGCCCAACACCCCCTTCAAAGTGGGCAATAACCCATCCAAACTCCTCCATGCTCTCGGTCGTTCGATCACGATCACGTGGCCAAAAACTGCTCCTCATTTGGACTCTCCTAGCTCCCTCTACCCATAAATATGTGATCCCCTCCGAAAATCCCGCAGATGAAACCCTAGCCCCGCTCCTCCGCGCGCCGGACATGTCCGCGCCCGCTGGACGAAATCCCGCCGCCGTTCCCCGAGAATCCTACGCCGACACGTCACCCTGCCGCCGTCTCCACCGCGCCGGCCCTCCCGGCCCAGATCGGGGCCTGCCGAGTCCATCGGGGCCCGGACGAGCCCGTGCGCCGCCGCGCGTATGCCCCGCGCGCTTAGGTCGCCCCCCCGCCAGCGTTCGTCGTCCGCCGCCGCCTCGACCCCACCGGAGCACGCCGCCGTCTCGCCGCCCTTGCCGCCCCAGGCCAGTGCCGCCCCGCTCTCCCCTCCTCTCGTCTCCTTCCTCCCCAAACCTCCCTCTCCCGCTGCTGCAACGCCGCCATGGCCTCCATGGAGCTCCGCCGGCGGTGCCGCTAAGCTCCTCCGCTATCCGATCCGGACGGAATGGATCCGGAGGAACCAGATCCAGCCAACCCCTCGCGCCCCGGCCTCCTCCTCGCTAGCTCCGGCGAGCACCAGCTGGATCGAGCCGCCGCCGCCGCCATGTCCACTCGGGAGCGAGCAGCTCCCCGGTGCCCGTTGACCACGCCGGCGTGGGCCTCCCCAAGGCCCAGCCGAAGCAAGCCGGCCTCCAGGCCCAGCCGGCCCCCTCCCCGCTTCGTGGGCCGAGCCCAGTGGTGAACAACACCTAACCCCCGCCCCGTGCACACTTTGACTATATTGCGCGCGTCTGTTTTTTCTTCCGGAAAACTGCTAAGTCCGAAATTTTGCATATTATGTGTGCTACTTTGACTTGCCATAAATCCATGCTCTCTTCTTCGATTTGTGCATGTGATATGTAAAAGTGTTCATCTGAATGTGATCTTCATTTCATTCCATTGTGCCATGTTCATTTGAGTTCATCTTGATGCCTGAATCATCGCTGAAAGAGTGCATGTTGCTGTTAACCTGCTGAAACTGTTATAACTTGGTGATTTGTCTTTTTCATTACATTTTGTGTGCGCATCCTTTGAGCTTGATGTCTACATGTGTTTTGTACTATGCCATTCCATATTTACATTGGTGCCATCCATGTATTTTTGTGAGTCTTGTAGTGAGTGCATCAATCTCGTGAAGTAGGGTACTTGCTGTTGTTGTTTTGCTAGACTGTTTCTGTTATATTATGATGCTATGTAAACCTGCTTCTACAAGTCATTCTATCCATAGTCTGGAGATGTTAACTAAGGATGTTTTGTTATACATGTAATGCTCTATCCACACATGCCCCTGGTTGCATTTATAGCCTACTGTAGCTTGTTGTTATCTTGCTATCAAATTGCTAAATAATGTTACTGTCAGCCTGTTAACATTTAGTTCTGTTTTTCCATGAGCTTTGCTAGTGATCCATGCACCCTATGAACTTTCTCTTGCCATGTTTAGCTTCTTAAATATGCCATCTTACTGTTGGTTGCCTTTCCATGCCATGTATTGATCTGTGGTGACTGGTTCAAGCTCACCGACATGCGTACTTATTGTTTCCTGCCATGTCTGAATATGTCATATCTTTTGCCATGTTTACATGGGTGCCATCATATCTTCTGTGCCTTTTTGGCTCATGGTCAGTAAGGTACTTTTGTTCTATGCAATTAGTAGATTCATGCCATGCCTTTGTTTGCCATGTTAAGTTCCTGTAGCATGTTTTGTGATAGCTCTAAACATTGCAACCTGATGTTATTTCTGCTAAGTCTGAAACTATTATTATTTGCAATCTTGCCATGTCCTTTTGAGCATGTTCTAGTGATTTCTGGAGATAGCTCAGTGTTCATGTTTTGTCATGCTTTACCTGCACTTCGTGCCCATGCCTTTTTTTCACGTTGAGATGCTGTAGCTTGTTGTTTTGGTCCTTGCAATATGCCTAGTTGCTGTTTTGGGCAACATGCCCTTTAAACTTGTATAGAGTGTATGTGTTGCCCCGTTGCCCCGTTTTGAGTGTACTCTATATGAAACTTGCTTGATTTTGCATGTAGTTTCATATTATCATGTTGCATCCATGTTTTGAGAGTGTTTGCTTGATGTTTGTATGCATTTTGCATCAATGCCTTGTTTAACTTGTTTTGCTCATATCTTCTAGGCCGTAGCTCCGAATTAAATGAACTTTATATGTAACTTGACTAGAATCTCGTGTAGATCATCTTGGTGCATCTTAAATTGCTATTTAACAACTTGAATCTAATATTTATTCAGTTCTGGACCAATTTCTAAATTGGCATATGAGGACTTACCGGAATTGTTATATGTTGTTTTCGGCCTCATTTAAACTTGCTTTGATGTGTTGGTCTTGTATGCATCATCTCTTGCCATGAGAAGCTTCATGTAGCCTTGTCATGCATCATACTTGGTTGAGCATCATGCCTTGTTCATGTGTGGTGTGTTTACTATGTTGTGTGCTTCTTCTCGATAGTTCCGTTTCGTTGCGATCGTGAGGATTCGTTCGTCTACGCTTGGTTCGTCTTCATCCGTTCGTCTTCTTCATGGACTCGTTCTTCTTCCTAGCGGGATTTCAGGCAAGATGACCGCTACCCTGGATCTCACTACTATCATTGCTATGCTAGTTGCTTCGTTCTATCGCTATGCCGCGCTTCCTATCACTTGTTCTTCAAGCCTCCCCAGATTGCCATGAACCTCTAACCTTTGACACCCTTCCTAGCAAACCATTGTTTGGCTATGTTACCGCTTTGCTCAGCCCCTCTTATAGCGTTGTTAGTTGCAGGTGAAGTTGAAGATTGCTCCATGGTGGACAGGATTATGTTGGGATATCACAATATCTCTTATTTAATTAATGCATCTATATACTTGGTAAAGGGTGGAAGACTCGGCCTTATGCCTGGTGTTTTGTTCCACTCTTGCCGCCCTAGTTTCCATCATACTGGTGTTATGTTCCCGGATTTTGCGTTCCTTACGCGGTTGGGTGATTTATGGGACCCCCTTGATAGTTCGCTTTGAATAAAACTCCTCCAGCAAGGCCCAACCTTGGTTTTACCATTTGCCTCACCTAGCCCTTTTTCCCTTGGGTTTCCGGAGCCCGAGGGTCATCTTTATTTACCCCCCCGGGCCAGTGCTCCTCCGAGTGTTGGTCTAACCTGAGCGATGTCCGGCGCCCCCTGGGCAAACAGAGTCTATGCCAACCCGACGTCTTGCTCATCCGGTGTGCCCTGAGAACGAGATATGTGCAGCTCCTATCGGGATTTGTCGGCACAGCAGGCGGTCTTGCTGGTCTTATTTTACCATTATCGATATGTCTTGTAAACCGGGATTCTGAGACTGATCGGGTCTTCCTGGGAGAACGTAAATCCTTCGTTGATAGCGAGAGCTTATCATGGGCTAAGTTGGGACACCCCTGCAGGGTATAAACTTTCGAGAGCCGTGCCCGCGATTATGTGGCAGATGGGAATTTGTTAATGTCCGGTTGTAGATAACTTGACACCAGATTCGAATTAAAACGCATCAATCGTGTGTGTAGCCGTGATGGTCACTTTTCAGCGGAGTCCGGGAAGTGAACACAGTTTTTGGGTTATGTTTGACGTAAGTAGGAGTTCAGGATCACCTCTTGATCATTGCTAGCTTCACGACTATTCCATTGCTTCTCTTCTCGCTCTTGTTTGCATATGTTAGCCACCATATAATGCTTAGCCGCTGCTGCAACCTCACCACTTTACCTCTTCCTTTCCCATTTAAGCTTTGCTAGTCTTGATACGCATGGTAATGGGATTGCTGAGTCCTCGTGGCTCACAGATTACTACAACAACAGTTGCAGGTACAGGTTATGCGATGATCATGACGCGAGGGCGATGTTTGCTTGTTTTGGAGTTCTTCTTCTGCTTCTTCTTCGATCAGGGGATAGGTTCCAGGTCGGCATCCTGGGCTAGCAGGGTGGATGTCGTTTGAGTTTCTGTTTGTGTTTTCATCCGTAGTCAGATGCTGCTCTTATGTATGATATATTGATGTATTCATGTGGCATTATTTGCCTTTTGTATGTATCCCCATCTATTATGTAATGTTGATGTAATGATATCCACCTTGCAAAAGCGTTTCAATATGCGGTTCTATCCTTGGTGGGACCTTCGAGTCTCTTTAGGATAGTATCACATATTGGGCATGAAAAGTTGGTATCAGAGCCTCGACCGACCCTAGGAGCCCCCTTGATTGATCGTGTAGTTTGGTCGTTGTCGAGTCTAGAAGAAAACTATTTTCGGAGTCTAGTTATATCGGAGAGTAGGAATTCGTTTTACTCCTCAACCCCTTCGTCGCTCTGGTGAGGAATCTCGACGTAGGTGTTTTGAGTTACTCCTCTTCCCCTTCAAAATTTCTTTTGGATCACGCAGTTGGTTTTTCGATCCTTGGTTCTCAGCTCTTTTCATCCGGTGCATTTCTTGTTAAGTTGACTCGAGACTCCTCATCTTTGCCAAGTTCAATCCTCAGTTGTCTTCTTTTCCCACCCACCCACCCTTTTTCATCTCGGAGTCGGAGTCCACAATCGAGTATCCTTCCTACTCGTGCGAAGTCTTTGTTTTTTCCTTAATGATTTCAACCAGTGTTTTTCTCTTCAAGTTATTCATTGGTTTCTCCCCTTCCAGTTGCCTTTGTTTTCCCGCCCTCCCACCCTCTTCTTCCCGGAGCCTGAGTCTCTTTCAAGCATAAATTTCATTCATACGGAGTCTCTTCAGTCTTCCCTCAATTATTTCAACCGGTGAATTCTCGTCTTGTTTGACATTCTTCATCTCTTTTCTTTTCCGGTGGATTCAATTCAAGTATTTTGGTGTTGATCATATTCTTTTCCTCGACTCAAATGTTTTCCCCTTGCTCGTTCGCCTCTCGCCAGTTTATCTTTTCGGAGTGCTGAAGACATCTCAAGAGATTCGTCTGTGTTCGAATTAATTCGAGGGTGTCACCTCATTCAAATATTTCAATTGTTCCGGTGCATCATCTATCTGTTCATCGTCCCTTTCCAACGGTGTTTTCTTTAGTGGGCCCTAACCCACAGGTCTTTTCCCAGGATCTTACCTGACTCTTCTAATTCTCCCGGAGTTATTCTCAATTTTTTTCAAGTGTGACGTAAGAATGGATCCCATCACTCAGATGCCTTTTCCAAGATCATTTTCAAATTCTTTTCATTGTTGCCTCAACCTCTTCGCTTTTCGTTCTCCCGGAGTGCCTTAACAAATTTTTGGTGGTATTTCTCGTCATCATTTGAAGACCGAAGAAGAGTTCCTCTTAAATCTTGTCCGTTCTCTCGAAGATTCGTGGTTCCAACTTCATGTTATCCTTGAGAATTATTCCATTTGTCAGATATTCTTTTCTTAACCATCTAGAGTATTTCAGGAGTTGATTTTTGTTTCGTTTCACCGGAGGCCATCATTCTAGCCATCGTTCTATATTTACCCCGGTGCATCTGTCAAGTATTCTTTAATCAGCTTGTTATCCCTTCGTTTCCCTTGTATCTAAATCCCCTCAAGCATATCGGTTCTTCTAATTCTTCCCAGTGAATCAGTCTCTTTCATCAGTCATTTTTGAAGTCTTACGGTGGTTCGTTCAAGATTCTTTTTCCTTGATTATCATATTAATTCATACGTACTTTTCAATCCCAACGGTGGTTCATTGAAGACCTTCCTAAAGGTGGCTCTATGTCACTTATCAATCCTTTTCAAGAAGAATAAGTAGTATGCAAATCCATTGCTTCTCACCAATTTAATTGATGAAGAATAAGCATAACATATTTCTTATTCTCATTTCATCGTGGTCAAGTTGATTAATTCCATTCGTCGAAGATTGTTCATGGTGAATAATTTCTCGGTTCTAAGTTGTTCATCTTTTCTTTTCCGGAGTTCCAAGCTTCTCGCTTGTCTCGTCGCAAAGCTCCATCCAAATCATCGCAAGGCTCATCTTATTCTTTCATACTTTATTCTATCTCATCATCCTTTTGTCGCCGGAGTCTTCCTGGTGGTTCTTCATGATTTAATTCATTCTTCAAGAGTTCATTAAGATCTTGTTGGTGGAGTTCAAGTATCTTTTCTTCTTGCTTTTCGAAGTGCAATTAAATCTCCATATTCTTTTGAAGTGGATTTTTGCATTTCTTCGTTCTTCTAAGCTATCCAATCATTTCCGTTTGTGGCCGGTTATCACCTTATGATCTTGAGATGTTACCTATAAGACCACAACAAGCTTATTCTTTTCATTGTTGATTTTCTCAACAACTCCGTTCAATCCTTCCTTCTAAGTTCTTTTCATTCAATTCTTTCAATTCTTCCGGAGGCATTGCATTGTTCATCTCGTCAAGTGCCATCTCATTGGGTGAAGATCGTGTTCTATTCCTCCATGTTTCAGTCGGAGTGCTGCCTAAATCCTTTCAGTCTTATTCGTTTCTTATCTCGTTCTAACCGGAGTGGTTTCATAGTCTATCTGATTCCATGAGCTTTCGATTCTCGTCATTCTTGTCGTTCCTCTCTTCTTCTCGAGTGCTCTTGATTCTTTGCTTCTTCTCTTGAGTTCTTGTTTCACCTCTTCCCTTTTCCCTTCCGTCTCGGTCCTAAGATCTCAGGACGAGATCTCTTGTTAGTGGAGGAGTGTTGTAACGCCCCGGGTTTGATGCGCCAGGTGTCCGCCAGTTATTCGCTGTCATTGCCATGTCATTTGCTTGCGTGTTGCATTTCATCATGTGCATCTCATTTTGCATTCGTGTTGTGAGCAGGTGCTAAACATTCTCGGAATGGACATGATTTGCCAAGCGGCCTTGGTATAGCAGCCGTAGACTGCCTGTCAAGTTTCATGCCATTTGGAGTCCGTTTGATACTCCAACGGTTAACCGGGGTACCGTAAAAGCCTCTTTTGTTTGCAGCCCAACACCCCCTTCAAAGTGGCCCAATAAACCATCCAAACCCCCTCCATGCTCTCGGTCGTTCGATCACGATTGCGTGGCCGAAAACCGCTCCTCATTTGGACTCTCCTAGCTCCCTCTACCTATAAATATGTGATCCCCTCCGAAAATCCCGCAGATGAAACCCTAGCCCCGCTCCTCCGCACGCCGGACATGTCCGCGCCCGTCGGACGAAATCCCGCCGCCGTTCCCCGCGAATCCTGCACCGGCACATCATCCCGCCGCCGTCTCCACCGCGCCAGCCCTCCCGGCTCAGATCGGGGCCCGCCGAGCCCATCGGGGCCTGGACGAGCCCGTGCGCCGCCGCCCGTATGCCCTGCGCGCTCGGGTCGCCCCCCCCCGCCGGTGTTCGTCGTCCGCCGCCGCCTCGACCCTACCGGAGCGCGCTGCCGTCTCGCTGCCGTTGACGCCCCAGGCCAGTGCCGCACCGCTCTCCCCTCCTCTCGTCTCCTTCCTCCCCTAACCTCCCTCTCCCGCTGCTGCAGCGCCGCCATGGCCTCCATGGAGCTGTGCCGCCAGTGCCGCTAAGCTCCTCCGCTGTCGGATCCGGCCGGAATGGATCTGGAGGAACCGGATCCGGCCAACCCCTCGCGCCCCGGCCTCCTCCTCGCTGGCTCCGGCGAGCACCAGCCGGATCGAGCCGCCACCGCCGCCATGTCCACTCGGGAGCGTGCAGCTCCCCGGTGCCCGTTGACCACGTCGGCGTGGGCCTCCCCAAGGCCCAGCCGAAGCAAGCCGGCCTCCAGGCCCAGGCGGCCCCCTCCCCACTTCGTGGGCTGAGCCCAGTGGTGAGCAACACCTAACCCCCGCCCCGTGCACACTGTGACTATATTGCGCGCGTCTGTTTTTTTCCCGGAAAACTGCTAAGTCCCAAATTTTGCATATTATGTGTGCTACTTTGACTTGCCATAAATCCATGCTCGCTACACCGATTTGTGCATGTGATATGTCAAAATGTTCATCTGAATGTGCTCTTCATTTCATTCCATTGTGCTATGTTCATTTGAGTTAATTTTGATGCCTTAATCATTGCTGCAATAGTGCATGTTGCTGTTAACCTGCTGAAACTGTTATAACTTGGTGATTTGTCTTTTTCATTGCATTTTGTGTGTGCATCCTTTGAGCTTGTTGTCTACATGTGTTTTGTAATATGTCATGCCATCTTTACAGTGGTGCCATCCATGTATTTTTGTGAGTCTTGTAGTGAGTGCGTCGAGCTCGTGAAGTAGGGTACTTGTTGTTGCTGTTTTGCTAGACTGTTTCTGTTATATTATGTTGCTATGTAAACCTGCTGCTACAAGTCATTCTATGCGTAATATGGAGATGTTCACTAAGGTTGTTTTGTTATACAAGTAATGCTCTATCCATACATGCCCCTGGTTGCATTTATAGACTGCTGTAGCTTGTTGTTATCTTGCTATCAAATTGCTAAATAATGTTACTGTCAGCCTGTTAACATTAAGTTCAGTTTTGCCATGAGCTTTTCTAGTGATCCATGCACCCTATGAACTTGCTCTTGCCATGTTTAGCTTCATAAATATTCCATATTACTGTTGGTTGCCTTGCCATGCCATGTATTGATCTTTGGTGAGTGGTTCAAGCTCACCAACATGCCTACTTATTGTTGTTCCTACCATGTCTGAATCTTTCATATCTTTTGCCATGTTTACATGGGTGCCATCATATCTTCTGTGCCTTTTTGGCTCATGGTAAGTAAGGGACTTTTGTTCTATGCAATTAGTAGATTCATGCCATGCCTTTGTTTTCCATGTTAATTCTTGTAGCATGTTGTTTGCTAGCTCTAAACATTGCAACCTGATGTTATTTCTGCTAAGTCTGAAACTGTTATTATTTGCAATCTTGCCATGTCCTTTTTAGTATGTTCTAGTGATTTCTGGAGATAGCTCAGTGTTCATGTTTTGTCATGCTTTACCTGTAATTCATTTCCATGCCTTTTTTTCACGTTGAGATGCTGTAGCTTGTTGTTTTGGTGCTTGCAATATGCCTAGTTGCTGTTTTGGACAACATGCCCTTTAAACTTGTATAGAGTGTATGTGTTGCACCGTTGCCCCGTTTTGAGTGTGCTCTATATGGAACTTGATTGATTTTGCATGTAATTTCATATTATCATATTGCATCCATGTTTTGAGAGTGTTTGCTTGATGTTTGTATGCATTTTGCATCAATGTCATGTTTAACTTGTTTTGCTCATATCTTCTAGGCCGTAGCTCTGAATTAAATGAACTTTATATGTAACTTGACTAGAATCTCGTGTAGATCATCTTGGTGCATCTTAACTTGCTGTTTAACAACTTCAACCTAATGTTTATTCAGTTCTGGACCAATTTCTAAATTTGCATATGAGGACTTACCGGAATTGTTATATGTTGTTTCCGGCCTCATTTAAACTTGCTTTGATGTGTTGGTCTTGTATGCATCATCTCTTGCCATGAGAAGCTTCATGTATCCTTGTCATGCATCATACTTGGTTGAGCATCATGCCTTGTTCATGTGTGGTGTGTTTACTATGTTGTGTGCTTCTTCTCGATAGTTCCGTTTCGTTGCGATCGTGAGGATTGGTTTGTCTACGCTTGGTTCGTCTTCATCTGTTTGTCTTCTTCATGGACTCGTTCTTCTTCCTAACGGGATTTCGGGCAAGATGACCGCTACCCTGGATCTCACTACTATCATTGCTATGCTATTTGCTTCGTTCTATCGCTATGCCGCGCTTCCTATCACTTGTTCTTCAAGCCTCCCCAAATTGCCATGAACCTCTAACCTTTGACACCCTTCCTAGCAAACCGTTGTTTGGCTATGTTACCGCTTTGCTCGGCCCCTCTTATAGCGTTGTTAGTTGCAGGTGAAGTTGAAGATTGCTCCATGGTGGACAGGATTATGTTGGGATATCACAATATCTCTTATTTAATTAATGCATCTATATACTTGGTAAAGGGTGGAAGACTCGGCCTTATGCCTGGTGTTTTGTTCCACTCTTGCCTCCCTAGTTTTCGTCATACCGGTGTTATGTTCCCGGATTTTGCGTTCCTTACGTGGTTGGGTGATTTATGGGACCCCCTTGACAGTTCGCTTTGAATAAAACTCCTCCAGCAAGGCCCAACCTTGGTTTTACCATTTGCCTCACCTAGCCCTTTTTCCCTTGGGTTTCCGGAGCCAGAGGGTCATCTTTATTTACCCCCCGGGCCAGTGCTCCTCCGAGTGTTGGTCCGACCTGAGCGATGTCCGGCGCCCCCTGGGCAACCAGGGTCTATGCCAACACGATGTCTTGCTCATCCGGTGTGCCCTGAGAACGAGATATGTGCAGCTCCTATCGGGATTTGTCGGCACTGCGGGTGGTCTTGCTGGTCTTGTTTTACCATTGTTGAAATGTCTTGTAAACCGGGATTCCGAGACTGATTGGGTCTTCCTGGGTGAAGGTAAATCCTTCGTTGATCGCGAGAGCTTATCATCGGCTAAGTTGGGACACCCCTGCAGGGTATAAACTTTCGAGAGCCGTGCCCGCGGTTATGTGGCAGATGGGAATTTGTTAATGTCCGGTTGTAGATAACTTGACACCAGATTCGAATTAAAATGCATCAACCGTGTGTGTAGCCGTGATGGTCTCTTTTTGGCGGAGTCCGGAAAGTGAACACGGTTTTTGGGTTATGTTTGACGTAAGTAGGAGTTCAGGATCACCTGTTGATCATTGCTAGCTTCACGACCATTCCATTGCTTCTCTTCTCGATCTTGTTTGCGTATGTTAGCCACCATATCATGCTGAGCCGCTGCTGCAACCTCACCACTTTACCCCTTCCTTTCCCATTTAAGCTTTTCTAGTCTTGATACCCATGGTAATGGGATTGCTGAGTCCTCGTGGCTCACAGATTACTACAACAACAGTTGCAGGTACAGGTTATGTGATGATCATGACGCGAGAGCGATGTTTGCTTGTTTGGGAGTTCTTCTTCTGCTTCTTCTTTGATCAGGGGATAGGTTCCAGGTCGGCATCCTGAGCTAGCAGGGTGGATGTCATTTGAGTTTCTGTTTGTGTTTTCATCCGTAGTCGGATGATGCTCTTATGTATGATATATTGATGTATTCATGTGGCATTGTTTGCCTTTTGTATGTATCCCCATCTATTATGTAATATTGATGTAATGATATCCACCTTGCAAAATCGTTTCAATATGCGGTTCTATCCTTGGTGGGACCTTCGAGTCTCTTTAGGATAGTATCGCATATTGGGCATGACATGTACACCGGGTCACAACGTGCTTTGGCTGTTGTAGCCTTATCAAATACCACTCCCCACCTTCTGCCAGACGTGTTGAAGTGTCTCGCTGTGCTACCTCAGTGGATCCAGGATTTAAGATGGTCATCTTCAAGAGCCGGGGCCGTAGCCGCGTTGAGCCGGGCAAAGGCATGGATTCCAGAACTAGACCCGGCTGACCTTGCTCTTGGATACCCGAGTCTAAAGGAGGATGGTACCGTATTTGATGATCATGATTTCACTACCTGCGTCAAAGTCATACGTCCCGTGGCTACCCTCATTGGGAACGATACTGACCTCACCAAGTATTCTCCGGGCTATGACAGTGAGAACCGAAGAATTCCAAACACTCCATATGATCAAGTCAGCCTGATCCCTCCAACGCGTAAGCATACTTTTGCCCCTGAAGTGGACCCAGCCGGTTTAATAGATGATGAAGCTAAGTTTGAAGCCTTGAGTGGCATTGACTGGGCCTCGTCAACCTTCCAGGACAAAGCAACCGACGGAGAGGCGAAGAAGGATAACCCAAAATCTTCAAGCCCGCCGAAGGAGTGAATCGCCAGGCGTTTTTGCAAAAAACAATGCTTCATTTATTCAGACTCGGGGAGTCTTGTAATAGGGTAGAAAAAACTTCTCAATGTTTGTCATGCCTTCGTGCATGTTCCCAGCGCTTAACACCTTCGTAAGCCGCCATCGCTGCATTTTTCCGGCTTATGTTGATCGTTTATTTCCTTGATTTTTAAATTTGCTTGCCTTCTCTTACACATAAAACAAGCAAATTCCCTTGGCGGTTTATCGCGCCGGGGGTCACATAAAGTATTGATAACCCGAAACACGAACCAAAGACATCAGGTCGGTTTATGACTATATTTGTTAAACATAATCATAATAGCATACCTGCAATCCCTTTGATAATCTTTCCTACTTATATGATGTTCACCTGGCACTTAACAACTTGGGGTGATCAATATTAAACCGGAAGAATCAAAAACCATCTCATAATGCTTGCAAGAAGGTCTCAAGATAGTCAAAATAATTATGCTTATGATGGATAATAAACAACATTTACAGGCTTCTGATTCGAATACGATCAGTAAACCGTTCCAAAGGGGTTAAGCTAAGATTCGGATACGATCATATAGCCCCCGATGGCTTTGGCGATGCCGCTCAAGTGGGTATCGACAGCTATGTTCTCTTTGGTTCGAATACGACCTATGTTTGAACAGGAAGCCCCCAAGTAACCATAAGAGTTGTTTAATGACGCTGATTCGAATACGATCCACGTCAGACCCAAAGGGGTTAAGTTGTGATTCAAATATGATCAAGAAGCCCCCAAGTGGGTTTGGCAACATGCCGATCAAGTGGGTATCAACAGCTATGTTCTCTTTGGTTCGAATACGACCTATGTTTGAACAGGAAGCCCCCAAGTGACCATGGCTAGATTCAGACATGATCATAAGCTAGACCAAAGGGAAAGCCGGATTCGAATGTGATCCGCTCCCTGTTGGTTGTTTCCACCACCTGATAAAGAAGATGCATAAATCTTTGAGGGTAAAAAGGACAGAGGCCCTGCTTTATTTCTTTATATACATTGTCAAAATATATACATCTTGAGAGCCGGTGGCTCAAGTATAATAAGGCCGAAGATGAGCAATATTCCACGACCGGCGGGTCTCCTCCTCCGACTTACGTGAGTCTTTGTGCTCTCGAACATCAATGAGGTAGTATGATCCATTGTGCAAATTCTTGCTGACCACAAAGGGTTCTTCCCAAGGTGGGGATAGCTTGTGCATGTCAGACTGATCCTGGATGAGCCGGAGCATCAAATCGCCTTCCTGAAAGGTTCTGCTCCTAACCAGCGGCTGTGATAGCGGCGCAGGTCTTGTTGATAAATCGCTGAGCGGGCTATTGCCAAGTCTCGCTCCTCATCCAACAAGTCAAGCGCATCCTGACGAGCCTTTTCATTGTCAGCCTCAACATAAGCCGCCACACGGGGTGAATCGTGCTGGATGTCACTTGGCATGACCGCCTCTGCACCATACACCATAAAGAAAGGTGTGTAACCTGTAGATCTGTTAGGCGTAGTGTTGATGCTCCACAACACAGAAGGTAACTCCTCCACCCAACAACCCGGAGTCCGCTGTAAGGGGACAAAGAGCCGGGGCTTGATACCCTTCAGGATCTCTTGATTAGCTCTTTCTTCTTGACCATTGGATTGAGGATGAGAAACAGCCGAAACATCAAGCCGGATATGTTCTCATTGACAGAACTCTTCCATGGCACCCTTGGAGCGATTAGTGCCATCATTAGTTATAATGCTATGTGGGAAACCAAAATGAAAGATCAGCTTTTTCATGAACTGAACCGCCGTGGCTGCATCACACTTACTGACTGGCTCTGCCTCAACCCACTTTGTAAACTTATCCACTGCCACCAGGAGATGTGTCTTTTTATCCTTAGACCTCTTGAAATGCCCAACCATGTCAAGCCCCTAGACTGCGAACGGCCAAGTGATTGGGATCATCCTCAATTCTTGAGCCGACACCTGAGCTCGTCGTGAGAACTTTTGACAACCGTCACATTTACTGACCAGATCTTCCGCATCAGCATGAGCCGTCAGCCAGTAGAAACCATGACAGAGAGCCTTGGCTACAAGAGATTTTGACCCAGCATGATGGCCACAATCCCCTTCATGGATCTCACAAAGTATTTCTTGGCCTTCCGTAGGTGACACACAGTGTTGAAACGCCCCAGTGACGCTTCGGTGATGTAACTCGCCGTGAACAATTGTCATAGATTTGGAGCGCCTGACGATTTGTCTTGCCAAGGTCTCGTCCTTAGGCAACTCTCCCCGGGTCATATAGGCCAAATATGGTACTGTCCAATCCAGGATGACGTGAAGAGCTGCCACCAGTTATGCCTCTGGGTCTGGCACTGCTAGCTCTTCCTCTGTAGGCACCTTGACAGAAGGATTATGCAAAACAACGAGAAAGGTGTTAGGCAGCACCGACTTACGTTGAGATCCTAACCGGCTTAAAGCATCAGCCGCCTCATTCTTCCTTCGATCAATGTGCTCCACTTGATAACCTTTGAAGTGACCAGCCACAACATCTACTTCACGATGATAAGCCGCCATAAGGGGATCCTTGGAATCCCACTTTCCTGACACCTATTAAGCCACGAGATCTGAGTCTCCCAAACACCTTACCCGGCTTAAGTTCATCTCCTTGGCCATCCAGAGACCATGGAGTAAGTCCTCGTACTCAGCTGCATTGTTAGTACACGGAAACATAAGCCGAAGCACATAACAAAATTTGTCCCCTTGAGGGGAAGTTAAAACAACTCCAGCCCCCGAGCCTTCTAGCTACCTGGACCCATCAAAGTGAATAGTCCAATATGTGTTATCTGGCTTCTCCTCAGGTGCCTGCAACTCTGTCCAATCATTGATAAAGTCCACCAAGGCCTGAGATTTAATAGCAGTATGCGTCATGTACTTCAAACCATGAGGCCCAAGCTCGATAGCCCACTTGGCGACTCGTCCTGTGGCCTCCCTATTCTGGATGATGTCTCCCAAGGGGGCAGAACTTACCACAGTTATAGGATGACTTTGGAAGTACTGCTTCAACTTCCGGTTGGCCATAAGCACTCTGTAACAAGTTTCTGCCAATGTGGATACCATTGTTTAGACTCAATGAGCACTTCACTGATATAGTAAACCGGCCGTTGAACCGGATGCTCCTTGCCAGCCTCCTTACGCTCCACCACGATGGCAACAGTGACGGCTCGTGAATTAGCAGCCACATATAACAGCAACGGTTCCTTATCAATTGGAGCCGCAAGAACCGGTGGTTCAGACAACTGTCTCTTCAAGTCTTCAAAGGCAGCATCAGCAGCATCACTCTAGACAAAAGTGTCTATTTTCTTCATCATCTGATACAGCGGTAGGGCCTTCTCACCTAACCGTCTTATGAACCGGCTTAAAGCGGCAACATGACCCGCCAATCGCTGAACATCATTGATGCACGCCGGTTTAGCCAGAGAGGTAATCGCCTTGATCTTCTCCGGATTAGCTTCAATGCCTCTGTTTGAGACCAAAAAACCCAGGAGCTTGCCTGCAGGTACACCAAACACACACTTGGCCGGGTTAAGCATCATCTTATAAACCCTGAGATTATCAAAGGTATCCTTCAAGTTGGATATCAAGGTTTCCTTCTCTCTGGACTTCATCACGATGTCATCCACATAGGCATGAACATTACGCCCAATTTGATCGTGTAGACAGTTCTGCACACATCGCTGATAAGTCGCTTGAGCACTCTTGAGCCCAAACGGCATAGATACATAACAGAAGGCTCCAAACGGAATGATGAAAGCCGTCTTCTCCTGGTCCTTAACTGCCATTTTGATCTGATGATAACCAGAGTAAGCATCCAAGAAGCTGAAACGTTCACAACCTGCCGTAGCATCAATGATTTGATCAATACGGGGGAGAGCAAAGGGATCAGCTGGACAAGCCTTGTTTAAGTCCGTGTAGTCCACACACATCCGCCAGGTGCCGTTCTTTTTAAGCACAAGCACCGGGTTAGCCAACCACTCCGGGTGAAAAACTTCAACAATGAACCCAACCACTAAGAGCCGGGCAACTTCCTCTCCTATAGCTTTCTGTCTCTCTTTGTTAAACTATCGAAGAAACTGCTTGACCGGCTTATACTTCAGATCAATATTGAGAGTGTGCTCAGCGAGTTCCCTCGGTACACCCGGCATGTCAGAAGGTTTCCATGCAAAGATGTCCCAGTTCTCACGAATGAACTCGATGAGCGTGCTTTCCTATTTGGAATCCAAATTGCTGCTGATGCTGAATTGCTTAGAAGAGTCACCTGGGGTAAAGTTGACAAGCTTTGTCTCGGCGGCCGATTTAAATTTCAACGCCGGGTCATGCTTTGTAGTCGGTTTTTTCAGGGAGGTCATATCCGCCGGGTCAACATTATCTTGATAGAATTTGAGCTCTTCTGCCGCATAGGCAGACTCAGCATAAGCCGCGTCGCCTTCTTCACATTCCAAGGCTACCTTTCGACTTCCACGCACAGTGATGGTGCCCTTATGACCCGGCATCTTGAGCTGCAAATAAACGTAACACGGCTGTCGGTGTCAAAACTGGCGGATCTCGGGTAGGGGGTCCCGAACTGTGCGTCTAGGCGGATGGTAACAGGAGACAAGGGACACGATGTTTTTACCCAGGTTCGGGCCCTCTCGACGGAGGTAAAACCCTACTCTTGCTTGATTGATATTGATGATATGGGTACTACAAGAGTGGATCTACCACGAGATCAAGGAGGCTAAACCCTATAAGCTAGCCTATGGTATGATTGTTGTTCGTCCTATGGACTAAAACCCTTCGGTTTATATAGACACCGGAGAGCGCTAGGGTTACATAGAGTCGGTTACAATGGTAGGAGATCTACACATCCGTATTTCCAAGCTTGCCTTCCACGCCAAGGAAAGTCCCATCCGGACACGGGACGAAGTCTTCAATCTTGTATCTTCATAGTCTTGGAGTCCGGCCGATGATGATAGTCCGGCTATCCGGACACCCCCTAGTCCAGGACTCCCTCAGTAGCCCCCGAACCAGGTTTCAATGACGACGAGTCCGGCGCGTATATTGTCTTCGGCATTGCAAGGCGGGTTCTGCTCCAAATTCCATGTGCTTGCCGAATAGTGTCCGGCTTCCTTATAAATGTTGCGCTCCTTGGCTTCCACGCCCAATAATGGCCCTCTTCCACGTGTCGTATGAATGCGAAAAGCCAGGGTATTTTTACGTTTTACCCCCAAGCTGCGCGAATAAATTGCCTATAAGAGAGGCAGGAGTCTAGATCCAAATCACACCATCCTCCTTCCGCGATTACTCATCGGAGCGCCTCTGACAAAAATCCATTCCACCATGGACCGTCGACGCGGCTCCTCCTCTCGCGCTCCCAGCCCTCAGCCTGGGGATTGGAGGAGATGTTCAGTTCCGACAGCGAGCTGGTGACGCTCCAAGCGGAGGGATATCTCCCTCCGGCCTTTATGGTCCCGGTTCGAGCCGGGCTGGCCACCTACAAAGGTGGAAAGCAGGCAGAGAACACCCCCAGTCCCTCCAAAGGGGAGCGGGTGTGCTTCGTCCCTTATTTAATAAGGGGGCTCGGATTTCCCATATATCCTTTTCTCCGGGGGATCCTGGAGTTCTACGGACTCCAGCTTCATCACCTCACGCCCGCCTCCATCCTGCACATTGCGGGTTTCGTAGCTCTTTGCGAGCTGTTTCTGGGCATCGAGCCCCATTTTGCGCTATGGAAGAGATTGTTTTGCCTTGTCCCCCGTTCTCACGAGGGGTCGATATATCAGGTGGGCGGAGCCGAAATATGGCGCATCGCCGAGACCGGATATCTATCCGGAACCCCAAAAGAAGGCGTCCGAAGACTGGCCCTCGAAATGGTTTTACACAGAAGACGCTCCACTGCCAGACCCAGTTCGGATCGGCCTCCCGGAGTTCAGCACCGCTCCGCTGAGGAAATGCCTGAGTTGGCGCCCGCGGAGCCCTCAACAGGAAGATGACAGGAGCGTCCATTACCTGATGGGCCGGAAAAGGTTGCTGGCCCATTCGGGATTGACCATGATTGGAGTCATGGCCACGTGCATTATGCGAGGGGTGCAGCCGCTCCAATACAGGGTCCACCCCATGTGGGATTTCAATGGGGAGAATGATGCCACCCGTCATGGCCGCAAGGGGCCGGGATCGGCCGCGGATCTGGTGAAGATCCTGTCCGTCTTGTACAAGGGAGAGAAGGAGGACTTCCTCCAGACGAGCCCATTGAATGGGTTCTCCATGAATAACCCTCGGAGCTGGGTAAGCAGACATTATTCATCCAACCCGTGCTTTCAAAGTTAAGTGCCTTACTTTATGATTTTGACGCAGGAACTGCGTCGGGATGTGGAGGGCATACACAGTCCGGCTCCGCAACCCGAGGATCCGGGAAGATCCCTTGATCCGGCCTCCGAAGAGGATCCGGACATAAAGGTGGAGCTAATTGACGGGGTGTTCCACCAACTCAGCATGGACAATGCTCTAGTCGCCATTACGGCTGACTACCCCGGCTTATCTCTGGCTTCTCAGGTAATTATGACCGGAGACCTGACACCATTACTTCGTCCTTGCGTATTTCTGATCACCGTATACCAACGGTGTCTTGTAGGAGGTGCCTTCAAGGCAAGAAGCCGAACCCGCGGCGGCTGACCAACGAGGGTCAGTTCGGCCCGGCAAGCGGAAGAGGGGTGCGGTGCGAATCGAAACATCGCCACAATGGTATAGCTCGCCACCGTTGTTTAAGGAAAAGATTCCTAGGAGGTGTATTAATGCTCATGACTTTTCCAGGAGAAAGAGCGCTCACCGGACTGTGTCCGGAGAGGTTGCCAACCAAGCCTCCGCCAGCCAGGCTCCAACACCTGGTACGGAGGGGGAGGCGAGCGCAAGGCGCGAGCCAAATACTCCTCCCACGGAGGATGCCGACAGGCTGTCCGCCACCAGGTTTGAGGTGGAGAGCGCCATGAATCATAGGCGCCACCGAACAGTTCTTCGTGACGCGTGTTTCTCCCCAGAGGCGTTAAATGCCTTTAATGCGGGAGACGCGCACCTCCGTGCCGCTCAAGATGGTTTGACCAGAGCCACGGAGCAGTATGTGAAGGACATACGGGTAAGGAATTTTAATAGTTATGTATGCCAGTATCCCCCGAGACTTAAAGTAGTGTAGAATAACTGATTTAAGGATCATTCAATATGCATGATCTTATGGAGAAGAATACCCAATTGTCTTAGGAGCTTCAAGAGTGCAAGGCTCAACTTGAGGCCGCACTGACCGCCGCAGGAGGAGACACAAAGACCCCCTCCGGTAACACATATTTCAAAAATGTTTTATGGCGTGCGACATGCGTATAAATCTGACAATAATATTGCAGATGTTGCCGGACTTGATCCGGACAAGCAACAGCTACTGTGCCAGTTGAAGGTCGGCGAAAGGGTGCTTATGAAGGTGCAGCAGGAGAGGAACAAACTCCAAGATGCCCACACCCAGCTTGGAGAAGAGCTAAAAGGTGTTCGGGCCCAGCTGTCTGGCTCCGTGAAGGAGAATCAGCGGCTTCGTCGCGGCATCTATAGTAAGTGCTTGAGCAAACTCTTTTGAAAAGAAGAGTTTGGCGAGGAAGTCGATTGATAGAAATATGTCTATAGGTGTGCTCACAGGTCGCCCTATGGAGGAAATGCCCGGTTCAACGGGTGACCAACTTCCCGAGCTGGTGCAACTGCTCGAACGTGTTCGGCAGGCGATGAGTGGCGTCGCCCAGGCCTTATGGCCGTCCGTCTCCCTACCCGAGGGCCTTGGAGAGCTTGCAGAGAAGCTTCAGGGAGCACGACAGCGCTTCCGTCTGTGGAAGATATCGACCTGCCGTCAAGGCGCCAGGGAGGCCTGGGCTATGGTGAAGACGCGGTACAAGAAGGCGGATCCGAACCACATGGCCGAGGTCGGACCTATGGGACCCGATGGGAAGGAGATCCCTGTGAGCTTAATGTACGGCTAAGTAGAGTTGGACTCTAAGTATTCCCAATGGGACTGTAAGTTAGACAGCCTGTTAGACGGGATTGAAGAGGAGTACAGTCAGTCAATTTGAAGATGTATTTTGAAATGACATGTGAAATGCCTTCTAGCCGGATTGTAGATCGTTTGTCTTTGCGGACCTTTTCGCTTCAACCTCGGGACCCTAGAGTCCGGAGTGTGTCCGAATACCCTCTCGGTTATGAAAAAACTAGGGCATGCATGGAGACCAGGCGTAGGGGTCATTAGTGCTTTATCAGACAAGTGCCCAACTAGTTATGTTATATTACATGGTTAGTAAGAAACATCTTCCAGGGAGAATAGTTCCGTTAAGGGTTCCTTTCCCTAGGAGGCATGCCCTAAAGTGCATGTCCGGACTGCGAAAAGAGCAGAAAAGCATCTGGGGGCAGATAAATAAGTAAATAAGAAATCATCTTTCAAGTCACCGACCGAATATTCCCTTAAGAACGCTAGCTTTCGGCTTCACCCAGTCTGAGGTACACATCCGGCTGACCCGGCAGTAACAATCACAGAGGTGCTCCCTTTACCTCCTAGCCGAACAATCGGGAACGTAGGGGTAAGCACAGGAGCCAGGCAACCCAGCTTGGCCAAAACTTAAGTCATATCGATGCATATAATGGTGAATAAAAGGTACATGCGGAAGTTTGACACATGTGTTGGGCATAAAGCCCGTATAAATAAGCTTCTGTTAAAGAAGCCCCCAGGTATAATGAGTGCGGGTGGCACATCAAGTGTGTGCGAATAATGCGCAAATCGGCCCTCGAGGGCTTGATGAAAAAAGTGGGAGAAAAGAGAGAAACAAAAGACAACTGAAGGGTAAAATGTGGACGGAGGAAGGAGACGAACTCTGAGTCCGGCGCTAGGCGTAGAATCTTCGGAGGCGGGCTGCGTTCCATGGGTTCGGCTTGAGTCGGTTATCCGATGCGCTTCGCAGACGGTATGCTCCGGCGGTCAGGACTTGGTCGATGATGAAGGGACCTTCCCATTTGGGCTTGAGTTTGTCCTTTTTCTTGTCCGGCAGGCGTGGAACTAGTTCGTCAACATTGCAAGTTTTGGCCCGTACTTCTCTGCTTTGATATCTTCGAGCCTGCTGCTGATAGAATGCAGAACGAGCCTTTGCCACGTCGCGCTCCTCCTCCAATGCGTCCAAGCTGTCCTGCCGATCCAACTCGGCTTCTCTTTCTTCGTACATGCGCACTCGAGGTGAGTCATGAATTATGTCGCAGGGCAAAACCGCCCCTGCGCCGTATACCATAAAGAATGGTGTGAATCCGGTAGTACGGTTTGGCGTGGTCCGTAGCCCCCAGAGTACGAAGTCGAGCTCCTCTACCCAGTGCATGTTAGATTCCGTAAGGGACCGCACTAATCTGGGTTTGATGCCGCTCATGATTAGACCATTTGCTCGTTCAACTTGACCGTTGGTTTGAGGGTGATAGACTGAAGCGTAGTCGAGCTTAATGCCCATATTTTTGCACCAGAGTTTAACCTCGTCGGCCGTGAAGTTCGTGCCATTATCGGTGATGATGCTGTGGGGGACGCCATAACGGTGTACTACCCCGGATATGAAGTCTATCACTGGTCCGGATTCGGCCGTTTTAACCGTCTTGGCCGCTATCCATTTGGTGAATTTGTCCACCATGACCAATAGGTACTTTTGTTTGTGGGTTCCCCCTTTAAGGGGTCCGACCATGTCAAGCCCCCAGACCGCAAACGGCCAGGTGATGGGTATAGTTTTGAGGGCGGTGGGTGGCATGTGGCTTTGATTAGCAAAGAGCTGACAACCGATGCATCGTTGGACTAAGTCCTGAGCATCTGCCCGGGCCGTCGGCCAATAAAATCTTGTACGGAAGGCCTTGCCTACAAGGGCCCGGGCTGCAGTGTGGTGTTCGCCTAGTCCAACGTGAATTTCAGCCAGAAGGTTTCGCCCTTCCTCTTCAGAGATGCACCTTTGAAGGACTCCGGTTGTGCTTTTCTTATAAAGTTCTCCCTCATGGACCTTGTAGGCTTTAGATCGCCGAACTATGCAGCGGGCCTCATTTTGGTCTTCGGGAAGTTCCTGCCTAACTAAGTAGGCTAGGAATGGTTCTATCCACGGGGCAATTACTGCCATTATTTCGTGGGCTGAAGGTGTTATTTCATTGGCTGAGCCGCCAATTATGTCAGATTGTTCTGTGTTGGGTGGTGTAGTTGCTTCCGGGTTGTTATTTCCGGACTCCTCTTCCCATAATACGGATGACTTGAAGAGCCGCTCCAGGAAGATGTTTGGAGGGACGGCGTCGCGTTTTGCGCCGATGCGCGCCAACATGTTGGCTGCCTGGTTATTATCCCGGGCTACGTGGTGGAATTCGAGTCCTTCGAACCGAGCTGACATCTTTAGGACATCATTACGATAGGCTGCCATTTTTGGATCCTTGGCGTCAAAGTCTCCATTTACTTGGGATGTTGCAAGGTTTGAATCCCCGCGCACCTCTAGGCGTTGAATACCCATGGAGATTGCCATCCGGAGACCATGTAGGAGGGCCTCATATTCGACTGCATTGTTGGAGTCCGTGTACATTATCTGAAGTACGTATCGGACTGTGTCTCCAGTTGGGGACGTCAATACGACGCCAGCCCCCAAGCCGGCCAACATTTTGGAGCCGTCGAAATGCATGATCCAGTTGGAGTATGCACCGTACTCTTTAGGGAGTTCGACTTCGGTCCATTCGGCGATGAAGTCAGCCAAGACTTGCGACTTTATAGCTCGCCGTGGTTTATAGGTTATATCGAATGGTAGGAGCTCGATGGCCCATTTTGCAATCATGCCCATCACGTCACGGTTGTTTATAATGTCGTTGAGGGGTACTTCGGAGGCCACTGTTATCGAACACTCTTGGAAGTAGTGTCGCAGCTTCCAGGATGCCATGAACACCGCGTACGCTATCTTTTGATAATGCGGGTACCGGGACTTGCATGGAGTTAAGACAGTGGATATGTAGTACACTGGTTTTTGAAGAGGGAATTTATGCCCTTCTGTTTCTCGTTCGACGATGAGCACCGCGCTTACAACTTGATGTGTTACCGCAATATATAACAACATTGGTTCGCCCAAGTTGGGCGCGGCCAGGACCGGATTTGTTGCCAATATGGCCTTTATTTCTTCGAGTCCGGCTGAGGCAGCATCCATCCACTCGAAGTGTTCGGTGCGCCTGAGGAGGCGATAGAGGGGAAATGCCTTTTCTCCCAAACGGGAGACGAAGCGGCTTAGAGCCGCCACGCATCCGGTTAATTTTTGTATTTGTTTGAGGTTTTTTGGGATATCCAACTGCGACAGGGCTCGGTTTTTTGGCTGGGTTTGCTTCAATTCCTCTACCGGATACAATGAAGCCCAGGAGCTTTCCAGCTGGTACGCCAAAAACGCATTTTTCTGGGTTGAGCTTAATGTCATATGCTCGGAGGTTGTTGAATGTGAGCCTCAAGTCGTTTACTAGAGTTTCGACGTGTTTGGTCTTGACAACCATGTCGTCTACGTATGCCTCCACTGTTTTGCCGATCTGGGTAGCCAGCCATGTCTGAATCATGCGCTGATATGTTGCGCCGGCGTTTTTGAGTCCGAAGGGCATTGTGTTGAAGTAGAATGGTCCGTATGGAGTAATGAATGCCGTCGTGGCTTGGTCTGCCTTCGCCATCTTGATTTGATGGTAGCCGGAGTATGCGTCGAGGAAGCACAATGAATCGTGTCCTGCGGTAGCATCGATGATTTGATCGATGCGGAGAAGGGGGAAAGGATCCTTTGGACAAGCCTTGTTAAGGTCTTTAAAATCGACACACAGGCGCCAAGATTTGTCCTTTTTTGGTACCATTACCAGGTTTGCTAGCCAGTCCGGATGTTTGATGTCTCTGATGAATCCGGCTTCCAATAGTTTGGCTAGCTCCTCTCCCATTGCCCGTCTTTTGGGTTCGGAAAATCACCAAAGAGCCTGTTTGACCGGCTTGAATCCTTTTAGGATGTTTAGGCTGTGTTCTGCCAATCTGCGTGGGATTCCTGGCATATCTGAAGGGTGCCAAGCAAAGATGTCCCAATTCTCCCGAAGGAACTCTCGGAGTGCGGTGTCTACATCAGGGTTTAACTATGCCCCAATGGAGGCCGTCTTTGTGGGGTCCGTTGGATGGACCTGGAATTTGACTATTTCGTCCGCTGGTTTAAAAGATGTGGACTTGGATCTCTTATCGAGTATCATATCGTCCCTGTTCACCGTAGAGCGCAACACAGTGAGTTCCTCTGCCGCTAGGGCATAGGATAGTGCCTCTAGGGCTAGTGCGGCTGTCTTGTTTTCGGCGCGGAGTGCTATGTCCGGATCACTGGCAAGAGTGATGGTTCCATTGGGCCCGGGCATTTTAAGCTTCATGTACCCGTAATGGGGTATGGCTTGGAAAATTGTGAATGCCTCTCGCCCTAATAAAGCGTGATATCCGCTGCTGAACGGGGCCACGTGGAATGTGACTTCCTTGGACCTGTAATTGTCCGACGAGCTGAACACCACATCAAGTGTAATTTTTCCTGTGCAGCGTGCTTCCCGACTAGGGATTATTCCTCTAAAGGTTGTGCTGCTTCGCTCAATGCGGCTCCGGTCTGTCTCCATTTTTCGAAGGGTTTCCTCGTAGATGAGGTTTAATCCGCTGCCGCCATCCATGAGTACCTTGGTAAGACGAAAGCCGTCCACTATTGGACTGAGGACCAATGCGGCTGGTGCTCGGGCTGTTCGGAATTTAGGTTCGTCGCTGGCGTTGAAGGTGATAGCCGAGTCGCTCCATGGATTTGTTGTTGCTACTTGGTAGACTTCTGCGAGGCTGTGGATTGTTCGTTTCCGCATATTATTTGATGCGAAAGTCTCAAAGACTGTTAATACCGTACTGGTACTGTTGGGGTGGTTCTCCGGGGCTAGAAGCTCTTCGCCACTTTTGGCCACCTGCCGCAGTATCCAACATGCTCGAAGGCTATGTGTTGGAGTGGCACCCTCTGTACTATGAATTTTACAGGGTCCGCTGAGCCATCCTTCCAGTACGGTTCCGTGCCCTTTATGGGGTTTTTGCTTTTTGGTTTTTGTCCCGGGTGCCTGAGCATGATGCACCCTTTTGTTTCGGATTAGGGTTGTGTTCGGAGCCGGATTGTCCCAAAACTTAGTTTCAATTTTTCGGACACTCTCCATCGCACAGTACTTTCGTACTATGGACGCCAGGTCGGCGAAGCGTGTAATTTCGCGACGACTTACGGCGTTCAAAATTCCCTTGTCCGTGCAATTGTTGCAGAAAATTGGAATTGCGTTTTCCTCACGACAGTCCTTTATCCTGTCCATAACCAGGAGGAATCTGGCCCAGTAATGATGTACTGTTTCAGCGGGCTCTTGCCCGATTTGAGATAGATCGCATATGTTTGGGTGGGTGGGTGGAATAAAGTCCGGAACCCTACCCAACTTGAGGCTCAAGGGCCGAAAAGTTTCCGAATTTGGAAGCTTGGATTGCTGGACATTGTCCAACGAGTCAGGTCCGCTGCCCGACTTTAGGTTCGATACTTGATCGACGTCCGTCCCTCCGTGGGAATCCGGCATGGAGGATCAGGAGTCCGGACATAACTGGTCTTTAATACAGAAAAAGAGTCGCCGCGTTGTTCCTCTACCACCGCAACGTGGTGGGTAACCTGGGGGGAGTTAATCTCTCTCAGATCGGTTTTAAGCCCAATCTGATCGTAGTCTGTAGAGACCCCCAGGGCGGCGATGCGATCCAAGAGCTCGTTTACAGAAGAGAGCTCAAACGGATCCAGCTGCTCGGTGAATTCCGAGCTGATGCGAAGATCGCTTTTGATGACCCGAGAGGTCATCATCGAAGCGGCGGCCGAACAGGCGGTCATAAGAAAACCACCTAGACGGATAGTTTGGCCGGCGGCCAAAGCTCCTTTGGCAATGGTACCGTCTTTAAAGACGGGAAGAGGCATCCTTCCTGATCGTGACGGCACAGAGGAACTCTCAATGAAAGCACCAATGTCGGTGTCAAAACTGGCGGATCTCGGGTAGGGGGTCCTGAACTGTGCGTCTAGGCGGATGGTAACAGGAGACAAGGGACACGATGTTTTTACCCAGGTTCGGGCCCTCTCGACGGAGGTAAAACCCTACTCTTGCTTGATTGATATTGATGATATGGGTAGTACAAGAGCGGATCTACCACAAGATCAAGGAGGCTAAACCCTAGAAGCTAGCCTATGGTATGATTGTTGTTCGTCCTATGGACTAAAACCCTCCGGTTTATATAGACACCGGAGAGGGCTAGGGTTACACAGAGTTGGTTACAATGGTAGGAGATCTACACATCCGTATTGCCAAGCTTGCCTTCCACGCCAAGGAAAGTCCCATCCAGACACGGGACAAAGTCTTCAATCTTGTATCTTCATAGTCTTGGAGTCCGGCCGATGATGATAGTCCGGCTATCCGGACACCCCCTAGTCCAGGACTCCCTCAAAGGCCGTGCCATGAACTTAGCATAAGCCGCCCGCCCAAACAGAGCATGATATGGGCTCCTGATTTTGACCACTTCAAACGTCAATTTCTCAGCCCTTGAATCATATTCGTCTCCGAAGGCCACTTCCAGTTCAATCTTGCCAACCGGGTAAGCCGACTTACCAGGAACCACTCCATGGAAAGCAGTGTTGGATGTCCTCAAATTCTTATCCGTCAACCCCATGCGTCGAAAGGTCTCATAATAGAGGATATTGATGCTACTACCTCCGTCCATGAGTACCTTAGTGAATTTATATCCACCAACCTGAGGTGCTACCACCAAGGCTAACTGACCCGGATTATCGACCCGTGGAGGGTGATCTTCTCTGTTCCACACAATGGGCTATTCTGACCACCTTAAGTAACGAGGAACAGCCGGCTCAATAGAATTCACGACCCTCTTATGAACCTTCTGGTCGCGTTTGCATAAGCTAGTGGTAAACACGTGATACTGCCCACTATTCAACTGTTTCGGATTGCTTTGATAACCCGACTGCTGTTTCTGCTGTTCTCCTTGACCAGACTGCTATTGATTATAGCCGCCTTGATGTCCCTGAAAACCGGAACTTGAACCACCACCCGGGCCATGAAATCCGCCAGCCCCTGAGCCGCCGCCAGGCCCATGATTGCCATCAAAGGTGTTGGAATTCTTAAACGCCTTCATGATCGCGCAATCTTTCCATAGGTGTGTAGCGGGCCGCTCCCGGGTGCCGTGTCTCGGGCAAGGCTCATTGAGTAGCTGCTCAAGAGATGGGAATGACCTGCCGGATCGAGGAGGCTTACCCTTACCTCTCTGATTGTTACCTTGCGTATTGGCGTTAGCCACAAACTCCGTGTTACCATCCGCCTTACGCTTATTGCCTCCTTGATTCATCGGGTTATGCTGCTGACCCTTTCCATTGTCGTTCTTCTGTCCCTTCCCGGTCTTTTCCTCATCAGACGCGGGATCCTTGGTACTATCAGAGTCGGCATATTTGACTAAAGCCGCCATCAGCGTACCCATATCGTTGCAATCACGCTTAAGGCGCCCCAGTTTCTGCCTCAGTGGCTCAAAATGGCAATTCTTCTCCAACATGAGGACTGCAGAGCTGGCATCCATCTTCTCAGATGAATGTATTATCTCCTTGACCTGGCGTACCCAATGAGTCGTAGATTCACCCTCCTCCTGTTTACAATTTGTCAAGTCCACAATTGACATAGACTGCTTGCAAGTGTCTTTGAAGTTCTAGATGAAACAGGCTTTTAGTTCTGCCCACGAACCAATGGAATTGGGTGGCAAACCCTTTAACCAGGACCGGGCTATTCCTTCTAACATCATGGTGAAGTACTTAGCCATCGCCACGTCGCTGACTTCCAATAACTCCATGGTCATCTCATAACTTCCGATCCAAGCTCCGGGCTGCAAGTCAGCCGTGTAATTCGGCACCTTTCGAGGTCCCTTGAAGTCATTGGGTAGGCGCACATTACGCAGAGCCGGTACCAGACAAGGAACTCTGACGGTTCTAGTGGCTACTCCCGTCTCAACGGAAGTCGTTGGATACTCTGGGAAATCTTGATGTGCCATCTGTTGAGCCGCTAGCTGAGCCGCTAGCTGAGCCGCCCGCTCGTTCTACTGGCATACTCGGTCTTGCACCAGATTATAACCACCGAGCTGGTTACAGCGCTGGGAGTTACTTGACAAAGCTTCAGACTCCATGTGTTTGCTGTAACTCGGGCTCCGGTTCTGACGAGGCGGTGCTAACCAAGGTGGAGGAGTTGAATGAATCCTATCCCGGCTGTAAGAATAGGTCTCTTGCTGAGCCAAGGCCGTCTGGAGAAGTTCTCTGACCCTCCGGGTCTCCACTGCTGTCGGGTCATCACCGTCCACGGGAAGAGCCGCCAAGCGCGCCGAAGCCGCAATTAAGTTCTCCATGGGGTTGGAAAAGTGACCCTAACGTGGTGGTGCCATGCTCACATGAGGGGGTGGCATCTCTCGAGGCTGAGCCGGTCCTCCTGCTCCGGCTATCGTAAACTGGTCAGTCTCTGGCAGGTTACTTGGGCCGGCTCCGGGTGTAGCAAAAAGAACCCGAGGGTCGTAATTCGGAGGTAAACGGGACTGGGTTGACGTCTCCTCCTCATCACCTCATTAGACGCGTTCAGGCTCATCATGAGCTGGTAGGCTTCTAACTGCAACCGCTGCGCCCGGGCGTCCAGAGCCGCCCGCTCTGTGGCTAGTCTAATATCCTCAGCTGCCATGGCCTCCTTGGCCCGAGCTATCTCCTCACACACCCGTGCCACCTCCATGTCATGCTCATCTTTGTTCACAGGGATAACCGTGGCGGTTAACAGGGCCGTAAGCTTGTCCATGAGGTCTATCAGTACCTGAGCCGGCGGACGCACAGGGTCTCCTGCCACGACTGCCCCTGTTCCGGACGTTATTGCTATAGCAGCCGTAGAATTTTGGCCGAGTTGAGTTCCAGCCATGAAGACTCCTTCCCATCTTGGCGGCTCATAGGGGTCCGGAATACTAGTGCCATCGGAACAGCCCCCAAGCACGCCGTCTTGCACTTGGTATAGCGAATCTTATGAAGCGGTGGACGAAACATCGTCCGAGAGGACGGTCGTCTCACCACCTTCTTCAGATCCTTCAAAGAGTTCCTCTCCGTGGATGCAGGCCACAAAGGCACGCTTCATGACAGCTTGAACTCGGGCCTTCCTTGCACGCTGAGCCGTCTCGACGAGGTCGGTGTAGCTGTCCGGCTCAGGGCCCGGCTCACCAATCCGGCCGATGAAGACGTGGATTCCGTCGAAGGGGACCCGGTACCCGTACTCAATTGAGCCGGCGTCGGGGCCCCAGCCTTCATCGTCGATGTAGATCTTGCCGCGACGACTCTTGGTCATCCGGCCCACTATGTATCCCTTGAGCCCTTTGAAGTTGCCCTTCAAGAACTCAAATCCACCGTGCGCTGGCCCCACGGTGGGCGCCAACTGTCGTGGAATTGTCACGTCAGATGTCCTCGTGAAAGGGCTTAGTTGTGGAGCCATCACAACTAGGAAGCTTGAAGGGGTTAATTGGGACAAGGGACACGAGAGGTTTATACTAGTTCGGCCCCTTACGGTGAAGGTAAGGCCTACGTCTAGTTGGGTTGGTATTGATGTTTCTATGACATGGGAGCGAGATATGCTATGCCCGGCTCTTGATGAGTTGTTTCTTGCCCTAAGCCGCCAACATGTTATCCCCTTATATACACGGGTTGATGCCCTGTGGCTTACAGAGTCCCGGCTGGCTTATAAACAGTGTCCGGCTCGGTGACTAGTCAAATCTACCTCATGATACAAGTCATGCCATTGTAGCGGTTTACTACAACGGGCCTTAAGTCGCCTGGGCCTTAGGCCCTTTATTGAACCGCTATCTTCATGCTTGGTCTTGGGCTTCTTTCTGCTGAGTCTTCTTTGCGTAACCCGGCCCCTCCTGGGCGCTTACACAAATAGTTATATCCCCAACAAGGGTGTTTTGCTTGCCTAGCACTTCTGAAGATAGTATAGTTCTTCATCGGTGTCATCGAACTCATCGTCGGCACGTCGTCTACTGAGAGGGGATAAATACCAGCAACATAGAAGGAACCATAATCAATGCAATGCACAAAATGATGCATGATCATGACATGGCAACATGAGTCTGTTGGCCTAATGCAACTACAACCAGATGGATTTGGGTCATTTTGAACCAAAGGTTCAATCCCAAACTCAACTAATGAATTTAAATAGTGCCTTATCATGTTTTGCACTAAATAGCAAGATTAAGTTGCTTTATCATGCATGAAACCAGTACAGATGGATATATAAATTGTTTAATTTGGAGTTACAGTTGAATTTCAATGCATTTTAGAAGTTTAGATCATTTTTCTGAAATTTATAAATCATTTCTGATTTATTTTAATTCCAGAAAATGTTTACTGCGTTAGCATTAGGTCATGCTGACCTCAGCAGGTCAACAGGCGCCGCTAGGTCAAACCTGACCAGTGGGGCCCACTGGTCAGTGACTCTGTTAGTTAACTGTGTTGATTAGAGTTAAAATAACCCTAACAAAAATGTCAGCAGGGCTGGGCCCACATGTCAGTGGCTCAGGGTTAGTTTAGCGAGGGGATTAACAACTAACAGTGGTGATTCGCACTAACTAACACCTAACTAAACCAGTTAGTGCCGGCCCCACATGTCATCAACCCAGATGGGGACCAGCCGGGGTCAAAGTGGGTCAAACCCACCGGCGTTAAGCCGCCGGCGAGGCCCAAGACGGCGGCGTGGCTCAGAAATCGCCTACAGGGCATGGATGAGGCCATTCTTGGGCTCGTTATAGAGCTCTCGCAGGCGCACGTCGAGCGGTGGTGGCAGCCGGGCCTATGGTGGCCGGAGCCGATGATGGCGGGCTCTAAGGCGGCAGCCGGAGTTCGGGTGAACTGGGTTTCGGTGTTAGGGAGCACGGCAGGAGGCAAAGAGGGGTGCTATGGCCTCCTGGGGGTGCACTGAGCACGCTTTTGTGCTCGGTTGCAGCTCTAGGCAATGGTGGCCACGGCGACGACATGGCCGCGGTGAAGAGCTCTTGGCTCCGACGGGCATCTGCGTTAGAGGAA
>NC_041391.1:388337735-388342529 GCF_002162155.2 Triticum dicoccoides
GAGGGAAATAGAGCAGAGGAGGGGGAAGAGGTCGGGAGAGAGTGAGGGGGTTCCAGGGGGGGCGTGTCACATGCGAGAGACATCCAGGGGGAGGAGGAGGCAGCCAGGTAGGGAGGAGGTGGCCGGTGTGTGGCTGCATGCGCCAGGCACAGGCCCCTGCCTACTGGCGCGAGGAGGAAGGCAACAGAGGGGGCTGCAGTGGTGGGCTGGGCCGCAGGTGGGCCAGCACAGGAGCAGGGCTTGTTGGTGGCGCCAGGTAAGTCCTTCTATCTCTCTCTTCTAATTGTTTTTGTTTTTCTATTTCTCTGTAATCTTTGTGGCTTTATTAAAAATACAAAATCAATCCCAAAAACCATGAAACTACTCATGGCTACTGTTTAGTATATAATCAACAGTAACGTTTTAGTTTATGATTATTTGAGCATTTAAAATATTTAATAGCATTTAAATGCCCAAATGCAAATAGAGTATGATTTAATCCAGAGCCCAAATATGTCATGGGAAAATGTGCATCACCTCTGGTTACTGTTTCCAGCATTTTTCAAGAATGATGAACATTTTTGAAAGCCATTTGGATTTACTGGAAATATTTTGGTTGAACCTAGTGAATTCCTTTGATACTAGGGTTTAGGCAATCCTCATTTCAAGTTTCTTTCAAAGTTAAACATGATGCACACATGAAGCTAGACTAGTGCATTGCCAGAAGCTAGGGATGTGACACATACGCAACCCATAGAGAAGTGCTTCGTACTCAGCTTCGTTATTGGAAGAATCAAATTGAATCTGGAGGATATACTTGAGTTTATCGCCTCTTGGGGACACCAAAACCACTCCAGCACTAGAACTATTCAACATCTTGTACCCATCAAAGAACATAGTCTAGTGTTTCAAGTGAACTTGAGTCAGTTATTGCTGCTCAATCAACTCGGCCAAGAAATCCGCAAGTGCTTGAGACTTGATCACCTTCTTCACTTCAAACTTGATATCCAGAGGGAGAAGCTCTATTGCCCACTTAGCCACTCAACCAATTGCATCTCGATTGTTCATGATCTCAAACAATGGAGCATCGCTGACGACTGAAACCGAGTGGTCTTGGAAATAATGTGCAACTTTCCCGCAGTCAAGTAAATTCTATAGACAAGCTACTGGTAATGTGGGTACCTCTGCTTGGATGGAGTCCAGATTTCCGAAATATAGTACACTAGGCACTGAACTTTATAGGCCTTGCCCTCTTATTCTTGTTCGACTGTAAGCACTGTGATAACAAACAGACCAATGGCCGCAATATACAAGAGTAAAGGTTCTTTGCTGATCAGAGTAGCAAGCACCGACTGGGTTGAAAGCAGGGCCTTAAGCTCCACAAACGCTGCTTCATCTTCGAGAGTCCACTCGAACATATCAAATTTCTTCATTAGTCGGTAGAGAGGCAGCGCCTTCTCCCCGAGACATGAAATGAATCGACTCAATGAAGCAAGACAGCCTATAAGCTTCTGGACATCATGCACATGCACGGGGTGTTTCATTCGGAGAACTGCACCAACTTTCTCGGGATTTGCATCTATCCCCCGTTCGGAAACAAGGAAACTGAGTAACTTTCCTCCTAGAACTCCGAATGTGCACTTGGTCAGATTCAATTTTATATCATATCTTCTTAGATTGGCAAAACTTTCAGCGAGATCAATCAGCAGGTCAGAAGTCTTGCATGACTTCACTACAATAT
Organism: Triticum dicoccoides; assembly: GCF_002162155.2. Taxonomy (NCBI): domain Eukaryota; kingdom Viridiplantae; phylum Streptophyta; class Magnoliopsida; order Poales; family Poaceae; genus Triticum; species Triticum dicoccoides. The sequence continues at coordinate 388,339,456 of NC_041391.1, forward strand.
CATCCATATAGGCCTCCACATTCTGACTGATCTGAGTGAGCAGGCACTTCTGGATCATGCACATGAATCTAGCACCGGTGTTCTTAAGACCGAAAGGCATGGTAACATAGCAAAAACACCCGAATGGGGTGATGAAAGTTGTTTTTATTTTGTCTGGACCAAACAGACGGATCCGGTGGTATCCAAAATATGCATCAAGAAAAGACAAACGCTCACACCCCGCTGTCGAGTCGACTATCTGATCAATGTGAGGGAGCGGGAAATGGTCTTTCGGGTAGGCCCAATTGATATGCCTAAAGTCAATGCACATGTGGAGTGACTTGTCCTTCTTGGGAACCATGAGGACGTTGGCGAGCCACTCAGAGTGGTATATCTCACGGCTGAACTCTGCTGCTAGGATCCGAGCCACCTCTTCACCAATTGCCTTCCTTTTCTTTGTGGCAGGCTGACAGAGATGTTCTTTCACAGGTTTGATCTTTGAGTCGACACGCAAACTGTGCTCAGCCAGTCCCCTGGGTACACCCGACATGTCTAATGGTTTCCATGCAAAGATGTCCCAATTCTCATGGAGGAACTGGATGAGAGTGGCCTCCTACTTGTTGTCGAGTGTCATCGAAATGTGAGTTGGAGCAGCTGTGGGATCATCTGGGTGAATACGAACTGGTTTGGTCTCTCCAGCCGACTGAAATGCAAACTCAGAAGCTGGCTTCTTGGAGTGCAGCAAATCACTCGGATCAACGTTCTTCTGAAATTCCTCCATTTCAACCACTGCCATTTGCTCGTCAGCGATCTTGGACACCTTTTGGAGACATTCTTCTGCTCTCTGCCTGTTCCCAGTGACCATGATCACACCTTTGGGTCCTGGCATCTTCAGCTTGAGGTACATGTAACATGGTCGGGCCATGAGACGAGCATATGCTGGCCTGCCCAGAATGGCATGATAGGCACTGTGGAAATCTACCACCTCAAACGTCAACTTTTCTTTGCAGAAATTCTTGGAATCACCAAAAACAACATCTAAAGCAATCTATCCGAGTGACTTTGCCTTCTTCCCTAGGATGATTCCATGGAATTGTATGGTGCTCTCACTGAGTTGGGACATCAGAATGCCCATTCCCTGTATAGTCTCAACATACAAAAAGTTCAAACCACTGCCACCATCCATTAGCAAAAATCATCAAGGTAGCATTGACCATCAAGGTAGCATTGACCATCGGGTAACCATCATCTTTCTCTTCATCGTCTTCCTTATCAAAGTCCTTCTCACTAGGTTGACCGTCTCGGAACTGCTGAATCAGGAGCTTGCACTGTCGAGTTGTATATTTGGGCAGAATCAAGTTACCCTCTTCATCCTTCTTCGTGTGAATGTGACACGGTAAATCTTGGACGTCTTGTCCCGACTGATCCATAACCTTCTTGGCCGTCCATTGCCCCTTGGGCTTTCCCTTGAACTTTCCTTGGGTATTCACCACTGCGGCCTCTTCCTGACCTGAGGCTTCGGCTTTACACTTCTGCTTCCGACTGGGATTTCCGACCCCGGCCTCTGGGTCGACTGTTTTCCCTTACCATTTCTCAGCCGGTCCTCTTGTTCGTCATTCGCATACCGAGTGGCGATTTCCATCATATGATTCAAAGTCAATGGCCTAGAGTGACCAAATTTCAACGTGAGTTCTCTGTACCGAACGCCTTCCTTGAAGGCATAGACAACCTGATGCTCAGAAACATTCTCAACCGTATGGTGAAGAGTAGTCCACCGCTAGATGTAATCCCTCAATGTTTCTTACGGTTTTTGCACACAATGCTGCAGCTCAGGCAGCCCAGCGGGACGTTGGCAAGTGCCCTCAAATGTCTTCATGAACACTCAGACCAAATCTTCCCAATGGAAAATACTACCATGGGCCAACTGATTCAACCAATCTCTGGTCGAGCCCTCAAGCATCAGGGGCAGGTGCTTCATAGCTACCTCATCGTCACCCCCACTGATCTGCACTACCACTCGGTAATCTTCCAACCAAATGGCTGGCTTTGACTCGCCAGTGAACTTGCATAATCCTGCTACTAATCTGAAGTTGGGAGGGATCTCAGTGGCTCGAATGGCCCTACTGAAACAATCGGGTCCAGAGACAAACGCTCTGTTCCCACTCGGATAATCTCTGTCCAAACCTTCTCTGTTGGCCCTGCCTCTGTCAAGTAGGCCATATACAAGTAATGATCTTGCATCAAACCCAGGCTCTCGAGGGTCGACTGGAACCCTGCGCTCGTCACCCAGGCTCTCCAAGTGGCGAACACGAAGAAACTCAAGTTTCAATCCTTCATGGAGAATTTCATCGACGTGGCCACTCGCATAGCTGACGGCATCGACTTGGACAGTTTGGTTGAGCTAGCGAGTCCTCCTCCCGCAGAGTGAACAAAAACATCTGATCTATTTGCCTCAGAATGCCGAGTGATTTTGTAATCGTTAAACTGCTTCAGGCTTGACATCTGAATACTTTTATTTTCGGTTCCATACTTCACGGTGCTATTTGAACATAGTAGTTTTATGCAATCATTACCTTTCTGTTTGCAAAATGATTTTCAACCTAGGTGAAACTGATTTGCAACTAAACCTCCGAGTGAAAGGATCGCTTTCCACTCGGAGTTTATTTTTAACATAGGCGAAGCTGATTCGCAACTAAGCCCTCTAGTGGGAGGATTGCTCTCCACTCGGAGTTATTTTACAACTTAGGCAAAGCTGATTCATGGTTAAGCCCCTGAGTGAGAGGATTGCTCACCACTCGGAGTTGTTTTTTAACTTAGGCGAAACTGGTTCACGGCTAAGCCCCCGAGTGGGAGGATTGCTCTCCACTCGGAGTAGTTTTTTGAACTTAGGCAAAACTGGTTCTCGACTAAGCCCCCGAGTGGGAGGATTACTCTCCCCTGGAGTAGTTTTTGAACTTAGGCGAAACTGGTTTGCGGCTAAGCCCCCGAGTGGGAGGATTACTCTCCACTCAGAGTAGTTTTTAACTTAGGCGAAACTGGTTCGCGGCTAAGCCCCTCAGTGGAAGCATTGCTCTCCACTCAGAGTAGTTTTTTGA
>NC_041391.1:388343124-388403780 GCF_002162155.2 Triticum dicoccoides
GAGCAGGAGGATTGCACTCCACTCGGAGTAGTTTTTTAACTTAGGCGAAACTGGTTCGCGGCTAAGCCCCCCAAGTGGGAGGATTGCTCTCCACTCGGAGTAGTTCTTTGAACTTAGGCAAAACTGGTATGCGGCTAAGCCCCCGAGTGGGAGGATTGCTCTCCACTCGGAGTCATTTTTTAACTTAGGCGAAAACTGGTTCGCGGCTAAGCCCCCGAGTGGAAGGATTGCTCTCCACTCGGAGTAGTTTTTTGAGCTTAGGCAAAACTGGTTCGCGGCTAAGCCCTAGAGTGGGAGGATTGCTCTCAACTCAGAGTAGTTTTTTGAACTTAGGGGAAAACGGATTTCATAGCTAAGTCAGCCACTGGGGGATTTCAACGTATGCTTATATGAAAAAAAAATCATTAAGAGACTGTAGGAATTATGTCTTGATAAACAATCGACCAAGTACTTTTATTACATCTTGACAATCTGACTATCGAGTATAAAAACGATGGAGACGATCAGTGTTCCAGGAGTGCGGTTCATCTTTCTACTGAGCTAGGTTATAAAGTTGGTATGCCCTATTCTGAAGCACCTTGGTGACGACGAAGGGGCCTTCCCATGCAGGGGCGAGCTTGTGTGGTCGTTGCTAATCCACTCGGAGCACCAGGTCTCCTTCTTGAAATGCTCGACCCCTGATGTTCCTTGCATGTAATCGACGAAGATCTTATTGATAGATAGCCGATCAGATCAAAGCCATCTCTCATTCCTATTCTAGGAGGTCCTCTTCATCTTGACATGCTTGCTGTGCCTCAGCTTCTGAATAAAGTTCCACTCGGGGTGCATTGTGATGCAGATCACTTGACAGTACAGCTTCAGCTCCATATCCCATGAAGAAAGGAGTCTGGTTGGTGAATCGGTTGGGAGTTCTCCTCAATCCTCACAGAACATATGGCAACTCGGTCACCCAAGCCCCATCTGAGTGCTTGAGGTCGTGCATGAGCCGCAGTTTCAAACCTTGGAGGATCAGACCATTGGACATTTTGACTTGGCCATTCGACTGTGGGTGTGCAACGGATGCGTAGTCCACCCTTGTCCCTTGGGAGGCACAATACGCTCTAAACTCTTTTGAGTCAAATTTGAGCCGTTGTCTGTCATGATGTTGTGTGGAACTCTGAATCGGAACGTCAGCTTTCATATGAAACTGATGGTTGTGCTTGAGTCTAAACTCTTGATAGGCTTGGCCTCAATCCACTTGGTCAACTTGTCGACTGATACAAGGAGATGAGTAAAACCACTTCTGCCGGTCCTGAGTGGGCCAATCATGTCCAATCCCCACACGGCAAATGATCAGACGAGTGGAATAGTCTTCAGTGCAGATACTAGTTTGTGAGACATGTTTGCATAGAACTGGCATCGTGTACACTTTTCTATGATCTCCTTTGCAGCCTCATTGGCCCGTGGCCAATAGAATCCTGCTCGGTATGCTTTGTCCACGATGGTCCGAGAGGACGCATGGTGACCACAGGTCCCGAGTGGATTTCTTCCAAAATCAGTCGACCCTCTTCCAGAGAAATACATCACTGGGCCACGCGAGTGACACTCTTCCTATAGAGCTGCCCATCCATTACAGTGAAGGCTTTGGATTTGCGGATGATCTGACGTGCTTCAACTTCATCTTCAGGGAGCTCCTTTTGAGTATATACGCAATGTATGGAACGGTCCAGTCGGGGATGATCACAAGGATTTCCATAACTAGATCAATCATTGCTGGTACTTCAATCTCAGTCAGATTGGTAGGACTTACCGCTTGAGGAGGTTCTTCAGTGAAAGGATCCTCTTGTATTGATGGAGAATAGAGATGCTCAAGAAACACATTACTGGGGATGGGTTCTCACTTGGAACCTATTTTTGCCAAGCCATTAGTTGCTTGATTCTTGAATCGGGGAATGTGGTGAAGCTCCAACCCCTCAAACTTTTTCTCCAATTTCCTCATTGTGTTGCAGTATCCAGTCTTGATAGGGTTTCTAATGTCCCAGTCCTTCATCACTTGATTGACCACTAAATCCGAGTCGCCGTAGACCATCAGGCAACAGACACCGAGTGAGATGGCCATACGCAACCCATAGAGAAGTGCATCGTACTCAGCTTCACTATTAGAAGAATCAAAATGAATCTGGAGGACATACTTGAGTTTATCGCCTCTTGGGGACACTAAAACCACTCCAGCACCAGAACCATTCAACATCGTGGACCCATCGAAGAACATAGTCCAGTGTTTCGAGTGAACTTGAGTCGGTTGTTGCTGCTCAATCCACTCGGCCAAGAAATTTGTGAGTGCTTGAGACTTGATCGCCTTCTTCGCTTCAAACTTGATATCCAGAGGGAGAAGCTCTATTGCCCACTTAGCCACTCGACTAGTTGCATCTCGATTGTTCATGATCTCAGACATTGGAGGATCACTGACGGCTGAAACTGAGTGGTCTTGGAAATAATGTGCAACTTTCCTCGCAGTCAAATAAATTCCATAGACAAGCTTCTAGTAATGTGGGTACCTCCGCTTGGATGGAGTCAAGACTTTAGAAATATAGTACACTGGGCGCTGGACTTTATAGGCCTTGCCCTCTTCTTCTCGTTCGACTGTAAGCTGTGTGATAACAACCTTACCAGTGGCCGCAATATACAAGAGTAAAGGTTCTTTGCTGATCAGAGCCGCAAGCACCGACTGGGTGGAAAGAAGGGCTTTGAGCTCCACAAATGTTGCTTCCTCTTCGGGAGTCCACTCGAACATATCAAACTTCTTCATCTATCGATAGAGAGGCAGCGCCTTCTCCCCGAGACGTGAAATGAATCGACTCATTGCAGGGAGACAACCTGTAAGCTTCTGGACGTCATGCACACGCACGGGGCGTTTCATTCGGAGAACTGCATCAACTTTCTCAGGATTTGCATCTATCCCCCATTCGAAAACGATGAAACCGAGTAACTTTCCTCCTAGAACTCCGAATGTGCACTCGGTCGGATTCAACTTGATATCATATCTTCTCAGATTGGCAAAAGTTTCAACGAGATTAGTCAGCAGGTCGGAACTCTTGCGTGACTTCACTACAATATCATCCATATACGCCTCCACATTCCGACTGATCTGAGTGAGCAGGCACTTTTGGATCACGTGCATGAATGTAGACCCGATGTTCTTGAGACCGAAAGGCATAGTAACATAGCAAAAACACCCAAATGGGGTGATGAAAGTTGTTTTTATTTTGTCTGGTCCAAACAGACGGATCTGGTGGTATCCGGAATATGCATCAAGAAAATACAAACGCTCACACCCCACTGTCAATTCGATTATCTGATCGATGCGAGGGAGCAGAAAATGATCTTTCGGGTAGGCCCGATTGATATGCCTAAAGGCAATGCACATGTGGAGTGACCTATCCTTCTAGGGAACCATGAGGACGTTGGCGAGCCACTCGGAGTGGTATATCTCATGGATGAACTCTACTGCCAGGAGTCGAGCCACCTCTTCGCCAATCGCCTTCCTTTTCTCCGCGGCAGACCGACGGAGATGTTCTTTGATAGGTTTGACCTTTGAGTTGATGCGCAAACGGTGCTCAGCCAGTCCCCTGGGTACACCCGTCATGTCGGATGGTTTCCATGCAAAGATGTCCCAGTTCTCATGGAGGAACTTGATGAGCGCGCCCCCCTACATGTTGTCGAGTGTCTTTGAAATGTGAGTCGGAGTAGCTGTGGGATCAATTGGGTGAATATGAACTGGTTTGGTCTCACCAGCAGACTGAAATACAGACTCAGAAGTGAGCTTCTTGGAGCGCAGCAAATCACTCGGATCAACGTTCTTCTGATATTCCTCCATTTCAACCACTGCCATTTGCTCAACAGTGATCTTGGACCCCTTTTGGAGACATTCTTCTGCTTTCAGCATGTTCCCAGTGATCATGATCACACCTTTGGGTCCTGGCATCTTCAGCTTGAGGTACACATAACATGGTCGGGCCATGAGACGAGCATATGCTAGCCTGCCCAGAATGGCATGATAGGCACTTTGGAAATCTACCACCTCGAACATCAACTTTTCTTTACGGAAATTCTTGGAATCACCAAAAACCACATCTAAAGCAGTCTGTCTGAGTGACTTTGCCTTCTTTCCTAGGATGACTCTGTGGAATTGCATGGTACTTTCACTGAGTTGGGACATCGGAATGCCCATTCCCTGTAGGGTCTCAGCATACATAATTTTCAAACCACTGGCACCATCTGTCGGATGTTGGGTTCCGGCAGACCCTAAAGGTTCGAAATCTGGGGTGCGCGCGAAGATCTTCCCCCTACCAATCCACGTCCGATCGCCTCGCGAGAATCTAAGCTAAAACAATGAACAACACGAGGAACACAAGATTTATACTGGTTTGGGCCACCGTTGTGGTGTAATACCCTACTCCAGTGTGTGGTGTGCTGGATTGCCTCCGGGGCTGATGATGAATAGTACAAAGGATGAACTGCCTGAGGTGTTCTTGAGCTGGTGCGATGAACTGCTTGGATGAGTTCAGTCGCCTCTTGATCTAATGAGCACTCGATGATATGCCCTCTACTGTGGTGGCTATCCCTATATATATATATATACAGAGGCCCTGGTTCTCTTCCCAAATATTGAGCGGGAAGGGTGCCAACAACAGCCATTTTGAAGGGGAACATCTAGTACAAGTTATCCTGACAAAAGTTGGTCTTCGACTACCAAAGGCACTGGCGATGACGCCGTTTTGGGCTCCACGGTGACCTCCATCCTGCCGCTCTGCTGGTCTTGGTCTCGTTGCACTGAAATGGCAACCTTTGCCTGATGCCTCGGTACTCCACGCCTGTGCTTGCCCCCTTTGCACCATAGAGGAAACAAGGACACTGCGCAGGCCGGCGCCCGCCTGGCGCCCACCTAGTCTCGATCATCATGGCTTGCATCACGAGCACCTCGCGAGGTACCCTGCCTTGATCTCTCTGCCTCCTCACGAGCCTGCCTAGCGAGGCCGTTCCTGAGGAAGTCTTGTGTTGTCTGTCCTGTGAGACTCGGCCCCTCGCGAGCGTCTTGAGCCCTGCGTTGATGAAGATGGGTCGTACTGGGCCACCGCTTGAGCCACGCCACAGGCCGCAGGCAGGCAAGTCTGCGGACCCCCATTCCCAGAACGCCGACAGTAGCCCCCGAGCCCAAGGCGCGCTCGGACTTGGCTTAGCAGAGAAGCGAAGGGGCAAGTGCGGAGCGCCGCGGGCCCCATCAGCCTGCGGCCTTGGGCGTCGCGTGGCAGTTGATTGGACATGGGCGCCCCCGCTTCCCCACGCTGCCTTGGCAACTGCTCGACTGACAAAAGGCTGGCCCGGGGTTAGCCTTACTTCCATTACTCTCGTTCGCCTTGCTTCAGATCCCCTTTCTTGCGCTCCGCCCTCCTGCTTCCGAAATCTCCAGATTTGTCACAGCCTTTCTCCTCCCACGAGCAATGGCACCCCGCAAGACCCCGGCTGGGGCTGCATCGGCCTGGTACTCGCCGGCTCTGGTCTCCCCCAACATGACGGAGAAGAAAATCGCCCTCACGCGCCAGATGGCGGCGGTGCAGATCAACGAGATGGGGGAGACTACGGTCCGGCTTGGCTCCGCCTGGCCGGAGGATAAGGGGAGCACCTTCTACCCCCTCTTCATGAGCGCCGTTATCGCTGGTCTGGTTCCTCCTTTCTCTGAGTTCTTCCTTGCTGTCCTTTGCCAGTATCAGTTGCATGCTCTGCATCTCCACCCCAACTCTGTTCTGCTTCTGTCGATCTTCGCCTACTATTGTGAGGCGCACGTCGGGGTGATGCCCTCCGTGGCCTTGCAGCGCCACTTCTTCTCCCTTTGGGTCACTTGCGCCAATATCTCGGCGTGCACGAGGTTCATCGCGTACTCCAAGTCCAACGCCATCTCAACGGCCGGGAAGAGGGCCGACGGCTTCCGGAGCAAGTGGGTCATGGTGGACGCCAGGTGCCACAACACCCTGCTGGAGCTGCCCACAGAGCAGCCCGAGGCTATTGAGGCATGGTCCCGCACGAAGCTTGACGACCGGTTGGCGAAGCTGGTGCTGGGGAAGATGAACACCGACCTGAGGCCAGGCAATCTGAGGGCGGCAAAGCTGACTGGGGCCTCGCTCCTGAGGGAGTTCCTGTCGCACCGGGTGGCCCCTCTTCAGGCGCACTCGCGCCCGCTGTGGAGGCTCGCGGATGCGGACGTCATCCTCCGCCTGAGCTTGGACGCCCTGAATGACGAGGATCTGACCACGGCCCTCCGCTTCTTGGTCGGAGAGGATGTGGCAGGCCCGGCGGATCCTCCGGTCCCTTTGTTCCTTCTTGATGATTGGGGACGGGTGGTGGACACCATGCCCACCTTCGACGGGGTCGGTCTGGTGCCAGCGGAGGATCCTGAGGGCCAGGCGGCGACGGCGACGGTGAACTTGTCCTCTAGTGACTCCAGCGGGGGAGAGGAGGAAGATGATGACGAGGACGACGAGCGTGACTCGAAGGCGACCTTCGAGGGGACGGGGGAGACTTCCCCCTAGAGTAGGTCCAGTGCCCTCTGCTCCATGCCTAATGACGACGAGGCCGGCGCCAGGCGAGGAGGGGAGGACCCGCCCTTGGTCCCGAAGAAGGATAGGTCTGGGCTGATCTCCCGAGGGTCTACCCCAGCCCTCGCATCGGCCGAAGCCAGCTCTAGTCCTTCAGGTGCGCCTTCCTCAATGGCTGGGCCTCCCGAGGTTGAGCCCCGCAAGAGGCTTTCGGGCTTCAAGCTTGGCCGGAGTCCGTGGGATCCGGAGGCAGTCAACCAGTAAGTACTCGGACTTTGCCTTGCTCCTGTCTTTTGCCCTCGAGGCCTGACATCTTCATTGGGTAGGCTGCTACCTACGGCGAAGAGGCTGAAGGGAGACACGGCGACCCTACCTAGAATGGGCTCATCAGCCATGGCCACGTCTTCACTCGCGGGGAAGGGAGGCAGCAAGGCCCGCACATCCCCTGCCCGATCATTCTCGCGAGGTCAACAGGGACGCTCCAGCGAGGAGTCAGCCCCCGTGACCCCGCTGACTCTAGAGGCGCCTGTGCTTGATGCTGTCGCTGAAGTTGTCAATGCTCAGGGGGTCCCTACCTTCCAAGCTGTGATCACGCTGCCGTCTTCTCCTCCTACTCCGCCGCCTCCCGTCTCCTCTGCCTCCTCCGTCGCCTTGAACCAAGCCGCCGACGAGCTAAGTCGGCTGCGGGAGGATCTCCAGAGCACGGACCCCCGCCTGGTGGCCGGGCGCCTGGAGTTGGTCTCTAGCTGGGTTCGTTCTGACGCCTTCGTCCGAGCTGCGCTGAGCCAGGATGTGACGGCTTCCGAGGAGGAGAACCAAGTCACCTCCCAGGCCATAGCCGCTCGCGACACGGCGTTGAAGGATGCTTCAACTGTCAAGGGTTGCTGCAAGACGTTGGAGGGCGAATTGGAAGGGCTGCGTGATGAGCTTGCCAAGGAGATTCGCAACCGCCAGGTGAAGGAGGAGGAGATGAAGGCTCGGGAGGCTGCTGTCAAGTACCGCGACACCGAACTGTCAACCGACTGCGACCGACTGAAGACGCTGGAGCAGGCGCTGAAGATGGAGAGAGTCGAACTGGATGCCGAGGCAAAGGTCTTGGCCGAGGACCGCGCGGCCTTCACGTGCTACGAGGAGAGGGCTCGCACGATGTTGAAAACGCTTTATGACGGGGGCCTGGAGAAGCCGTTGGCCGGAGCCAAGGACAGCCCCACTAAGCTGGTTCCCTTCCTCGTCGAGGCGCTTGAGGAGGTCGTGATTGGCATCGGCCCCATGGCCGAGGTCGACGCTCGCGTCCTTTCCTCCGCTGCGCTGACGCGGATCCTCGGCCACGTCTACCTCCGCAACCCCGACGCCAACCTCGACGACCTACTGGAGCCCGTGGACGCCAAGCTCTCCGCTGCTGCTGCCAAAGCCGTCAAGGGTCGAGCGGAGGCCTTGCTGGCGAAGTTCCGTGCCTTCAACACCGCGCCCAAGCGAGGCACTGCCGGCTCCGCGGCCCCAGGTGGTGGAGCTGACAAGCGCGACTCCACCACGAGCGGTGGCGCGGCCCAGGGGTGACCTTCTCGTGGCCTTTTTCCTGCTTTGATTCCAGCAACATGCACTATGCCTCGTGGAGGCGTTGAAATTTGTGTCTAGTATTGAGAGAACAATCTATGGTCTATAATATTTGCTTCTGGATTGGCTAGATTTTGCAATTTCCTTCCTATTTACTTGTGTTCTACGTCAGCAGGGCCCGGCCCTGCGCATACCTCAGCCGCTATTAGCCCCGACCGGATCACTAGGATGGGACTAAGGAGTGAGGGGCTAAGTGACAAGTTAGGCTCCTGAGTCATGATGCTCAGGAGTCCCCCTTGACGCGCAAAGAGCAAATAGGGAGGGGGTGGAAGAGAGGATTTGTCATTCTACGTCGGCAGGGCCCGGCCACGCGCATACCTCAACTACCGTTAGCCTTTCAGAAAGGAGTGAGGGGCTACGGACCAGTTAGGCTCCTGAGTCGCGATGCTCAGGAGCCCCCCTTGACGCTCAAACGGGTCTTCATACCTTGGCTCCGCTCGGGGAGGGGCGTGCAACGACCAGGTCCGAGGGACCTAGATGGGTGGCGTGTGCTCGGGCGTGGCCCGGGCGCAGCCCCCGTGCCCAGCCCCCTCGCGCGGCGCTCCCGAGGGGAGGCTTTGCAATGAGGCCAGACACTGAGCTCTGGGCTCCCTAAGGTTGATACAGCCGTGGGCTACCCTCAGTTGTTTATCACCAGCGCGGAGCATAGCGCTTTCGTATGTGTACGGGCATAGCCGCTCCTCGGCAGTGTTGTCAGCCAGCACGGAGCATGGTGCTTCCACTGGTACGTGGGAGGGGGCCTCCCCTCCGGGAGGAGCCCCCAGGGCGTGTACAGCCCCGCCCTGACACGTGGCCGGCACGGTAGGGCTAGGAGAGGTGTATCTGGGCACCCGTGAGCCAGTGCAGGACTAACGAGGCCATACCTCGAGGCGGGTTGCGCCTGGCTCTGGGCCATTGTCGGTGGTACGTTCGGGCAAGATGGTTAAGATGCAAATGCTCTACGTCCTCAGGTCCCGGCCCTCGAGCAAGCTAAGCCGCCGCTGGTATGACAGGCCGCGATGCCGTGGGTCAAGGCCAGGGGGTGAGTGCTAGAGAGCCAGTAAGAGCTCCTAAGTCGCGATGCTCAGGCGCCCCCCTTTTAACATGCAAGTGCTTTGCATGAGGGAGGAGAGGCCCATGGCAGGCAGTGGACTATAATCATAAGCAGTTTAAGCATGAAGAAGCAAATTAACTTAGATAGGTGAAGAGAAAGGCACACGCCGCTGGGTCCGGCTCGAGCGGCTTGGGGATGATGCAGCCCGAGGGGCGCCCCCAACAAGGTAAGCTGAAGACATAAGCAAAACGGATACATGCCGCGGGGACAGACCCACGCGACCTGGGAATGATGCAGCCCTGAGGGAGCTCCCAGCTGAAATGAAACTTGAAAGAAGTCACCTGATACCATTGCAGAGCGAGTGTCGGAGTAGCTGACGGTGCATGGTGAAGAAGCCAATCCTCACGAGCCCTAGGAGCTCCGAGCCTCGGGAGGCTCGGGAGGTCCGGTCGGCTCGGCGAGGTCCATCTCCATTTCCACTAGGAGCGTGCGATGCTTGGCCACCTGAGCTTCCAGAATGCTCCTCATCGGGCGCTGGTGGGCAGCAGCCGCGTTCGGCAGGCCGAAGGGCATTCGAACGTAGCTGTGAGGTGGACCCCACGCAACGCCCAACATGCGAAGGCCAGAAGCACTCCTGAGACGCGACTCAATTGAGCCCTGGGTAGTCGATGCAGATGCCCAGCGCGTCATCCTTGGCTGGATGGGGAGCTACGCTAGGCAGGCGGCGGTTGCCGCACATGACTCTCGATTCCTGCAACTCCTGAGCGACCTTGGTGATGAACTCCTGAGGGTTGGGCCCTTCTAGCCTCACGCCTTCCTGAGGGAAACGTGCCGCGAAGCACGCCTCCAACTGGTGCCCGAGCGCCTCCCTCGTGATCTTGGCAAAGTCAGTGGCTCCCCAGGAGAGAGCCCTCGAGCCTTGCCCGAGGAGGGTGCCGGGCGAGCCTTCCTATGCGACGGAGGGTGGCGCCCCTTGGATAGGCGCAGATCCCGATGTGGCGCCTCCGGAAGTACCTACGTCCTGAGGCCTTGAGTCAGGTGATGTCTTCTTCTTCTTGGGAGCTACTTGAGGAAGGTTTCTACTCTTGTTGTCTAGGTCCTCGATTGACGCTGCTTGGAAGGTGTGCTCGAGAGAGCACACCGCATCCTTCTCTTCACAGGGGACCGTGATGACTCCACCACTTCTTGGCATCTTGAGGATGTTGTAGCCATGGTGAGTCACTGCCATAAACTTGGCCAGGGCGGGATACCCGAGGATGGCATTGTATGGCAGGAGAATGTGGGCGACGTCGAAGTCAATGAGCTCGGTACGGTAGTTCTTGCGCTGTCCAAAGGTGACAGGGAGGCGAACCTGCCCTATCGGGACAGTGGAACCATCAGTGACTCCTGAGAAAGGCTTGGTTGGTTGAAGCTGATCGTATGGCACTTGGAGATTGTTGAACGTCTCGACGGACATGACGTTGAGCCCTGCCCCGCCGTTGATGAGGGTCCTGGTGACCTGCACATTGCTGATGACTGGGGAACAGAGCATCAGGAGGACACCGGCTGTTACCGTGCACTTGAGCTGATCCGCTGAGATGAACGTGATGGCGCACGCAGACCACCTGAGAGGGCGCGTGGCCTCAAGCTTGGGGAGGACTGCATTCACCTCGTGGGCAAACTTCTTGAAGATGCGCTGAGAGGATGGGGCCTGAGCGCCATCCAAGATGCAAGCGATTGCATGTGGCTCCTGGAAGCCCCCAGCCCCCACGTCGTGATGATGGTCGTCATTCCTTCTTGGTGGTGGCGGCAGAGGAGGAAGTCCTGCGTTGCCTTGCGAGCGATCCACACGAGGCTGATCCCTCCAAGCCCCCTCACGAGGCTGGTCCTGCCAGCGGTCCTCGCGAGGCCAGTCACGCCACCCTTGGCGAGGGCCTTGGTCATCCCATCGTCCTCCACCTCTTCCTCCGCCTCGGCAGTAGACCCGATTGTTGCGCTCGGGGCTTCGACCAACACGGCCTTCTCGCACGGCCCTGAGCTCTTGGCATTCGTTGGTGTTGTGGCTATGGAGATCGTGGTACACACAGTACCGGCTGCCCTTTGACGACTCCGGCTGGTTCCTGCCGTGCTTCATGTCCGGATCTGCTGTGAGCACATCTGCTCCCTTGCGCTTCACATCCTTGGCCTTGGCTTTCTTCTCTTCTGGGTCTGCTGCTGGGACCTCGAGAAGGGAGTGGCGTCCCTCCTCAGCCCTGGCGCACTTGGTCGCCAGGTTGAACAACTCCAGAGATGTACACAGATCTTCATGGATGGCCAGCTCCACCTTCATCTTGACGTCGCGGACGCCATCAGAGAACACCGATATGATGGCCTCCTCGGTTACCCTGGGAATCTTGAGGCGAGTGTTGTTTAAGCGCTGGATGTACTTCTGGAAGGTCTCTCCGGGTTGCTGCTTGATGCAGCGCAGGTCACCCACGGCCGGCGGACGGTCGCGAGTGCCCATCTCGTCCCAAGAGGAGATCGTGCCTGGGGCAGGTTCAGAAGCCAGGTGCGGGCACCGTCCTTGAGTGCCATGGGAAAACAGTTCGCCATGACATTTTCGTCCCCGTTGGTGGCTTCGATGCCCAGCTCGTAGAGCTGTAGGAACTCCACAGGGTCGGCAGTGCCGTCGTAGTGAGGAGGTAGGTCAAACTTGAACTTGCCCGTCCAGGCGACACTGTGTAGCTCAGTGGTGAAGGCGCAGCAGCCTGCGGTGGCCACCGGAGCTCTCTGCTGATGCGGGGCTTGCTCCTGGAGGTTCCCACGCGCCGCTGCCTCGAGCAGCGTGGGGTCTTGACATGCTGGCGCACAGATGCGGTCGTGGCGCACCGGTGCCGGGAGCATGCATGCACCTTCTTGGGGACGAGGGATTTCTTGGCAGCTCCTTTCTTGTCACGCGGGCGCCGGACGCGGTGGATCTCGTCCTGGAGTCCCGCGCCTTGGGGCTAGGGTGCCTTCTTGGGGAGGAGGTGGCGGAGGCACCTCCTGGGCTGCACCACCCGTGCAGGATGAAGGGTGAGGTAGCGAGAGGGACGGCGCAGGGGAGCCCCCTGCGGCACTGACGAGCTCGGTGATGCAAGCAAGCCACTCCTCGTAGAGGTCATCGATGGGGCGGTAGTGCAGGAGCTCACGCGCGAGGAGCAACGCGACGTGCGCACCCGTGGGGGCACAATGGGCGTGGGACGACGAACCAGCTAGAGTTAGCGACGGGGTGGCGGTGCGGCCTTCCCGCCGCACCGAAGGATGCAGCGACGAGGCCTGCGGCTTGTTCCCCACCGGGCCGGTGGCGGTGTTGGCGGCAGGCGACGAGGAACGACAAGGACACCCGCCCACGGGAGCCATCTGGGCAACGCGGGCGGCGAGAGCAGCCCGACGCTCGGTGCGAGTCTGGCGAGCATCTGCCATGGACACGACGGAAGATCGAACACAAAACAACGGAAGAAAGATTCCGGCGCACCCCTACCTGGCGCGCCAAATGTCGGATGTTGGGTTCCGGCAGACCCTTAAGGTTCGAACTCTGGGGTGCACGTGAAGATCTTCCCCCTACCAATCCACGTCGGATCGCCTCGCGAGAATCTAAGCTAAAAAGATGAACAACACGAGGAACACAAGATTTATACTGGTTTGGGCCACCGTTGTGGTGTAATACCCTACTCCAGTGTGTGGTGTGGTGGATTGCCTCAGGGGCCGATAATGAACAGTACAAAGGATGAACTGCCTGACGAGGGGTGTTCTTGAGCTGGTGCGATGAACTGCTTGGATGAGTTCAGTCGCCTCTCGATCTAATGAGCACTCGATGATATGCCCTCTACTATGGTGGCTATCCCTATATATATACAGAGGCTCTGGTCCTCTTCCCAAATACTGAGCGGGAAGGGCGCCAACAACGACCATTTTGAAGGGGAACATCTAGTACAAGTTATCCTGACAAAAGTTGGTCTTCGGCTGCCAAAGGCACTGGCGATGACGATGTCTTGGGCTCCATGGTGACCTCCGTCCTGCCGCTCTGCTGCTCTTGGTCTCGTTGCACTAAAATGGCAACCTTTGCCTAATGCCTCGGTACTCCACGCCTGTGCTTGCCCCCTTTGCACCAAAGAGGAAACAAGGACATTGCGCAGGTCGGCGCCCGCCTGGTCTCGATCGTCATGGCTTGTGTCACGAGCACCTCGCGAGGTACCCTGCCTTGATCTCTCTGCCTCCTCGCGAGCCTACCTGGCGAGGCCGTTCCTGAGGAAGTCTTGTGTCGTCCGCCCCGCGAGGCTTGGCCCCTCGCGAGGGTCTTGAGCCATGCGTTGATGAAGATGGGTCATACTGGGCCACCGCTCGAGCCACGCCGCAGGCCGCAGGCAGGCAAGTCTGGGGACCCCCGTTCCGAGAAGGCCGACACCATCCATGAGGACTTTAGTCAGTCGGGTGCCCGCAAAGTTTAGGTCGACCACCAAAGCTTGTCGCCCGGGGGTAGCTACATGAGCTGGGTGATCCGACTGATCAAAGGTGATAGGAGTCTTTGACCACTTGAGGTACATCGTAGTTGCCGGAGCAACCATGTTCACCTCTCTGTTTATGACTTATAGTCGACTCTTGCTTTCAACATCAGCAAAAATCACCAGGGTAGCATTGACCTTCGGGTAACCATCATCTTTGTCTTCATCGCTGTCACACCCTAGTTAGCCATGCATTAGAGTGTTGCATCATGTTTACTCTTTCATAAGAAACCTGAAATGGGGATGACAGAACCCCCAGTCCCCTCTGAAACCAATTAGGGTTTACTAAAAACTTTTCCAATGAACCTGAAATGCCCTTCTAAAATGCCCATCATTTTTGTCTTGGTTCAGAACCTCTGCCAAAAGTGATGCACATTTTCCTAGGCCATCTTAGGGTTTTTGAATTAAATCATAAATATTTGAATTTGGGCATTTAAAATTATATAAAATATTTAAATGCTCAAATATCTCCAAACTAAAATGTTTCATGTTGGAAATAATCCAACTATGGACCAGGAGTAGTTTGGTGATTTTAGGAGTTGCCTAAGTATTTTATTTAATTCAACAAAGTTGCAGAAGTATTAAAAAAACAGAAAACAGAAAGAAAATGGAAAAACATACCTGACGCCTGCTCCCGGCCCACCTGCCGGCCCAGCCCAGCGCCGCTCCAGCGAGCTGCTTGCCGGCCAGGCAGGCAGGCAGGTGCCCGACGGCGACCACAGCGCGCGCCACGCACCTGCTCGCCGCCTCGCCGCTCCCCTCGCCCGGTGACGTCGTGGATCGGCCTCCCTCGCTCCCCCGAACCCCCCAGACACCCCCTCTCCTCTCCAGCTCCTCCCCCTCGCGCTCCCCCCGCCATGACCGACGCCACCATCGCCGTGCCTTCGTCGTAGCCGTGCTCCCCGCCGCCCGTGCGTCCTCTCATCGTGTCCAGGAGCTCCACCGCTGTCCACTCCATCGAGCAAGCCGAGCCCCGAGCGCTCGCAACGCCCGAGTCCACCGCAACGACCTCGCCCGAACCACCGTCGCCGGAGATCCCCTTCAACACCGTCGTCGCTTCGGTCCATCTCCGGCCGCACCAAGGGCTTCGTCGCACTCACTGTGAGCTTAGCCATCTTTCCCCCCCTCCTTTTCTTGCTCCCGAGCTGTGTAGCGACCTCCCGGAGCTCAACCGCACCCACCGCCATGGAGCTCATTGCCGACGTGCTCCCGGTCACCCTCCGACCACTCCACGGTGTCCATCATGCTCACCGTGTCACATAGCACCTAGCTAGCTACTCCCCGCGCCTCACCGACCCCTCTAGCGTCAAGTTCGTCTTCGGCCGAACCCCGGTGGCCGCCAAAGTCATCGCCGGCGCCAACTCCGGCCACCCCGACCCCAACGGACTCCACCAAGAGCTGCGGCTCGTCCTCAGCTCCACTCCGGTGGTCTCCGCGATCCATTTGGCGGCCGAAACAGCCAAAACCACTTCCGCCGCCGCGTCGGGCTCGCCGGCGGCTAAACACCGGTGCAGCCGACCCGGGTTTGACCACGGGTGGGCCCTGGTTGACTCCCCTGAGTCAATGACAGGTGGGGCCCAGCCCTGTTAATTAAACAGGTTTAGTTTTAATTAAACTTTAATTAATCTAATCACACTGACACGCGGGACCCACTGTCAGGTTTGACCCGGACGTGTCCCGTTGACCTGCTGACGTCACACTGACGCCAGGCTGACGCAATAATTGATTTTCTGGAATTAATCTAATATAGGAAAATTCCAGAATATAGTTTAAACTTTAAAAATTCATAACTTTTATTCTGTAACTCCAAATCAGACAAATTATATATGAAAAATGATCAGAAAAATCCAATCTATCCATCTGTACTATTTTCATGCATGATTAAACAAGTTAACCTGATGTTTAATACAGAACAAGGAAAAACACTTTAAAGGGCCATGTTTGAGTTTGAAATTTGAATCTTTGATTCAAATTGGTTCAAACCCTTCTGGTCTTAGTTGCATTAGCCCAACACACTCATATTGCTATGTTTCATGCATGCATCATATTGTTGCACATTGTTTGGTGATGGTTGTGTATCGGTGTTCTTTGCGGCAGGTTCTGCCTCCGAGGAGTACCGTGATTACCCTAACGAAGAACCGTATCAGTGCATCGAACCATCAGGCAAGCAACCAACCATTTGATCATATCGATACAATCCCATGTTCTTGCTCCTGCTCTCTTTTACTGCATTAAGACAACGCGTTTCAAACTGCTGTGTGCTACGGTAGTTGAACCCACTTCCTCTGCATGACCTGTCATTGCCACAGTAACTAGATGAAACCCACTAGCATGTGTAGGAGTTGATTGAGCCATATGAATGTGTTGTTCCTACCTTGCTATGCCTGCTATGCTTAGAGTCGTGTCAGGTCTGGTTCATCTGGGTGATGGGCTAGAGTGAAATGATTATGTCGGTAATGAAAGTGATGTGGTGAACACGATTTGGTAAAGGTATCGATGAGAGGCCATGTAGGAGTACATGGTGGGTTGTTTCATTGAAGCCGACCTTAAGCACTGAGATCTGTATGTGTGATTTAAGAATCAGCTACTACCATGCATTGGGCCCGAAACCAATGGACCCTCTCGGCTTCTTATTCACCCTAGTTCTCCGTCCAGGAGTTGCAAGTAGTTTCTGGTGTTTGTAGCCTACTGGAGGCCGTGGACAGCGCTGACCGTGGGGGTGGGCTGTGATGCGGTAGGTACGTGGCCGGGTGTACCGAATACCCGTTAGGTATCTCGGGAACCCTGTTCACATCGTTCGGGGCCGTATGGGAAACCTCGGCTGGACTCCCTACGGATGGAACCTGGATAGGCGATAAACCTGGACTGGAGGCTTAGGTGATTAGGTAGGTCGTGGCCGACACCCACGTTGGGCTTCCGCTTGAAGGTTGCCGAGTACATGTCGTGTAAACAACGGTAAGTGGTGAGAGCGTGTATGAAGAAGTACACCCCTGCAGGGTTATCACGATCTATTCGAATAGCCGCATCCGCGGTAAAGGACTACTTGGTTGCCTATACAGTTCATAGACAAGTAAATGGAAACTACTAAAAGCCTCAAGATAAGTGTGAGTGCCGAGGATGGCTCTTCCGTAGGAAGACGGAGGTGGATCCTCGGTAGTGTATTGAATTGGTGAGTAGTGGACTCGTGTACGCAAAACCATTTCAAGTTGGAGTCTCGTAGGTTAGCCTAGCCAAGAGTCAAAGCTGGCTTGCTGCAACAACTCCACCAACCCTTCTTGATAATATGCATGTATGTAGGATCTGATGTAAGACTTGCTGAGTACCTTTGTACTCTGTTGCTATAATTTACATTTTTACAGAAGACGCTGCAACCCCTTCTGATGGGTTCTACGTAGACGTTGACATCAATGAGTAGGCTAAGGCCCAGGTGGTGATCCTGAGCTTGTGAGGGACCACGTAGTATAGCTAGGCATTCCAAGCCTCTTTTATTTTTCTAGTTGTCTGTACTTAGACAAATTACTTCCGCTGCTGGTTTGTATGACCGTATGACTTGAATGCTGGGTCGTGTGACCCGTACCTTTGTGTATGTTATGTATGGCTCTCTGAGCCTTAAATAAAGTACTTGTGTCATAGAGTCATGTTGTGATGCCTTGTTGTGTTTGCACATATCGAGCATATTGTGTGTATGATTGAAATGCTTGGTATGTGTGGGATCTGACTATCTAGTTGTTTATCCTTAGTAGCCTCTCTTACCGGGAAATGTCTCCTAGTGTTACCACTGAGCCATGGTAGCTTGCTACTGCTCTGGAACACTTAGGCTGGCCGGCATGTGTCCTTCTTCGTTCCTGTGTCTGTCCCTTCGGGGAAATGTCACGCATTGAGTACCGGAGTCCTGTTAGCCCGCTACAGCCCGGTTTACCGGGGTCCTGCTAGCCCAGTGCTACAGCCCGGACCCACTTGCTGATGACCGACACGTTCGTTGCTGGGTCATGGATGCCTGTCCCTGTAAGTCTGTGCCACTTTGGGTTTACGACTAGTCATGTCAGCCCGGGCTCCTTATCATATGGATGCTAGCGACACTATCATATACGTGAGCCAAAAGGCGCAAACGGTCCCGGGCAAAGGTAAGGCGACACCCGTGGGGATACCGTGCGTGAGGCCGCAAAGTGATATGAGGTGTTACAAGCTAGATCGATGTGACATCGAGTCGGGGTCCTGACAGCGTTGGCATTAGAGCCGGACTGCCTGTAGGTTCTCCAAGCCAAACTGGTCGATGTTGAGTCTAGAAATTCTTTAGTTATATGTAGGGGAATTGTTTGTGGGTGGAACGTAAGGCTCTTTTTACTCCTTTATCTTATGACATTCTGATCTGAGTCAGTCTATTCTTCCACCGGGGGTTAAGGAATTAGGATCTATCCTCTCTATCAGGATCACGTGTTACTAATCAGTATTACCTTATAGGGTTGATGGATACAAGCCTAGTTCAGTTCTACTACCACGTTATGTTGTTAGGATGGACTCAGAGCTTTGATATGATGATGTTGAGTGTGTATGAAATCCTTTGTCAAATGTCTCAAAATCCTTCTTGAGCATTTACAGCTGTTATGCTGCCGAAATTTTGCTAGAAATTCTAATGCCTTTGCATTATGATTGTGTTTTCAGATGGCCACTCGCGACCTCAATCAAGTGGTTCGCCTGACTCGATGCCTAGATGTACCCGGCCATACTACCATGTTGGTCAGGGTAATGACTGAGGCCGGATACCGTTGGTATCCTGAGTACACGGTCGTAGAGCAATTCCGAGACTTTAATCAAAGCCAGTATCTCTGCACTGTCAGGATATTTCCATCTTATCCTGGGTCCACCGAGCCCCTTCACTGCTCCTATGGACTCGGGGTTACTATTGAGATGGCTGTGCAGGACGCCGCCTACTCTATGATGACCATCATGCGAGTCAGGTCTGGCCTATTTCGGGACTCTGATTTCTGATATATGCCAGGATCACTTCCGGGAGCACAAGGGTATCTCCAGGCTATCTATGCTGACCCCACCCAGGAGGATTCACGGACTCGCACCACTGCTGAGATGCTCGAGGATAAGGACCGTGAAAATCGGGCCTTGAGGTTAGAGCTCTTCAATACCCGTGCTGACCATTGGGCCACATTGACTCGGTTTGCACCGGCGGTGCAAGCTGGATATTCGGATATGCGCGATCTCTATCCTGTGAGATCTGCTCTGCCAGACGTGATGGGTTGGCATGATGTAGGAGGCATCACCCCACCTCGCGGTCCCCGCAGGCCACCGTCTGTTGGTCCAAGACCTCATCCTAGCCCCTATGGTCCACAAGCTCCGCGAGATCGTCTGTTTCCGGATGATCATGTTGAGCTTCCAGGCTATGGAGGTGACTTCTACGAGGACTACTACAGATCGGTCTGAGTTAGTGGTAGTATCACTAGTTCGTGTTAGCTGTGTCGTCTATCGTCCTGCGTGACTCGTGGGATATGACCTAGCTGTATCGCCTTCCGGAGGTGTAGAAAAATAATGTATAGGAGCTGGGAATGCCTCCGATGAGATGTAATCCTCTTTTCACCGTAATAGTACCTTGTTTGGTCTTGTACTAAACCCTGTATGGTGTGTATGACGATGGAATAAAGAAGCAGTTTCTTTATCTACCATGTCATACGGATGATCATCTTGCATTCCGAGTTATTCCTTACATTCTGTATCCTATGTCGGAATTTTATCATTCTGACTAAATCATTGTCTTGATTACCTAGGATGGTCAACACGCGCACTAACCCTGCTCCTCAAGAGCAGGCCGAAGGCAGTGAAGTCAGGAATGCAAATCTGCCTCATCCTCCTTCCCTAGCCGAGGTTATGATGGAAGCTGAAAGAAACAAGCGGGAGACCAACCGTTTGTTGGAGCGTATTGAACAGAACACAGCACACCATCAGAGGAGTAACGTGGTGTCACTCAGTGATTTTATCAAGTTACATCCACCCACGTTCCACCACTCCGTCGAGCCTCTCGACGCTGATGACTGGCTTCGCAGTATCTCTCACAAGCTGCGTTCCGTGCTAGTAGCTGAGGCTGACAAGGTCACCTTTGCTGCATATCATCTTGAAGGCCCCGCCAGTCTATGGTGGGAGAATTATGGAGCTATGCGCCCAGCGGGCCATGTCACTACTTGGGCTGAATTCAGCGAGGCTTTCCGTGAACATCACATTCCGGAGGGTCTCATGGACCGTAAACGTGAGGAATTTTGCAGTTTCACTCAGGGCCGACTCTCTGTGGATGCTTACAGCAGGGAGTTCGGTAACCTCGCACGATATGCAACTGAGGAAGTTTCTACTGATGCCAAGAAGCAAGCAAGGTTCCGTAAGGGACTTAGTCCTGAGCTTCGCCGCGACCTCCGTCTGCATGAGTGCACATCTTTTCAGAAACTTGTTAACAAGGCCATCAGTGCTGAGACTGGTCAGACTGATTATGACGCAACACGCAAGCATGGCCGTGACATGGGTTCCTCATCCGGTGCTGGTCCTCAGAAGCGCCGCGTGTGGGTGCCCAACACCGCCCTGCCACCCAGGTTCACACCGAGGCCATCTTTCCAAGCGCCTCGCCCCGTTCAACAGTCTGCACCAGCCAAGCCCTATGGGGGTCCAACCAACAATGCTCCTCCACGTACCAGTTCCGTGACTTGTTTCAAGTGTGGGGAATCTGGCCACTATATGCGTGAGTGTCCCCAGACCAACCCCAACCAATCTGCTAAAGCTGTTGGCCGTGGCAAGCCGACAGGGAAAGTGTTCCACACCAAGCCGGCCACCGCTACACGTGGCCATGTCAACTATATCTCTGCCGAAGAAGCTCAAGAGGATCCCAACGTCGTTCTCGGTACGCTCCTTGTTAATTGCCACCCGGCATCTGTTCTTTTCGATACCGGAGCCTCTCATTCATTTATATCCGAGAACTATGCTCGTTTGCATAACACCGCATTTTGTGACATGCCATCCACTATGGAAATTTCTACTCCTGGTTCTAGATGGCAGACCTCCAGGGTAAGTTATGGAAATGAAATCCAAGTCGACAGACTTGTTTTCCTTGCATCTTTGATAGCTCTCAAATTTTCGGATATTAATATCATTTTGGGTATGGACTGGATGTCAGCTCATCATGCCAAAATTGATTGCTTCTCTAGGACTGTTCAACTCACTCATCCTTCGGGGAAGATAGTCAATGTCTTGACCCGATTAGCCAAGCGACAATTATATTCTCTTAACGCCAGCCCTTTGCCAGACCTTGAGGACGTTCCGGTAGTCCGTGACTTCCCGGATGTCTTCCCAGAGGAATTGCCAGGTGTTCCACCTGACAGGGATGTTGAGTTCGTAATAGACCTCATTCCAGGAACCGTTCCGATTGCTAGAAGACCCTAGAAGATGGCACCACTAGAACTAGCCGAGCTTAAGAAACAACTCGATGAGTCCTTGAAAAAGGGTTTCATCCGACCTAGTTCATCTCCGTGGGCTTGCCCCGTCCTATTCGTCAAGAAGAAGGATGGTACGGACCGGATGGTTGTAGATTATCGACCTGTCAATTTGGTCACAATCAAGAACAAATATCCGCTCCCCAGGATCAACGACCTGTATGATCAGCTCGCTGGATCCTCAGTCTTCTCCAAGATGGATTTGAGGTTGGGCTACCATCAAATCAAAATCAGAAACGGGGACATTCCTAAAACGGCCTTTGTTACTCGTTATGGCCAATACGAGTACACCGTCATGTCCTTCGGTTTAACCAATGCTCCAGCCACCTTTTCTCGGTTAATGAACTCAATCTTCATGGAGTATTTGGATAAATTCGTCATGGTTTATCTCGATGATATACTCATCTACTCCAAGAACGAGGAAGAACATGTCGAACATCTAAGGCTAGTGTTGAAGAAACTTCGAGAGCATCGCCTTTATGCCAAATTTTCTAAATGTGAATTCTGGTTGTCGGAAGTGACCTATCTGGGTCATGTAATATCTGGTAAAGGTATTGCTGTTAACCCTGAGCGAGTTCAAGCCGTCCTTAATTGGACTCCACCTGAATCGGTCAAGCAAGTTCGGAGTTTTCTGGGCTTAGCGAGCTATTGCCGTCGCTTTGTCGAAAATTTCTCCAAAGTTTCTAAACCTCTAACCGAACTCCTCAAGAAAGATAAGAAGTTCGAATGGACTCCACAATGTGAGCACAACTTTCAGGAACTGAAAAGACGCCGGACTTCTGCTCCCGTACTGGTACCGCCAGACTTCTCCAAGGACTTTGTTATCTACTGCGACGCCTCGCGACAAGGACTAGGTTGCATTCTCATGCAAGATCGACACGTAATTGCTTACGCTTCACGGCAATTGCACCCACATGAGGAGAATTATCCTACTCATGATCTAGAGCTTGCAGCCGTAGTCTATGCACTTAAGACCTGGCGACATTACCTCCTCGGTAACCGTTGCGAAATATTCACTGATCACCAAAGTTTGAAGTACATTTTCACCCAACCGGATTTGAATCTCAGGCAAAGACGTTGGGTTGAGTTGATCACAGATTTTGACTTAGGAATAACTTACACCCCAGGGAAAGCCAACGTCATGGCTGATGCGCTAAGTCATAAATCTTATTGTAACAACCTAATGCTACAACAAAGTCAACCGTTTCTCCATGAGGAATTTCGAAAGCTTAACCTTCACATTGTTCCTCAAGGTTTTCTTTCCACCTTGGTGGCGAAACCTAC
The DNA here is from genome assembly GCF_002162155.2 of Triticum dicoccoides. NCBI lineage: Eukaryota > Viridiplantae > Streptophyta > Magnoliopsida > Poales > Poaceae > Triticum > Triticum dicoccoides. Next base: position 388,365,611 of record NC_041391.1, read on the forward strand.
CCTTACGGACCAGATCGTCAAAGCACAGAAGGTAGATCCAGGAATTTCCCGCATCAAGAGAAACATCAAGAAAGGAGTTGCGCATTGTTTCTCCATTAATGATCAAGGGGTCGTATACTTCGGGAATCGACTAGTGGTTCCCAAAGTGCGAAACCTGAGGCGATTGATCCTTAAGGAGGCTCATGAATCTCCTCTCACCATTCATCCCGGTAGTACTAAGATGTATCAGGACCTACGCCAGAGGTTCTGGTGGACTAGGATGAAGAGAGAAATTGCTTAGTATATTGCTAGCTGCGACGTTTGCCGTCGTGTAAAAGCAGAGCATCAACGGCCTGCTGGCACCCTTCAACCCTTAGCTATTCCTGAATGGAAATGGGATAAAATTGGTATGGACTTCATTACCGGTTTTCCCAGGACCAAAAGAGGGAATAATGCTATCTTCGTCGTTGTTGATCGTCTTTCCAAAGTGGCCATTTCTTACCTGTTCGCAAGAGTATAACCGCTAGTCAGCTGGCAGACTTATACATCTCCCGAATAGTGTCTCTCCATGGTGTTCCCTTGGAAATTAACTCGGATAGAGGAAGTCTTTTCACCTCTCGATTTTGGGAAAGTTTCCAAAACGCCATGGGAACCCGCCTTTCCTTTAGCACCGCTTTTCACCCTCAATCGAGTGGTCAAGTGGAACGTGTCAACCAGATCCTAGAAGACATGCTTCGAGCCTCTGTTATCTCATTCGGAATGGATTGGGAGAAGTGCCTTCCATTTGCTGAATTCGCTTACAACAACAGCTATCAATCTAGCTTGGGTAAAGCCCCTTTTGAAGTTCTCTATGGATTACGGTGTCGAACACCCCTTAACTGGTCAGAGACCGGGGAAAGACAATTCTTTGGCCCAGATATGATTCAGGAAGCAGAAGAGCAAGTTCGCATCGTTCGTGAAAAGTTGAAAACAGCCCAATCTCGTCAAAAGAGTCAATATGACCGAAAACATAAGGCTATGACTTTCGAGGTTGACGAGAAGGCTTACCTTCGGGTTACCCCTCTGAAGGGAACCCATCGTTTCGGTATCAAAGGCAAATTGGCTCCTCGTTACATTGGACCTTTTCGCATTCTCGCTAAACGAGGAGAAGTTGCCTACCAGTTGGAACTACCTCCGCACCTCTCTAGAGTCCACGATGTCTTCCATGTTTCTCAACTCAGGCGTTGCTTCTCGGATCCTATCCGTGGAGTGGACTACGAAACGCTTGATCTCCAAGATAATCTTACATATCGAGAGTACCCCATTCGTGTCCTCGATCAGGCCGAGCGTACCACTCGACGTCATAATATCAAGTTTCTCAAAGTACAATGGTCGCACCATTCTGAGAATGAAGCAACTTGGGAAAGGGAGGATCGTCTTCGACTTGAGTATCCCGCCTTCTTTCCGGAGGAACCCAAATCTCGGGATGAGATTCTTTTGAGTGGGGGTGAGTTGTCACACCCTAGTTAGCCATGCATTAGAGTGTTGCATCATGTTTACTCTTTCATCAGAAACCTGAAATGGGGATGACAGAACCCCCAGTCCCCTCTGAAACCAATTAGGGTTTACTAAAAACTTTTTCAATGAACCTGAAATGCCCTTCTAAAATGCCCATCATTTTTGTCTTGGTTCAGAACCTCTGCCAAAAGTGATGCACATTTTCCTAGGCCATCTTAGGGTTTTTGAATTAAATCATAAATATTTGAATTTGGGCATTTAAAATTATATAAAATATTTAAATGCTCAAATATCTCCAAACTAAAATGTTTCATGTTGGAAATAATCCAACTATGGACCAGGAGTAGTTTGGTGATTTTAGGAGTTGCCTAAGTATTTTATTTAATTCAACAAAGTTGCAGAAGTATTAAAAAAACAGAAACAGAAAAAAATGGAAAAATCTTACCTGGCGCCCAGCACCCGGCCCACCTGCCGGCCCAGCCCAGCGCCGCTCCAGCGAGCTGCTTGCCGGCCAGGCAGGCAGGCAGGTGCCCGACGGCGACCGCAGCGCGCGCCACGCACCTGCTCGCCGCCTCGCCGCTCCCCTCGTCCGGTGACGTCGTGGACCGGCCTCCCTCGCTCCCCCGAACCCCCCAGACACCCCCGCTCCTCTCCAGCTCCTCCCCCTCGCGCTCCCCCGCCATGGCCGACGCCACCATCGCCGTGCCTTCGTCGTAGCCGTGCTCCCCGCCACCCGTGCGTCCTCTCATCGTGTCCAGGAGCTCCGCCGCTGTCCACTTCATCGAGCAGCCGAGCCCCGAGCGCTCGCAACGCCCGAGTCCACCGCACCGACCTCGCCCGAGTCCGCCGTCGCCGGAGATCCCCTTCAACGCCGTCGTCGCTCCGGTTCATCTCCGGCCACACCAAGGGCTTCGTCGCACTCACTGTGAGCTTAGCCATCTTCCCCTCCCTTCCGTTCTTGCTCCCGAGCCGTGTAGCAACCTCCCGGAGCTCAACCGCACCCACCGCCGTGGAGCTCGTCGCCGAGGTGCTCCCGGTCACCCTCCGGCCACAAACTGGTGTCCATCATGCTCACCGTGTCACTTAGCACCTAGCTAGCCACTCCCCGAGCCTCACCGACCCCTCTAGCGTCAAGTTCGTCTTCGGCCGAACCCCGGTGGCCGCCAAAGTCGTCGCCGGCGCCAACTCCAGCCACCCCGACCCCAACGGACTCCACCAAGAGCTGCGGCTCGACCTCAGCTCCTCTCCGGTGGCCTCCGCGGCTCGTTTGGTTGCCGGAACGGCAAAAATCACTTCCGCCGCCGCGTCGGGCTCGCCTGCGGCTAAACGCCGGTGCAGCCGACCCGGGTTTGACCACGGGTGGGCCCTGGTTGACTCCCCTGAGTCAATGACAGGTGGGGCCCAGCCCTGTTAATTAAACAGGTTTAGTTTTAATTAAACTTTAATTAATCTAATCACACTGACACGCGGGACCCACTGTCAGGTTTGACCCGGACGTGTTCCGTTGACCTGCTGACGTCACACTGACGTCAGGCTGACGCAATAATTGACTTTCTGGAATTAATCTAATATAGGAAATTCCAGAATATAGTTTAAACTTCAAAAATTCATAACTTTTATTCTGTAACTCCAAATCAGACAAATTATATATGAAAAATGATCAGAAAAATCCAATCTATCCACCTGTACTATTTTCATGCATGATTAAACAAGTTAACCTGATGTTTAATGCAGAACAAGGAAAAGCACTTTAAAAGGCCATGTTTGAGTTTGAAATTTGAATCTTTGATTCAAATTGGTTCAAACCCTTCTGGTCTTAGTTGCATTAGCCCAACACACTCATATTGCTATGTTTCATGCATGCATCATATTGTTGCACATTGTTTGGTGATGGTTGTGTATCGGTGTTCTTTGCGGCAGGTTCTGCCCCCGAGGAGTACCGTGATTACCCTAACGAAGAACCGTATCAGTGCATCGAACCATCAGGCAAGCAACCAACCATTTGATCATATCGATACAATCCCATGTTCTCGCTCCTGCTCTCTTTTACTGCATTAAGACAACGCGTTTCAAACTGCTGTGTGCTACGGTAGTTGAACCCACTTCCTCTGCATGACCTGTCATTGCCACAGTAACTAGATGAAACCCACTAGCATGTGTAGGAGTTGATTGAGCCATATGAATGTGTTGTTCCTACCTTGCTATGCCTGCTATGCTTAGAGTCGTGTCAGGTCTGGTTCATCTGGGTGATGGGCTAGAGTGAAATGATTATGTCGGTAATGAGAGTGATGTGGTGAACACGATTTGGTAAAGGTATCGATGAGAGGCCATGTAGGAGTACATGGTGAGTTGTTTCATTGAAGCTGACCTTAAGCACTGAGATTTGTATGTGTGATTTAAGAATCAGCTACTACCATGCATTGGGCCCGAAACCAATGGACCCTCTCGGCTTCTTATTCACCCTAGTTCTCCGTCCAGGAGTTGCAAGTAGTTTCTGGTGTTTGTAGCCTACTGGAGGCCGTGGACAGCGCTGACCGTGGGGGTGGGCTGTGATGCGGTAGGTACGTGGCCGGGTGTACCGAATACCCGTTAGGTATCTCGGGAACCCTGTTCACATCATTCGGGGCCGTATGGGAAACCTCGGCCGGACTCCCTACGGATGGAACCTGGATAGGCGATAAACCTGGACTGGAGGCTTAGGTGATTAGGTAGGTCGTGGCCGACACCCACGTTGGGCTTCCGCTTGAAGGTTGCCGAGTACATGTCGTGTAAACAACGGTAAGTGGTGAGAGCGTGTATGAAGAAGTACACCCCTGCAGGGTTATCATGATCTATTCGAATAGCCGCGTCCGCGGTAAAGGACTACTTGGTTGCCTATACAGTTCATAGACAAGTAAATGGAAACTACTAAAAGCCTCAAGATAAGTGTGAGTGCCGAGGATGGCTCTTCCGTAGGAAGACGGAGGTGGATCCTCGGTAGTGTATTGAATTGGTGAGTAGTGGACTCGTGTATGCAAAACCATTTCAAGTTGGAGTCTCGTAGGTTAGCCTAGCCAAGAGTCAAAGCTGGCTTGCTGCAACAACTCCACCAACCCTTCTTGATAATATGCATGTATGTAGGATCTGATGTAAGACTTGCTGAGTACCTTTGTACTCATGTTGCTATAATTTACATTTTTACAGAAGACGCTGCAACCCCTTCTGATGGGTTCTACGTAGACGTTGACATCAATGAGTAGGCTAAGGCCCAGGTGGTGATCCTGAGCTTGTGAAGGACCACGTAGTATAGCTAGGATTTCCAAGCCTCTTTTATTTTTCTAGTTGTCTGTACTCAGACAAATTACTTCCGCTGCTGGTTTGTATGACTGTATGACTTGAATGCTGGGTCGTGTGACCCGTACCTTTGTGTATGTTATGTATGGCTCTCTGAGCCTTAAATAAAGTACTTGTGTCATAGAGTCATGTTGTGATGCCTTGTTGTGTTTGCACATATCGAGCATATTGTGTGTATGATTGAAATGCTTGGTATGTGTGGGATCTGACTATCTAGTTGTTTATCCTTAGTAGCCTCTCTTACCGGGAAATGTCTCCTAGTGTTACCACTGAGCCATGGTAGCTTGCTACTGCTCTGGAACACTTAGGCTGGCCGGCATGTGTCCTTCTTCGTTCCTGTGTCTGTCCCTTCGGGGAAATGTCACGCATTGAGTACCGGAGTCCTGTTAGCCCGCTACAGCCCGGTTTACCGGGGTCCTGCTAGCCCAGTGCTACAGCCCGGACCCACTTGCTGATGACCGACACATACGTTGCTGGGTCATGGATGCCTGTCCCTGTAAGTCTGTGCCACTTTGGGTTTACGACTAGTCATGTCAGCCCGGGCTCCTTATCATATGGATGCTAGCGACACTATCATATACGTGAGCCAAAAGGCGCAAACGGTCCCGGGCAAAGGTAAGGCGACACCCGTGGGGATACCGTGCGTGAGGCCGCAAAGTGATATGAGGTGTTACAAGCGAGATCGATGTGACATCGAGTCGGGGTCCTGACAATCGCCTTCCTTATCTGAGTCCTTCTCACTGGGCTGACCCTCTCGAAACTACTGAATCAGGAGGTTGCACTGTCGAGTGGTATGTTTGGGATAAATCAAGTTACCCTCTTCATCCTCTTTCGTGTGAATGTGACACGGTAAATCTAGGACGTCTTGTCCCGACTGATCCTTAACCTTCTTGGGCATCCATTGCCCCTTGGGCTTTCCCATGAACTTTCCCTAGGTATTCAACACTGCGGCCTCTTCTTGACCTGAGGCTTCAGCTTTACGCTTCTGCTTCCGACTGGGAGTTTCGCCCCCAGCCTCTGGGTCAACTATTTTTCCCTTACCAATTCTCAGTTGTCCTCTTCTTCGCCATTCGCATACCGAGTGGTGATTTCCATCATACGTTTCAAAGTCAAGGGCCCAGAGCGACCAAATTTCAACATGAGTTCTCTGTATCGAATGCCTTCCCTGAAGGCATAGATGGCCTGATGCTCAGAAACAATCTCCACCGTATGGTGAGGAGTAGTCCATCGCTGGATGTAATCCCTCAATGTTTCATTCGGTTTTTGCACACAATGTTGCAGCCCAGGCAGCCTGACTGGATGTTTGCAAGTGCCCTCGAATGTCTTCATGAACACTCGCGCCAAATCTTCCCAATAGAAAATACTACCAGGGGCCTACTGATTCAACCAAGCTCTGGACGAGCCCTCAAGCATAAGGGGCAGGTGCTCCATGGCTACCTCATCGTTACCCCCACCGATCTACACTGCCACTCGGTAATCTTCCAACCAAGTGTCTGGCTTTGACTCGCCTATGAACTTGCTTACTTCCGCTGCCAATCTAAAGTTGGGAGGGATCTCAGCAGCTCGGATGGCCCTACTGAAACACTCGGGTCCAGAGACAAACGCTCTGTTCCACTCAGATAATCTCTGTCCAGACCTTCTCTGTTGGCTCTGCCTCTGTCAACCAGGCCCTGTACATGTAATGATCTTGCATCAAATGCAGGCTCTCGGGGGTCGACTGGAACCCTGCGCTCCTCACCGTGCGAGCGCCTGTCATCATACCGTCGGGGCGCGTATGATCCACCCCTCGGAGGGGCGTAAGCACTCGACGGTGGTCATCACGGTTGTATCGAGGCTCAAACTGTCCATGGCCTCTATCTAGGTGTTGGTCCTGGTGATAACCACGGTCTTCACACCGTAGGGTTGACCTTAGGCTTTGTGCCGAGTGATCTGCTACAACTGATCTGCTATGAATCCTATTGCGCGACTAAGAAACAGCAGATTTCTGCTCCCCAGCCACTCTGAGTAGTTCCCGAATCTACTGTAAACCTCTGCCAGCCTCAGCGGGACGGCTGGTTCGATTCTACTATACATGCAGCTGCTGCAACATGCTGGATCAGAGTATGGAATACCTGACAATCATCTTTAGGCCCAGTCGGAAACAGTTGCCGATGCCGTCGACTGGAACTTGGAGTCTGGCTGCGGGCGCGGTAGTCGAGTGCTCGTTGAAGATTCTCCAAACGCGTGCGCTTAGACAGAGTGGAAACACGCGCAGCATCCAAGGCCCGAGACTTGGAGGTTTCCCCAACAATGGGGATCTGGAGAGCTTCAAAGGCTTGATCTTGCCTACATTGCAACTCTTCCCTCTACTCCACTGTGAGAGCTTCGGGATCATACTCATCATTGTCGCGTGCATGACCGCTGCTGCCGCCTACGCCACGAGGAAATCCTGGCGGGCTACAATGAGAGTGGACCATCAGACTTCAGCCGCAGGGTCATTGCTTTGACACTCGGAGAGAGTGTCTAAATGGCCATTCGACAGGTCGAACAAGCCATACATGGAGTCATCGGGCTCGATTGCCGCGATCTGAGGAGTGGCCGACTGACGGGCCACCGCGTGATTCATCCACACTGGACCCGCGAGCGACCAGATCATTTGCGGCAACAGGTAGCGAGAAGTGAAGACGCTAAGGACGCCGCAGGCAGTTGCGCGGAAGTGCGCCGCCCCATGGACTAACCACACAAGTCTCAAGTCCAGGTTTATCGCCTATTCAGGTTCCATCTGCAGGGAGTCCGGCCGAGGTTTCCACATAAGGCCCCGAACAATGTTTACAGGGTTCCGCGACACCAAACGGGCACCTGGCATACCCGGCCACGTGCCTACCGCATCACAGCCCACCCCTCGGGTCAGCACTGCGCACGACCTCTAGCATATTACAAACACCAGAAACTACTTGCAACTCCTGGACAGAGGACAAGGTCGGTTAATAAGTCAAGCGGGGTCATATTTCAGGCCCAACGTGTGGTAGTTGTTGTTCATGGATCACAAACATAGAACTCAGTTCCTAAGGACGGCTTCAATGAGACAACCCACCATGTACTCCTACATGGCCTCTCACCGCTACCTTTACCAAATCGTGTTCACACACTTAGCTCACACACAGTAGGACATGTTCATCACCATTCCAATTCATCCCCGATGAATCAGACCTGACTCAACTCTAAGCAGTAGTAGGCATGACAAACCAGCACAAATGGGTAGGCACAACAGGGCTCAAACAACTCCTACTCATGCTAGTGGGTTTCATCTATTTACTGTGGCAATGACAGGTCATGTAGAGGAAAAGGGGGTTCAACTACCACAGCAAGTAACAGATGAATCGTTGTTGTCCTAAGGCAGTAAAAGAGAGCAGGATCGAGAGAGTGGGACTGTATTGGAACGAACAAGGGGGTTTTGCTTGCCTGGCACTTCTGAATATGATATAACTCTTCATCGGTGTCATCGAACTCATCGTCGGAACCACGTCTACTGAGAGGGGACAAATACCGGTAACAGAGAGGAAACACAATCAACGCAATGCACAATATGATGCATGATCATGACATGGCAAAATGGGTGTGTTTGAGCTAATGCAACTACAAACATAGTGGTTTGAGTCATTTTGAACCAAAGGTTCAATTCCAAACTCAAACTATGAATTCAAATAGTGCATTATCATGTTTTGATCTAAACAGCAATGTTAAGTTGTTTAAACATGCATGAAACTAGTACAGATGGATAGATTGGATTTTTCTAATCATTTTTCATATATAAATCTTTGCATTTGGAGTTACAGATTAATTTCTATGATTTTTAGAAGTTTAGAGCATTTTTTGAAATTTATAAATCATTTTTGATTTATTTTTAGTATAGAAAATACTTACTGCATCAGCATTAGGTCATGCTGACCTTAGCAGGTCAACAGGCGCCGTCCATGTCAAACCTGACCAGTGGGGCCCACTGGTCAGTGACTCAGCTAGTTAACTGAGTTAATTAGGGTTAAACTAACCTTAACAAAAATGTCAGCAGGGCTGGGCCCACATGTTAGTGGCTCAGGGTTAGTTTAGCGAGGGGATTAAGATCTAACAGTGGTGATTAGCACTAATTAACACCTAACTAATCCAGTTAGGGCCGGCCCCACATGACATTGGCCTAGGTGGGGTCCAGCCGGGGTCAAAGTGGGTCAAACCCACCGGCGTTAAGCCGCCGCCAGGGCCAAGACGGTGGAGGGGCTCGGGATTTTCCGACGGTCGACCAAATCGACCGCGGTTTGGTCCTACGTGCAGCTGAGGCTCGCGCGCATCTGGCAGGGCAAGCGGGAGGAGCTGGGGTGGCCGGAGTTGACGGCGGCGAGCTCTATGAAGACGGCCGGAGTTCGGGTGAGCTCGGGTTAGGCGTTAGGCAGCACGGCAGGTGGCAAGGAGGGGTGCTACGGCCTCCAGGTGGTGTACTGAGCATGGCTGTGTGCTCGGTTGCAGCTCTAGGCAACGGTGGCCACAACAACGACATGGCCGGCGGAGCGAAGCTCTCGGGCTCGATGGCAATGACGTTAGAGGGAGGGAAGAGAGCCGGGGAAGAGGGGGAATCGACGCATCAGCTCACAGCAGGTGCAGGGGTGGCCTCGACGAGCTCGAGGAGGCAACAGAGTGAGCGCACGGTCACCGGCGATCTTGGTGGACCGAGGTTGAAGGAGACGGCGATGGCGGCGTTCTAGAGCTTCCGGCGTCGCTCGGCTTGGTGTAGAAGACGGGGACGTCGAGGCGGAGCTCTCGGGCACATCGGAGGGGAGAGGAGGAGGCGGTGGCTGCGGCAACGATGAGCGACGGCGACGGTTGCGCTCGGGCGCGAGAGGGAGAGAGAGCAGAGGAGGGGAGAAACATGGGAGAGAGTGAGAGAGGTCCCGGGGGTGCGTGGTGATGACCCACAAGTATAGGGTATCTATCATAGTCCTTTCGATAAGTAAGAGTGTCGAACCCAACGAGGAGCAGAAGGAAATGATAAGCGGTTTTCAGTAAGGTTTTCTCTGCAAGCACTGAAATAGTAGGTGATAGATAGTTTTGTGATAAGATAAATAGTAACGAGCAAAAAGTAAATAAAGTAAATAAAGTGCAGCAAGGTGGCCCAATCCTTTATGTAGCAAAGGATAAGCCTGGACAAATTCTAATAATGAAGAAGGAGCTCCCGAGGATACATTGGGAATTATCATCAAGCTAGTTTTCATCACGTTCGTAAGATTCGTGTTCGGTACTTTGATAATTTGATATGTGGGTGGACCGGTACTTGGGTACTGTCCTAACTTGGACAAGCATCCCACTTATGATTAACCCCTATTGGAAGCATCCGCAAATACAACAAGGAGTATTAAGGTAAACCTAACCACAGCATTAAACATATGGGTCCATATCAACCCCTAACGAAGCAACGCATAAACTAGGGTTTAAGCTTCTGTCAGTCCAGCAACCCATCATCTACTTATTACTTCCCTATGCCTTCCTCTTGGCCCAAATAATGGTGAAGTGTCATGTAGTCAACGTTCACATAACACCACTAGAGGAAAGACAACATACGTCCCATCAAAATATCGAACGAATACCAAATTCATATGACTACTAATAGCAAGACTTCACCCATGTCCTCAGGAACAAACGTAAACTACTCACAAAGCATATTCATGTTCATAATCAGAGGAGTAATAATATGCATAAAGGATCTGAACATATGATCTTCCACCAAGTAATCCAATTAGCATCAACTACAAGGAGTAATCAACACTACTAGCAACCCACAGGTACCAATTTGTGGTTTTGATACAAGATTGGATACAAGAGATGAACTAGGGTTTTGAGAGGAGATGGTGCTGGTGAAGATGTTGATGGAGATTGAACCCCTCCCGATGAGAGGATTGTTGGTGATGACGTTGGTGATGATTTCCCCCTCCCGGAGGGAAGTGTCCCCGGCAGAACAGCTCCGCCAGAGCCCTAGATTGATTCCGCCAAGGTTCCGCCTCGTGGCGGCGGAGTTTCATCCCGTAAGCTTGCCCACAATTTTTTCCAGGGTAAAAGTGATGATATAGAAGAAGATGGACGTCGGAGGCCCACCAGGGGGCCCAGGAGATAGGGGGCCGCGCCCTACAGGGGGCGCGCCCCCCTGTCTCCTGGACAGGGTGTGGGCCCCCTAGCCTATTTCTTTCGCTCATAAATTCTTATTAAATCCAAAAAGTTTTTTCATGGAGTTTCAAGACTTTTGGAGTTGTGCAGAATAGGTTTCCAACGTTTGCTCCTTTTCCAGCCAGAATTCCAGCTGCCGGCATTCCCCCTCTTCATGGTAAACCTTGTAAAATAAGAGAGAATAGCCATAAGTATTGTGATATAATGTGTAATAACAGCCCATAATGCAATAAATATTGATATAAAAGCATGATGCAAAATGGACGTATCAACTCCCCCAAGCTTAGACCTCGCTTGTCCTCAAGCGGAAGCCGAAATCGAAAAATATGTCCACATGTTTAGAGATAGAGGTGTCGATAAAAATAAAATACGGACATGAGGGCATCATGATCATTCTAATAACAGCAACGTATATATATTTTGTCATATGATTTCCTATGCTCAAGTAATAAGCAATTCACAATGTCAAGTATGGTTTAAAAACTTCATTGGGAACTAACAAACTATAATCTCAGTCATTGAAGCAATTGCAATTTATCATAACATCGGAAAGAGTCAATAATAGAGCTTTTCAGCAAGCTCACATACTCAACTACTCCCTCCATCCGGGAATACTTGTCCTAAAAATGAATAAAATGAATGTATTTATAACTAAAATAAGTCTAGATACAACCATTTCGAGGACAAGTATTTCCGGACGGAGGGAGTATCTCGTAGTCCCCTGCAATTGTGAACACTCACGCAATACTTGTGGTTATAGAGTTTCAGCCGGACACTGAGAAAGATAGGGGCTTATTGTGTTGCCTCCCAACGTATTCACCTTTAGGTGATGTCAACAATAATAGCCTATGCCAACTTACATCCAATTGGATATATGTATCATGATCTTTCAAAGACGAGGAGCTTGCCAAAGGATAAAAATAAAAAGGGAAAGGTGAGCATCACCTTGACTCAAGCATAAAGTAAAACATAAAGTAAAAGATAGGCCCTTCGCATAGGGAAGCAGAGGTTGTCATGCACGTTTAGGGTTGATGCATAAAGTCTTAGTGTAAAAGAACGTCACTTTATATTGCCCCTTGTATGTGGACATTTATTATGCAGTCTGTTGCTTTTATTACTTCCACAACAAGTTCGTACAAAGTTTATTTTCTCTGCACTAATAAGTCGTACATATTTAGAGAGCAATTTTTATTGCTTGCACCGATGACAACTTACTTGAAGGATCTTACTCAATCCATAGGTAGGTATGGTGGACTCTCATGGCAAAACTGGGTTTGAGGGTATTTGGAAGCATAAGTAGTATCTCTACTTGGTGCAAGGAATTTGGCTAGCAAGAGGGGGAAAGGCAAGCTCAACGTGTTTGGAAGGTCAATGACAATATACTTTAACTCAGATGTCGGAAAACATAAACCATTACGTTGTCTTCCTTGTCCAACATCAACTCTTTTAGCATGTCATACTTAATGAGTGCTTCACAATCATAAAAGATGTCCAAGATAATATATTTATATGTGAACCCCTCTTTCCTTATCACTTCCTATTAATTGCAACGATGACCAAGGCTACGTTCATCAACTCTCAACAATTTTTATGCCTCATACTTTCTATGTGTGAAGTTATCACTATCCATAAGATCAATATGAACTCTTTTGTTCTTTCTACGATCTCAAGATCATAGAAACATAGCAAAGCCCTTGACTCAACACTAATCTTTATTATGGATAGCACACAGACTCGATTACATAAAGAGATCACAAAGCAAAACACAAAACTACTTGATATCAAAAACTTCAAACTACTAGATCAAGATACTACTAAAAGGATTGAACTAAATAAAGCGGTAAAAATAGGAGTGTGATGGTGATACGATACCGGGGCACCTCCCCCAATCTTGGCAGTTGCCAAGGGGAGTGCCGATACCCATGTGATTATTTCCTCAGAGGTGATGGATATGGTAATGACGATGGATAATCGCACATCGAGCGTAAAAGCTCCCCCAACTTGCGGATAATGCCCTTGAGCCCAGCAATATGATCCTTCAACAAAATATTCTCCTGTGTGAGATACTTGTTCTGTATGCGGGCTAACTCAATCATCTTGAAAGCTTCAATCTCTATTGGAGTGAAAAGGTTAGGTAAAGGTTGAGGGATGTCTTCTTCTTTCACCACCGAAGCTTGAACCTCCATGGCCTTCTTGATCCCTTCATCCTGGTTGATCTCTTCTGGTTCCTCTCTTTTCAACTCGATCTTCAATAGCCAAGCATCCTTGTCTTCGTTGTTGGAGGAGGGAGAAGTCATGGTGCCCTAAATCTGCAACAGAAACAGCTCGAAACAAAAACAGAGGATATTTGCGTGATACGGTGGTCAAAACCTTCGGGGGTATATATAATGAATTTTTACCGACCAAAATACATAACATACAAGAAAACAGAGTCCGGGAGGCACACGAGGTGCCCACGAGACAGGGTGCGCGACCTACAGGGGGGGCACGGCCTCCTCTCTCGTGGGAGCCTCGTGTCCCTTCCGGACTACTTCTTTCTTCCTAAACTTCTTAAATAATCCAAAACTGATAAAAATTGCCATTAGAGTTGTTTTGGAGTCGGTTTACTTACCGTACCACGTACCTATGCCTTTTCGGAATCTGGAGCGTTCTGGAACGTGTCTCTTATGTATTCCTCAGGGGTTATGGTTTCAATAATATTAGTTTCAACATTGATAGGATTACCTGAAATATAATGTTTAATTCTTTGCCCGTCTACCACCCTCGGATTTGTGCCTTCGAAGTTGTTGATTTTTATAGCACCAGAACGATAAACCTCCTCGATAATGTAGGGACCTTCCCATTTTGAGAGAAGTTTTCCTGCAAAAAATCTTAAACGAGAGTTGAATAATAACACATAATCTCCTATGTTAAACTCACACTTTTGTATCCTCTTATCATGCCAACATTTGACTTTTTCTTTGAAAAGCTTGGCATTCTCATATGCTTGGGTTCTCCATTCATCAAGTGAGCTAATATCAAATAACCTTTTCTCATCGGCAAGTTTGAAGTCACAATTGAGCTCTTTAATAGCCCAATATGCTTTATGTTCAAGTTCAAGAGGTAAATGACATGCTTTTCCATAAACCATCTTATATGGAGACATACCCATAGGATTTTTGTATGTAGTTCTATAGGCCCATAATGCATCATCAAGTTTTTTGGACCAATTCTTTCTAGATCTATTCACAATCTTTTGCGAAATTAATTCGAGCTCTCTATTTCTCAACTCTACTTGACCACTAGACTGCGGGTGATAAGGAGATGCAATTCTATGATTGACATCATACTTAGCTAGCATCTTACGGAAAGCACCATGAATAAAGTGTGAACCACCATTAGTCATAAGATATCTAGGGACTCCAAACCTCGGAAAAATAACTTCTTTAAGCATTTTAATAGAAGTGTTATGATCAGCACTACTATTTGGAATAGCTTCGACCCACTTAGTAACGTAATAAACATCAACTAAAATATGTGTATAACCATTGGAGGCAGGAAAGGGTCCCATATAATGAAAGCCCCAAACATCAAACGGTTCAATAACAAGAGAGTAATTCATAGGCATTTCTTGACGTCTACTAATGTTACCTATTCTTTGACATTCATCACAAGATAAGACAAACTTACGAGCATCTTTGAAGAGAGTAGGCCAATAAAAACCAGAATGTAATACCTTGTGTGCAGTTCTATCTCCAACGTGGTGTCCTCCATAGGATTCAGAGTGACACTTGTGTAGGATCTGTTCCTATTCATGCTCAGGCACACAACGTCTAATAATACCATCTACTCCTTCTTTATAAAGGTGTGGATCATCCCAGAAGTAATGTCTTAAATCATAAAAGAACTTTTTCTTTTGCTGGTATGTGAAACTAGGCGGTATATATTTAGCAACAATGTAATTAGCATAGTCATCATACCAAGGAGCAGTACGAGAAGCATTGACAACCGCTAATTGTTTGTCAGGAAAACTATCATTAATAGGTAGTGGGTCATCAAGAACATTCTCTAACCTAGACAAGTTGTCTGCAACGGGGTTCTATCCCTTTCTATCAATAATATGCAAGTCAAATTCTTGGAGCAAAAGAACCCATCTAATGAGTCTAGGCTTAGCATCTTTCTTTTCCATAAGATATTTAATAGCAGCATGATCAGTGTGAATAGTAACTTTGGAATCAACAATATAAGATCTAAACTTATCACATGCAAACACAACTGCTAAGAACTCTTTTTCAGTAGTAGCATAATTTCTCTGGGCAGTATCAAGAGTCTTACTAGCATACTGGATAATATTCAATTTCTTATCGACTCTTTGCCCTAAAACAGCGCCTACAACATAATCACTAGCATCGCACATAATTTCAAAAGGTAAATTCCAATCAGGTGCCTGAACAATAGGTGAAGTGATCAAAGCTTTCTTGAGTGTTTCAAATGCTTCTAGACAATCATCATCAAAGACAAAAGGAATATCTTTTTGCAATAAATTAGTCAGAGGCCTAGAGATTTTAGAAAAGTCCTTAATGAACCTCCTATAAAAGCCGGCATGACCAAGGAAACTTCTTATACCTTTTATGTCCTTGGGACATGGCATCTTTTCAATAGCATCAACTTTGGCTTTATCAACTTCAATACCTCTCTCGGAGATCTTGTGCCCGAAGACAATGCCTTCATTAACCATAAAGTGACACTTTTCCCAATTCAGGACAAGACTACTGTCTTCGCATCTCTGCAAAACTTGATCAAGGTTTCTCAAACAATCATCAAAAGAGGATCCATAGACGGAGAAGTCATCCATGAATACCTCGCAAATCTTTTCACAAAAATCATAGAATATAGCCATCATGCATCATTGAAAGGTAGCAGGTGCATTACATAAACCAAAAGGCATACGTCTGTAAGCAAAAGTACCAAAAGGGCAAGTAAAAGTAGTTTTAGATTGATCATTCGCGCACACAGGTATTTGTGAGAAGCCAGAATAACCATCTAGAAAGCAAAAATGTGTGTGTTTGGATAGCCTTTCTAGCATTTGATCAATAAAAGGTAAAGGGTAATGATCTTTCGTAGTAGCTTTATTTAACTTACGAAAATCAATTACCATCCTATAACCTGTAATAATTCTTTGCGGGATCAATTCATCTTTATCATTAGGAACAACGGTAATACCTACCTTTTTAGGGACACAATGGACAGGGCTTACCCATTCACTATCAGCAGCGGGATAAATACTACCTGCCTCAAGGAGCTTTAGTATCTCATTTCTTACCACTTCCTTCATTTTGGGATTTAATCATCTTTGAGGATCTCTAACTGGTTTGGCATCTTTCTCCACTGAAATTTTGTGCTGACATAATGTGGGACTAATGCCCTTAAGATCATCCAGAGTATATCCAATAGCATCTCGGTGCTTCTTCAGAGTTTTCAATAATCTTTCTTCTTCTTTCTCTGAAAGGTTAGCACTAATAATAACAGGGTATATTTCTTTTTCATCAAGATAAGCATACTTAAGATTATCAGGTAATGGTTTGAGTTCAAACACGGGATCACCCTTGGGTGGAGGGGGATCCCCTAGAATTTCAACGGGAAGGTTATGTTTCAGCATAGGTTCTTGTTTAAGGAACACTTCATCTATTTCTTCCCTTTCCTTCATAAACATATCGTTTTCATGGTCTAACAAATAATGTTCTAACGGATCAGTTGGAGAAACAGCAACAGAAGCAAGACCAATAATCTCATCTTTACTAGGTGGTTCCCTTTCACGAGGTTGTCTACTAAATTTAGCAAAATTGAACTCGTGAGACATACCATCTATGCCAACAGTGACGACATTCCTTCTACAATTAATCTTAGCACTAGTAGTATTCAAGAAGGGTCTACCAAAAATACTGGGACAAAAATCATCTTGTGGGGAAGCAAGAACAAGAAAATCAGCAGGGTATTTAATCTTCCCACACAAGACTTCAACATCTCTAACAATCCCAATAGGTTTAATGGTGTCCCTATTAGCAAGCTTAATAGTAACTTCAATGTGTTCTAATTCAACAGGTGCAATATCGTGCATAATTTTTTTATAAAGATCATAATGTATCGCACTAGAACTAGCACCCATATCACATAAGCCATGATAACAATGATCTCATATTTTAACAGAAATAACAGGCGTGCCTACAACAGGTCTACGTGTCTTAGTATCGGGTCTAGCAATATTAGCAGTTTCACCCAAGAAAGAGATAACATGCCCATCTAAGTCCTCATCCAAGAGATCTTTAATCATAGCAATACCAGGTTCAACAATAATTTTCTCAGGAGGTGTATAGGTCCTAGTATTACTCTTACGAACAACAGTCGAAGCTTTAGCATGATCTTTTATCCTAACAGGAAAAGGAGGTTTTTTGACATAAGCAGTAGGAATAATAGGATCACTATATGTAATAGTCTTTTGTTCGACTGTAATAGGTGCAACTACTTTCACTTCAACAGGAGGATCATATTTAAACCACTTCTCTTTAGGGAGATCAACGTGAGTAGCAAAAGTTTCACAAAAAGTAGCTACTATCTCAGAGTCAAGTCCATACTTAGAGCTAAATCCACGGAAAGCATCGGTATCCAAAAAAGATTTAACACAATCGAACTTAGGTGTCATACCTGACTCCTTACCATCGTCGGAACCCCAATCTTCAGAGTTGCATTTAATTCTTTCCAATAAGTCCCATTTGAAATCAATAGTCTTCAACATATAGGAACCAGCACAGGAAGTATCGAGCAAGTTGCGATTATCAAGAGAAATCCGAGCATAAAAATTCTGAATAATCATTTCCCGAGAGAGCTCATGATTGGGGCATGAATACAACATTGACTTAAGCCTCCCCCAAGCTTGAGCGATGCTTTATCCTTCGCGAGGCCAGAAATTATATATGTAATTACGATCACAATGAAGAAGATGCATAGGATAGAACTTCTGGTGAAATTCCAACTTCAGTCGCTTATAATTCCAAGATCTCATATCATCACATAGCCTATACCATGTCATTGCATCTCCCTTCAAAGATAAAGGGAAGACCTTCCTTTTGACAACATCATCGGGAATACGTGCTAGCTTAAATAATCCACAAACCTCATCCAGAAAGATAAGGTGTAAATAAGGATGCAATGTTCCGTCTCCTGCAAAAGGATTAGCTAGCAGTTTTTCTATCATACCCGAAGGAATCTCAAAGTGAATATTTTCATAAAGTTCAGTAGGTTGAGGAGCATCTCTTTGCTCTTCTGGTTGGGGTGAAGATACCCCAAACAAGCCCCTCAAAGGATTAGTTTCCATAGTGACAATTAACAGAAAATTTCAGCACACTATATAAATGTTTCCTTACCAAGTTCCACTCACCAAAAGCGCTACACTCCCCGGCAACAGCGCCAGAAAAGAGTCTTGATGACCCACAAGTATAGGGGATCTATCGTAGTCCTTTAGATAAGTAAGAGTGTCTAACCCAACAAGGAGCAGAAGGAAATGATAAGCGGTTTTCAGTAAGGTTTTCTCTGCAAGCACTGAAATAGTAGGTGATAGATAGTTTTGTGATAAGATAAATAGTAACGAGAAAAAATTAAATAAAGTAAATAAAGTGCAGCAAGGTGGCCCAATCCTTTATGTAGCAAAGGATAAGCCTGGACAAATTCTCATAATGAAGAAGGAGCTCCCGAGGACACATTGGGAATTATCGTCAAGCTAGTTTTCATCACGTTCGTAAGATTCATGTTCGGTACTTAGATAATTTGATATGTGGGTGGACCGGTACTTGGGTACTGTCCTTACTTGGACAAGCATCCCACTTATGATTAACCCTTATTGCAAGCATCCGCAAATACAAAAAGGAGTATTAAGGTAAACCTAACCACAACATTAAACATATGGGTCCATATCAACCCCTAACGAAGCAACGCATAAACTAGGGTTTAAGCTTCTGTCACTCTAGCAACCCATCATCTACTTATTACTTCCCTATGCCTTCCTCTAGGCCCAAATAATGGTGAAGTGTCATGTAGTCGACGTTCACATAACACCACTAGAGGAAAGACAACATACATCTCATCAAAATATCAAATGAATACCAAATTCACATGACTACTAATAGCAAGACTTCACCCATGTCCTCAGGAACAAACGTAACTACTCACAAAGCATCTTCATGTTCATAATCAGAGGAGTAATAATATGCATAATGGATCTGAACATATGATCTTCCACCAAGTAAACCAATTAGCATCAACTACAAGGAGTAATCAACACTACTATCAATCCACAGGTACCAATTTGTGGTTTTGATACAAGATTGGATACAAGAGATGAACTAGGGTTTTGAGAGGAGATGGTGTTGGTGAAGATGTTGATGGAGATTGACCCCCTCCCGATGAGAGGATCGTTGGTGATGATTTCCCCCTCCCGGAGGGAAGTGTCCCCGGTAGAACAGCCCTGCCAGAG
Source organism: Triticum dicoccoides (assembly GCF_002162155.2). Classification (NCBI taxonomy): domain Eukaryota; kingdom Viridiplantae; phylum Streptophyta; class Magnoliopsida; order Poales; family Poaceae; genus Triticum; species Triticum dicoccoides. The sequence continues at coordinate 388,385,112 of NC_041391.1, forward strand.
CCCTAGATTGATTCCGCCAAGGTTCCGCCACGTGGCGGCGAAGTTTCGTCCCGTAAGCTTGCCCACAATTTTTTCCAGGGTAAAAGTGATGATATAGCAGAAGTTGGACGCCGGAGGCCCACCAGGGGGCCCAGGAGATAGGGGGCCGCGCCCTACAGGGGGGGCGCCCCTGTCTCCTGGATAGTGTGTGGGCCCCCTGGCCTATTTATTTCACTCATAAATTCTTATTAAATCCAAAAGGTTGTTTCGTGGAGTTACAGGACTTTTGGAGTTGTGTAGAAAAGGTTTCCAACATTTGCTCCTTTTCCAGCCAGAATTCCAGCTGCCGGCATTCCCCCTCTTCATGGTAAACCTTGTAAAATAAGAGAGAATAGCCATAAGTATTGAGATATAATGTGTAATAACAGCCCATAATGCAATAAATATTGACATAAAAGCATAATGCAAAATGGACGTATCACGTGGCATCTCCAGGGACGCCCAGGCGGTAGAGGGGGCACGCAGGCAGGGTGGAAGTGGCCGGCGTGTGGCTGCGCGCGCCGGGCACGCACCCTTGCCTACTGGCATGAGGAGGAGGGCGACAGAGTGGGCTACGGTCGTGGGCTGGCCAGTTGGGCCGCGACAGGTAAGCTAGGTAAGTTTATTTTTCTTTTATTTCTTTTTTCTATTTCTTTTGTAGTCTTTAGGGCTTCATTAAGAATACTAAAACTAACTCAAAAATCATGAAACTACTCAGGCCCACCGTTTGAAATATTTCCAACAGTAAACATTTTAGTTTATGATTATTTGGACATTTAGAATATTTTATAGCATTTAAAGGCCCAAACGCAAATAGAGTATGATTTAATCCAGTGACCCAATGATGTCCTAGAAAATTGTGCACCATTTTTTCCAGAGGTTCTAGACCAAAGCAAAGATGATGAACATTTTAGAAGGGTATTTCAGGTTCACTGATAAAGATTTTAGGAAACCCCAGTTGGATTAAGTAGTGCTGGGGTTTCTGTCATCCCCATTTCATATTCATTTAAATTTAAACATGATGCACACATGAAGCTAGCCTAGTGCATTGCCAGAAGCTAGGGATGTGACGGGAGCACCTTTGCGATTGTTACATCCGGGTTATCTGGACATGTACCTCAGACGGGTGAAGCCAAAAGCTAGCGTTCTTAAGGGAATAATCGGTCGGCGGACAAGAGATGAACTGCACACGTTGCAATATACGCCCCCAAATTCTAAAGTGTACTGTGATTTCTCCCATCACAGTTTACGTATACGCAAAAAAGCATGCTGGCCCAAGGAAAAGAACCCTTAACGGAGCTATTCTCTCTGGAAGATGTTTCTTATGATCAAATGTAATATAACATAACTCCCCGAATACAACTTATCTGTTCAAGCAACTATGACCGGACTGCCTAGTTTCCGAACATGCCTTGGTCTTTACCAATGTTTAAATATCCAGAAACACTCCAAACCTCACGTTTTGGAGGTCGAAGCGGAAAGTATGCCATGACAATCATTTTACAATTCGGCTGGAGAAAAGTTTGTTGATAAAGTATTACTACTTGGACTCAAAAACTTCTTCTTCCTCTAGACCCTTGGTATGTCTCCAACATATCTATAATTTTTGATTGTTCCATGCTATTATATTACCCCTTTTGGATGTTTATGGGCTTTATTTTACACATTTATATCATTTTTGGGACTAACCTACTAACCGGAGGCCCAGCCCGTATTGCTGTTTTTTTTGCCTATTTCAGTATTTCGAAGAAAAGGAATATCAAATGGAGTCCAAACGGAATGAAACCTTCGGGAGCGTGATTTTTGGAACGAACGTGATCCAGAGGACTTGGAGTGCAAGTCAAGAAGCATCGTCGTGTATTATATTAGTCTTTGCTTTTTAGTTTACCACAGTCATCCTTTCTGTACACACCTTTTGGGAGAAGCCTATTTGATTAGAATTTGCTAGAATACTCTATGTTCTTCACTTAGATCTTTTGAGCTTGATAGTTTTTGCTCTAGTGCTTCACTTATATATTTTAGAGCACGGTGGTGTCTTAATTTTGGCGAAATTGCTAGTCTCTCATGCTTCACTTATATCTTTTTGAGAGTCTTTTAGAACAGCATGGTATTTGCTATGGTCACAAAGTTGGTCCTAGAATGATGAGCATCCAAGTTGGGTATAATAAAAACTATCATAGAAAAGAATTGGATGCTATGATCAACTTGATGCTTGATAATTGTTTTGAGATATAAAGGTAGTAATGTCAGGGTCATGCTAGTGGGTAATTATGAAATTGAGAAATACTTTTGTTGAAGTTGGCAAGTCCCGTAGCATGCACGTATGGTAAAAGTTGTGTGACAAATTTGTTGCATGAGGTGCTCTTTTGATTGTCTTCCTTATGAGTGGCAGTTGGGGACGAGCGATGGTCTTTTCCTAGCAATCTATCCCTCTTGGGGCATGCGTAGTAGTACTAAGTAGACTTTTGCAATAAGTATATGAGTTCTTTTTGACTAATGTGAGTCCATGGATATATGCACACTCATCCTTCACTTTGCTAGCCTTTATTATTACCACGCAACTTTCGCCGGTATCATAAACCCCTTATCTACCTTCCTCAAAACAGCCACCATACCTACCTATTATGGCATTTCCATAGCCATTCCGAGATATATTGCCATGCAACTTTCCACCGTTCTGTTTATTATGACACGTTCCATCATTGTCATATTGCTCTTTGCATGACCATGTAGTTGGCATCGTATTTGTGCCAAGGCCACTTTCATAATTTTCATACATGTCGCTCTTGATTCATTGCATATCCCGGTACACCGCCAGAGGCATTCATATAGAGTCATATCTTGTTCTAGCTTTGATTTGTAATTCTTGAGTTGTAAATCCATAAAAGTGTGATGATCTTCATTATTAGAGCATTATCCTAGTGAGGAAAGGATGATGAAGGCTATGATTCCCCCACAAGTCGGGATGAGACTTCGAACATTACAACAATAAAAAAATGAGAAAAAAAAGATAAAGGCCACAAAAAGGCCAAAGAAAAAAGGAAAAGAAAAAAAGAAAAAAGAAAAGAAAAAATGAGACAAAAAGAGAGAAGGGACAATGCTACTATCTCTTTTTCCACACTTGTGCTTCAAAATAGCACCATGATCGTCATTGATAGAGAGTCTCCTATGTTGTCACTTTCATATACTAAGTGGGAATTTTTCATTATAGAACTTGGCTTGTATATTCCAATGATAGGCTTCCTCAAAATGCCCTAGGTCTTAGTGAGCAAGCAAGTTGGATGCACACCCACTTAGTTTCTTTTGTTGAGCTTTCATATATTTATAGCTCTAGTGCATCTGTTGCATGGCAATCCCTACTCACTCACATTGATATCTATTAATCGGCATCTCCATATAGCCCGTTAATACGCCTAGTTGATGTGAGACTATCTTCTCCCTCTTTGTGTCCTCACAACCACCACCATATACCACTATAGTGCTATGTCCATGGCTTACACTCGTGTATTGCGTAAGAGTTGAAAAAGCTGAAGCGCATTAAAAAGTATGAAACAATTGCTCAGCTCGTCATCGGGGTTGTGCATGATGGGAGTATTTTGTGTAATGAAAATGAAGCATGGCCTAACTATATGATTTTGTAGGGATAAGCTTTCTTTGGCTATGTTATTTTGATAGGACATGATTATTTGCTAGTATGCTTTGAAGCATTATTATTTTTATGTTTTATAAGATTTTATTTTGTATCATTTGGATCTGAACATTCATGCCACAATAAAGAAAATTACATTATGAATTATGCTAGGTAGCATTCCACATCAAAAATTTCTTTTTTATCATTTACCTACTCGAGGACGAGCAGGAATTAAGCTTGGGGATGCTTGATACGTCTCCAACGTATCTATAATTTTTGATTATTCCATGCTATTATATTACCCCTTTTGGATGTTTATGGGCTTTATTTTACACATTTATATCACTTTTGGGACTAACCTACTAACCGGAGGCCCAACCCATATTGCTGTTTTTTTGCCTATTTCAGTATTTCGAAGAAAAGGAATATCAAATGGAGTCCAAACGGAATGAAACCTTCGGGAGCGTGATTTTTGGAACGAACGTGATCCAAAGGACTTGGAGTGCAATTCAAGAAGCAGCCGAGGCAGCCACGAGATAGGAGCCCCCCCCGGTAGGGCGCGCCCCCTGTCTCGTAGGCCCCTCGGGCGTCCACCGACGTACTTCTTCCTCCTATATATACCTACGTACCCCGAAAACATCTAGGAGCACCACGAAACACAATTTCCACCACCATAACCTTCTGTATCCGTGAGATCCCATCTTGGAGCCTTCGCCGGCACTCTGTCGGAGGGGGAATCGACGATGGAGGGCTTCTACATCAACATCCTTGCCCCTCCAATGAGTTGTGAGTAGTTTACCACAGACCTACGGGTCCATAGTTATTAGCTAGATGGCTTCTTCTCTCTTTTTGGATCTCAATACAATGTTCTCCCCCTCTCTTGTGGAGATCTATTCGATGTAAACTCTTTTTGCGGTGTGTTTGTTGAGATCCGATGAATTGTGGGTTTATGATCAAGTTTATCTATGAATAATATTTTCTCTGAATTCTTTTATGTATGATTGAGTTATCTTTGCAAGTCTCTTCAATTATCAGTTTGGTTTGGCCTACTAGATTGATCTTCCTTGCCATGGAAGAAGTGCTTAGCTTTCGGTTCAATCATGCGGTGTCCTTACCCAGTAACAGAAAGGGTTGCAAGGTACATATTGTATTGTTGCCATAGAGGATAACAAGATGGGGTTTATATCATATTGCTTGAGTTTATCCCTCTACATCATGTCATCTTGCTTAATGCGTTACTCTGTTCTTATGAACTTAATACTCTAGATGTAGGCAGGAGTCGGTCGATGTGTGAAGTAATAGTAGTAGATGCAGGCAGGAGTCGGTCTACTTGTTATGGACGTGATGCCTATGTACATGATCATGCCTAGATAATCTCATAACTATGCGCTTTTCTATCATTTGCTCGACAGTAATTTGTTCACCCACCTTAATACTTATGCTATCTTAAGAGAAGCATCTAGTGAAACCTATGGCCCCCAGGTCTATCTCTTATCATATTTGCTTTCAATCTACTTTTATTTGCATCTTTACCTTTTTGCATCTATATTATATAATACCAAAAATATATTTACCTTATCATACTATCTTTATTAGATCTCACTTTCGCAAGTGTCGGTGAAGGGATTGACAACCCCTTTATTGCGTTGGTTGCGAGTTCTTTGTTTGTTTGTGTAGGTGCATGGAACTTTTAAGGAGCCTCCTACTGGATTGATACCTTGGTTCTCAAAAACTAAGGGAAATACTTACGCTACTATTGCTGCATCACCCTATCCTCTTCGAGGAAAACCAACGCAAGCTCAAGACGTAGCAACCCTCTAGTAGGTTGTCTAGTTTACAATCCTGTTGAGAAAACTTAGCTATTGTTTTCACTTGGTCATACACTAAGCTAACAGGAATTTCTTGTCCATCTGGTCCCCGAGGTCCGACCCGGGCCATATGATTCGGATCAAGCTTGGTATACTGTGTTTTCACCATGGCCCAGGCTTCTCGAGCGCCTTCCCGACAGGCTGATATCTTCCATAGCTCCAAACGGCGACGAGCTCCCTTGAATAAATTCGTAAGCTCATCCATGGAGCCCTACCTCCCAGCTGCTGCTACACTTACCATCAGGTGCCTTCTTGGATTTCTTCAAATCTTTGAGTTCGGCGGTGGCAGCAGAGAGCTTTGTTCGGCATTCTTCAAGCTCCTTCGCTAACTTGTTACTCCTCTCCGTGAGTACCTAGCAAACTAACGACTCTTAAATCAGTTGGGCCAACTGCTTCAAGACTCGGGGACTACTGGCATATGATTATTGAATCTGCGCAAAAAATTCTTACCCACATATCCTTTGAAAGTTGGTGAGTGGCTACATCAACTCCATCACGAGCAGCTCGGATATAAGCATCCGCTGAGTTGAGAACATTAAAAGCCTCTTCGGTAAAATGTGGGTCGTGCATAGCCGCTCTCCGCTGTCGGTGACCCATTGCACTCTCCACTTCAGAATTTGTGATGGATACATTATCTGAATCCTCCGAGAGATGACAATCGGGCATTACTCCTGCATCCCCTCCAGTCCTTGTGGCAGGGTCCGGGGCTGGATCAGTCTGTGTATGGCCGGCCAGATCTCCGGATGCAGTCTAGCGTATGCTCCTCCTGCAATATGGTGCCGCAGGGAACGTCATTGTCCAATCTATCCGCTGAGTGCGTACTAAAGGACTATACCTCTTCCACGCAGAAGAGGGCCCGGCTGTATCATCGTTTGCCTTTCTCTTCAGAGAGGCGCCTTGTGCAAGCGTCGTCTTCTTGGAGGACGCCTTTGCTGCAGCACACTGGTGCGAGCGTCGCCCATTGGGAGCACGATATAGTGCGGTGGGTGAGTCCCGATGGGAAAACTCTTTTTGAAGAGATGTCTCCTGGGTACTTACATGGGAGGAAGGAAGGAGGCCGGGGTAGTCGGCTATAATGGTCACCTCCGTGCCGTCATAGCTCGTCTGATAAAAGACTCCATCCTCAAAATCCACGAATATGTCTGGATCTTCTTCGTATCCAGGATCAAGGTCTCGATTATGGTCCGCCGGCTGTGGGGCGGGGCTATAGATCCCCTCGACGACTTTTCTCCATTCCTGTTAAGGACAGTCGGATTAAATTTGGCTATAAAGCATAGTTAAGGAAAAAGATCAATTAAGGCCTATAATCGAAGACTCGCCCAGTCAATGGGGGTATACATGGATAAACCTTCTCGACACTTCAAGTGAGAGAAGTCTTCCTTTTTCCCTTTGAAAAGGTCAGCCAATGTGGCGGCCAGCGTGGCAAAACTAGCCAAACCCTTGCGCCCACAACGTGAGGTGCCGTCCTCGCCATTGTAATGCCACATGGGAAACCCCCTAGATTGAAGCGGATGAACACATCGTGTTATTGAAATTGCCATTACCTCGACTATGGATAGTCCAGAATGGGCAAGTATTTGGATCTTGTTCGCTAGCCGCTTAACCTCCGCACTATCTTCTTCTTCATAGCTTCGGGAATGCCAGCTGGCGCGCTTCTTTAAAGGAGCGGAGGAGAATTCGGGGAGACCTTGCCGAATAGGGTCTGGTAGGATAACATCTTCAATGTAGAACCACTCCGAGGGCCACTCTTCGGATGCCTTCTTCGGAGTACCGGGCAGGTATCCTGTTCCGCCTATACACCATACTTCGGCACTGCCCACCTCGAAAATAGACCCCTTCTGGGAGCGAGGGACGAGGCAGAAATGTTTCCTCCATAAATCGAAATGGGCCTTGCAGCCTAGGAACAACTCGGAAAGAGCAACAAAGCCCGTGATGTGTAGAATGGAGCCTGGTGTGAGGTTGTGCAGTTTGAGACCGTAGTACTCCAGAAGACCTCTGAGGAAAGGGTGGATAGGAAATCCCACGCCCCTCAACAAGAAGGAAACGAAGCACACCCGCTCCCCTTGATTGGGATTGGGGAATTTCTCCGCCAGGGCTTCGCCATTATAGGTGGTTAATCCCGCCCGAACAGGGACCAGACCCGATGGAAGGAGGTATCCCTGCACCTGCAGCTTGGCCAATTGAGCGTGGGACACCGAGCAGCTCTCCGAGTCGCCTTCTTGAGGTCCTTTGGGATGCGAGGAAGAGCAAGGAGCGTTGGCCATCTTTGGTTGGTTTCTTGTGGCAAGAACTAAGGATTTCCGTCTGGTGAGGAATGAATCTAAGATTCGATCTCTCTTTTATAAGTGCATTATCTACATGGTCGAGGGGTTATTTGTAAAAATGCCTAGACCCTTCGCATTCGTCCGACACGTGGAAGCCGAGGCAACGGCAGCGTAGAAGCTGAAGAGTGCAATATTTAATACAAAACCAGGCTATATGAAGCACAAGGGGGAACTTACCTTGCAAACTCGAAGACATGAAGCCGGATACAACATCGTCACTGAAGGCAAGTTCGGGGGCTACTGAGGGAGTCGTGGATTATGCGGTCCTCAAAGAGCCGGTCTGTGTGATATGGGCCGGACTGATGGGTCGTGAAGATACATAACCGAAGGTCTTCTCTCGTGTCCGGATGGGACTCTCCTTTGCGTGGATGGCAAGCTTGGTGTCCGGATGTGTAGTTTCCTTTCTCTATAAACCGACTTTGTACACCCTTGGTCCCCCTCGGTGCCTATATAAACTGGAGGGTTTAGTCTTTAGGGACAATCACAACCATACAGGCTAGACATCTAGGGTTTAGCCATCACGATCATGAGGTAGATCAACTCTTGTAAACCCCTATACTCATCATAGTCAATCAAGCAGGAAGTAGGGTATTACCTCCATTAAGAGGGCCCGAACCTGGGTAAACATCGTGTCCCCTGCCTCCTTGTTACCTTCGATCCTCAGACTCACAGATCAGGACCCCCTACCCGAAATCTGCCGGTTTTGACACCGACAGCGGAGCTATTCCCGAACACCTCGTGCTTCGGTCCTGGCCTCCTAGAGCTCTTTCTCTGCCTTGGATATCTGGGACGACCGCTCCTCCTAATCCTTCTCAAGGATCTCCCGCTTCTTGGCGGCATCTTGGATCTCCACTTGTACTTCGGTCACTCGAGCCTCACGCTACTCACCAACAAGCTTGGCCTTCTCGAGCTCCGCCACCACCGTGTCAGTGGCCGCTTTCATTGCAGCCACCTCTGCCTTAGCTTTCTTCATGGCTTCCCTCAAGCCCTCAACTTTGGCAGAAGTAGCTGCAAGATCATTACAATAAAAGATCAACATACAGTCTAGATGATCAACATCCGGCACCAAGCAATTACACATTTTATTAAAGGGTTTTACCTTGTGCCTCATCAAGCCGCTTGTGGACAAGGTTCAACTCCTTATCAGAATGCTTGAGCTTCCAATCCATCTCCTCTAGTGCCGCAGCATTAGCAGTTGCGGCCAGAGAAGATGCCTGTGACGTTAAAAAATTCACACCACTTCAAATAATGGCCTATAGAACGAGATCCTCTGCAGGTTTCCTTTGCAAACCTTGCCGAGTCTCGGGGGCTACTACTGTCATGGCATACTTAAGCTAAGGACTAAATCCAATTTATGAGAAAAGGAGTATTACTTGACTCACCTCAAAGCCTGTCAACAGGCCTTGGACAATGTCATTCAGTCTGGATTGGATGGACTGAACACCCTGCATGACCGCACTCATGAGAGTGCAGTGCCCGTCGACGATGACAGAGTTGTTCACCAACTCCTCCGACGCGTTTGGAGGTGTTCGGTGCTAGCGTCGGCTCCCCGACCCCTTCTCCGCTAGAGGGAGGAACATGTGTTGTCGAGGGTCTTGGGGGCTCGAGAATGGATGGCTGAGGGGGTCCGGATTGTCCGAACTCCCTTCCCGCATCGGCCAGGAGGGATGGACCCTCCTGGACTCCGGCGACTGAGGTGTTAGCCTCAGTCATTACGACGTCAACCTAGCCCTCTATGTTCAGAGCAGGAGGAGTCCTTTGGGATAGCACCTCCCTGGTCTCTTCAAGGATCGGGGGAGGTGCAAAGAGCGACATGGACCCACTGTCCGCTAGGTTGGCGGGTGGGGACATCCCTTCCGAGGTTGTCTTTGTGGGGCAGCTGCGTGGAGGGCTGCAATTTTGAAGAGTTAGCCTCCAACCAGAATAAACTACTAAAAAATGAGGCAGCTGAGAATACCGGCTCCATACCTTCTAGCCAGGGGCTTTGACCCTGGGTCCCTTCTTTGGACGCTTCGGACTCCTTGTCCAAGCTGTCAGACAGGACCAGCTTGGGTCGGCACTGCCTCTTTAGAACTTGAGGGGGTTGAACCTCTTCGACGTCCTCGGACGCCACCCTCTTCTTGAAGTGCGAGGATGCGCTCTCCTCCTCGTCCTCATCCTCGTCCCCATCCTGTATGGATGAGGCCGCAGCTTCTCCGAACCGGTTGCCCGAACGAGCCCTGCGGCAGAGGACCTCCCTAGCCTTTAGTATATCTGCTTTCTTTCCCTTCTTGTCGGGTGTCTTGTAAGGCACCATGACCAATAGCTTCTCTAGCTGTTCAAATCGAGGCTCCTCTGGCAGCGGCACCGGGCCGATGATCTTCTCAGCCTTAGCAAGCCAGCCCTGCAAGATCCATGTTAAAAGGTTTGGATCAAATCGTATGATGCGAGTGTTTGGACTCATCATAAGACAAGTGCCTCTCACCTTCTTCGGAGGGTTCGCATTGTTGAGGCTGATGTCCTCCCCTTTGACCATCCAGTCCTTCTACAGCCTGCATAGCTGGCCCCACACTTTCTTGTTGGTCATGCCGATGTCCTCCCCTGCAGCCGGATCTTTGGGGTCGTACTCCCATATTGGCTTAGCCCTCTCCTGGCAGGGGAGGAGTCGACAACGGGGCATGATCAGAATCACGTCGACCAACTTTGTGTCGGTCTCCATTACATTGACGACGCTCTTCTCCGGTGCTTGCAAATCATCAGCGGACCCCCCAGTCCGGGCTCTTGTTAATCCATGAGGACAACCTGGTAGGGGGTCCGGATCAGAATGTGGGAGCCGCCGCCCAGCAGGCTCCCCGTGGCTCGGTGATGTAAAACCAATCCTTTTGCCACATTCTGACGGTGTCAACAAAGTGGCCCTTCAGCCACTGAACCCGCGTTAGCTTGCTGATCATGGCCCCATCATAGTCCACCTGTTCGCCGCCAACCACCTTGGGCTTGATGTTGAATACCTTTAGCCACAGGCTGAAGTGTGGCTGGACTTGGAGGAAGGCCTCGCAGAAGATAATGAAGGACGAGATGTGGAGGAGGGGGTTGGGGGCTAGATCATGAAAATCTAGCTCGTAGAAGAACATCAAGCCCCGCACAAATGGGTGTAGGGGAAATCCAAGCCCCCTAAGGTAGCTCCCCCTTAATAGGTTGAGCCAGGGGTTCCTTTTTCCACGCTGTTGGCTCCTCCGCTTCCCGATGTGCCCGCAACGTTATGTGCAGGGAGGGGAATCGAAATCATTGATCATATCCCCGGAAAGGCGGGACACGATCTCCACCTCGAGGAGACGTGCCAAACATGGAGTAATTCTCGGGCCGCGCTTTTGGAAATAGTAACTACTCGGCGTTATGACCAGACGCAACTCTTTGTTGAAAGAGAAAAAGTTCTCAGACGAAGGCACTATTTACACTTGAACATATTTTTTCCTTCGTTGCTAAGGAAGACAGCCGTTTTAGGTTCCGTACATCACTTGGTTCCAAAGATAAACAAAGCACACTGAAGAACTCGCCTCACAAGCCGAAGAATGTTGCGTAAGCGGGTGCCGAATACAAGCCTTGGTGCTAGAGGCAAGTTCAGGGGCTACTGAGGGAGTTATGGACTGAGGGGTCCTCGGGACGCCAGCCCATCGAATATGGGCTGGACTGGTGAATCCGTATAATGATGGGAGATCTATGAAGCCGTGGAGTGCCCTCCAAGTCAAGGATAGGCAGGATCTGTTTATCCCTTATTGTAATCTATCTCCGGTAACCCGAACCCTACCGGTGTCTATATAAACCGGGGGTTGTAGTCTTTTTGGCTAGATATATGTTCATCACCTCACACCTTAGGGTTTAGCTCATACAGATCTCGAGGTAGATCTACTTTTTAGACCATACTACACATCCAATATAATCAAGTAGGACGTAGGGTATTACCTCGTCGAGAGGGCCTGAACCTACATAAACACTGTGTTCATCATCTTGTTACCCATCGATCCCAGATCCATAGCTCGGGACCCCCTACCTCGAGGTCTGCCAGTTTTGACACCGACACCCGTTGTATGTGAACATAGAGTCTATCACACCCGATCATCACGAGGTTCTTCAAAATGACAAACTTTGGCAATGGTGCATACTCAGGGAGAACACTTTTATCTTGCAATTTAGTGAAGGGGTCATCTTATAATGCTACAACCATTCTAAGAAAAATAAGATGCATAAAGGATAAACATCACATGCAATCAAAATATGTGACATGATATGGCCATCATCATCTTGTGCTTTTGATCTCCATCTCCAAAGCATCATCATGATCTCCACCGTCACTGGCTCGACACCTTGATCTCCATCGTTGTGCCAGGATTGTCTCACCAACTATTGCTTCTACAACTATTGCTAATGCATAGCGGTAAAGCAAAGCAATTATATGGCGCTTGCATTTCATACAATAATTAAGAGACAAACCTAAGGCTCCTGCCAATTGTCGATACTACAAAACATAATCATCTCGTACAATAAAGTATATCACATCACGTCTTCACCATATCACATCACAACATGCCCTCCAAAAACAAGTTAGACGTCCTCTACTTTGTTGTTGCAAGTTGTACGTGGCTGTACGTGCTTCTAGCAAGAACCGTTTGTGGAAGTTCTGGGAACAAGGGTACCCAGACTTGCCTGCCTGTGGCCCATGGCGTGGCTCCATCGACGGCCTAGTACGCCCATCTTCAACGACGACAATACAAGACCCTCGCGAGGGGCCAAGCCTTGCGAGGCGGATGATATCAAGACCTCCTAAAGGAGCGGCCTCCTCAGGTAGCCTCCTGAGGGGCGGAGATTTCTATGCAAGACCCAGCCTCGTGAGGTTGAAATGACATCAGCCATGACGACAAAGGCTAAGCGCGCGCCAGCAGGCGCAGAGCAGCACGTTTCCTCTTTGGTGCAAAGGAGGCAAGCGCAGGTGCAGAGTCCTAAGGAATCAGCCAGAGGTTACTATTTGCATGCAACAAGACCAGGACCACCAGAATGGCAGGATGGATGTCATCGCCGAGCCCACCATGATATCATGATCAGAATCTTTGCAGGTGAAGACCACCTTTCGTCAGGGTCAGATGTACTTCTTGTCCCCTTTCAAATTTGGCCATTGTGGGATCCCTTCCCACCTAAGTTTTGGAGGAAGAGAGCCAGGGCCACTATAAATATAACCTAGCCACCACCGTAGGACACATCGGGTGATCAGCTCATTGCTAGAACAAGCCTTCTGAGGCTGTTCTTCCACATGTAATAGTTCATCCTCAGCCCCTCGCGAGGCTAATCCACCACAAAGCAGGAGTAGGGTATTACACCGCAAGGAGGCCCTAACCTGGGTAATCTGTCGTGTCCTTCTCCTTCTTGTTCATCGAGCTAGGTCTTGAGAGCAGCGGATCGATCAGCTTGAGAGGTTGAGTTCTTCGCACACGCCCCTGAGTTCAAACCTTTCTTGGGTCTGTGGAGCCCAGAATCCGACATTTGGCGCGCCAGGTAGGGGGCATGTCGAAGCCTCTCTTCCTTTAGTTGTTTCACCATCGCTCCGCTGTCCTCATGGCGGACGCTCGTCGAGTTCGTGCCAAGCGACGGGCAGCCCTAGCCGTGCGCATCGCTCAAACAGCACCGGTAGGCAACGATGCTCCTCGCCACTCTCAGTCGCCTGTGGCCAACACTGCCACTGGCCCTGCATCCTAGGAGCAGCAGGATTTGTTGCTGCGGCCCTCCATGCGATGCGACGGCTGCACCGCCACTCCGTCACTGACCCCGGCCGCTGCTTCGTCCTCCCACGCCCGTCACGGGCCAGCGACCGCGCAGTCGGCGCTGCTCAGGGCGCGTGAGCTTCAGTGCTACCGTCTTGCCGACGACCTCTACGAGGATAGCCTGGACCGCATTGCCGAGCTCGTCAGTGCTGCTGGAGAGGCTCTCGCGTTGTCCCGTTCGCTGCCTCCCCCGCAGCCCTAGGCGGGCGACGTAGCTCAAGGTGTGCCTCCTCCTCCTCTCCAGCAAGATGTCATCCCCGAGCTAAGGCATGAGGCCCCCTAGCGCGACCAGCCACGCAGGGCACCCACGCACTGTCGGATATCGGGTTCTGGCAAAACCCTTAAGGTTTGAACTCTGGGGTGCGCGCGAAGATCTTCCCCCTACCTATCCACGTCCCAACGCCTCGCCGTGAATCTAAGCTACACGATGAACAACACAAGGGACACAAGGTTTATACTTGTTTGGGCCACCGTTGTGGTGTCATACCCTACTCTAGTGTGTGGTGTGGTGGATTGCCTCTGGGGCTGATGATGAACAGTTCAGAGGAAGAACAACCTCGCGAGAGGTGTTCTTGAGCTGGCGCGGTGTTCTACTTGGCTGGGTTCGATCAGCTCTAGATGACATGAGATCTGATCCCCCTTCTACGGTGGTGGCTATCTCTATTTATAGGGGCCCTGGTCCTCTTCCCAAATATTGAGCGGCAAAGGAGCTAACAATGGCCATTTTGAAGGGGAACAACTAGTATAAGCTATCCTAACTAAAGTTGGTCTTCGACTGCCAAAGGCACTGGCGATGACGCCGTCTTGGGCTCCACGGTGACCTCCGTCCTGCCGCTCTACTGGTCTTGGTATCGTTGCACCAATATGGTAACTTTTGCTTGATGCCTTGGTACTCCGCGCTTGGGCTTTCCCCCTTTGCACCAAAGAGGAAACGAGGACAATGCGCAGGCTGGCGCCCGCCTGGTCTCAATCGTCATGGCTTGCGTCATGAGCATCTCATGAGGTACCCCTGCTTTGATCTCTCCTCCTCCTCGCGAGCTTGTCTGGTGAGGCCGTCCCTGAGGAAGCCTTGCGTCGTCCGCCCCGCAAGGCTTGGCCCCTCGCGAGGGTCTTGAGCTTGGGTTGATGTAGACGGGCCGTACTGGGCCACCCTTTGAGCCACGCCGCAGGCCGCAGGCAGGCAAGTCTGGGGACCCTCGTTCCCAGAACGCCGACAGTAGCCCCCGGGCCCAAGGCGCGCTCGGACTTGGCTTAGCAGCGAAGCCAGAGGGCAAGTGCGGAGCGCCGCCGGCCCCCAACAGCCCGCGGCCTTGGTCGCCGTGTGGCGGTTGATTGGACGTGGGCGTCTCCGCTTCCCCATGCTGCCTCGGCAACTGCCCGACTGACAAAAGGCTGGCCTGGGTTAGGCTTACCTTCATTGCTCTCACTCGCCTTGCTCCAGATCCCATTTCTTGCTCTTGCCTTCTTGCTTCCGAAATCTCTAGATCTGCCTCATCCTTTCTCCTCCAGTGAGCGATGGCGCCCCGCAAGTCCGTGGCCGAGGCCCCACCGGCCTGGTACTCGCCGGCTCTGGATCCCCCCAACATGACAGAGAAGAATCTCGCCTTCATGCACCTGATGACGGCGACGCAAGGCAGCGAGATGGGGGAGACTATGCTCCGAGCGAGCTCCGCCCAGCCGGAGGCCAAGGGGAGTACCTTCTACCCCTTCTTCATGAGCATCGTCATCGCCGGCCTGGTGCCTCCTTTCTTCGAGTTCTTCTATGTCGTCCTCCGCCATTACAAGCTGCAGGCCCTGCATCTCCATCCCAACTCTGTTCTCCTTCTGTCGATTTTCGCCTACTACTGCGAGGCGCACGTCGGGGTGATGCCTTCCATGGCCTTGCTGCGCCACTTCTTCTCCCTCCGGGTGACCGGCAGCCATACCTCGGCGTGTGCCGGCTTCGTCGCGTACTCCAAAGCCAACGCGATCTTGAAGGCCGGGAAGAGGGTTGGAGGCTTTCGGAGCAAGTGGGTCATGCTGGATGCCGGGTGCATCCATTCTCGGCTGGCGCTGCCCACGGAGTAGCCCCAGGCTGATGAGGCGTGGTCCCATGTGAAGCTTTCGACCGACGGGCGAAGCTGGTGCTGGAGAAGGTGAACGGTGACCTGAGGCCGGGAAACATAAAGGAGGCAAAGCTGACTGGGCCCACGCTCCTGAGGGAGTTCCTGGCGCATTGGGTGGCTCCAGTCCAGGCGCACTCGCGCCCGTTATGGAGGCTTGGAGATGCGGACGACGATCTCCGCCTGAACTCGGTGGCCCTGGCTGATGAAGATCTGGCCGCAGCTCTCCGCTTCCTGGTTAGAGAGGACGTGGAATGCCTGGAGGACGCTCCTCTCCCCTTGTTCCTCCGTGACGACTGGCAATAGATGGTGGACGCCATGCCCACCTTCGGTGGGAGTGGCCTGGTGCCGGAGGTGCCTCCTGAGGGCCAGGAGGCGGCGGCGCCTGTGGAGTTGTCCTCCGATGATTCCCGCGGAGGAGAGGAGGAAGACGAGGAAGAAGAGGAACGCGACTTGGAGGAGACCACTAAGGGGTTGGGGGAGACTTCCCCTTGGTGCAGGGCCAACATCCTCCGCACCCTGCCAGATGATGACGAGGCCGACTCTAGGCGAGGGGGAGAGGTCCTGCCCGTGATCCCGAAGAAGGACAGGTCGGGGGTGATCTCCTGAGGGGTTACTCCGGCCCCGGTACTGCTCGAGGCTAGCTCCAGCCCTTCTGGTGCGCCCTCCTCTGCTTATGGACCTCTAGAGGCTGCGCCCCGCAAGAGGCTCTCAGGCTTTAAGCTCGGCAGGAGGCCGCCGGAACACGCCGTGATTGACCAGTAAGTATTTGAACTCTGCTTTGCTCTTGTTTTTGCTGTCAGGGCTTGACATTCTCCATCACTTGGGTAGGCTGCCGCCTGCGGCGAAGAGGATGAAGGGGGACACGATGGCTCCGCTTGGGGCAAGCTCACCCGTCGTGGCCGCGCCTTCGCCTGCGGGAAGGGGAGGCAGTGGAGCTCGCACCTCCCCCGCCCGGTCATCTTCGCGCGGCCAGGAGGGGCGCTCTAGCGGGGTGCCAGCCCCCGTGGCCCCGCTAACTCTGGAGGCACCGGTGCTTGATGATGTCACCAAGGTTGCCAAGGCTAAGGAGCTTCCAGCCTCCCAAGCCGTGATCACGCTGCTGTCTTCTCCTACTGCTCCACTGGTTCCTGATTCCTCTGCCTCCTCCGCCGCCTTGGACCGTGCCGCTGCCGAGCTAGGCCGGCTGCGAGAAGACCTCCAAGGCGCCAACCCCCGCCTAGTGGCCGGGTGCCTGGGGCTGATCTCCGGCTGGGTTCGCTCTGATTCCTCCGTCTGAGCGGCGCTGAGCTAGGCTGTGGCAGCTTCTGAGGAGGAGAAGCAAGTAGCCGCCCAGGCCATAGCCGCCCGTGACACGGTGTTGAAGGATGCTTCAACTGTCCAGGGCCGTTTCAAGGCGCTGGAGGACAAGCTACAGGGTCTGTGCAATGAGCTCACCAAAGAGGTTCGCAACCGCCAGGCAAAGGAGGAAGAGATGAAGGCTCGGGAGGCCGCCATCGGGGACCGCGACACCGAACTGACCGCTGATTGCAGCCGACTGAAAACTCTGGAGCAGAAATTGAAGGCGGAGAGGACTGAGCTGGATGCCAAGGCGAAGGTCTTGGCCGAGGATCGCGTGGCCTTTGCGGATTATGAGGAGAGATCTCGCAAGGCGCTGAAGTCGCTTTACAATGATGGTCTGGAGAAGCCGCTAGCCGGAGCCATGGATGGCCCCGCCAAGCTGCTGAAGGAAATATGTCCTAGAGGCAATAATAAAGTTATTATTTATTTCCTTATAATCATGATAAATGTTTATTTTTCATGCTAGA
This sequence comes from Triticum dicoccoides, assembly GCF_002162155.2. Taxonomy (NCBI): domain Eukaryota; kingdom Viridiplantae; phylum Streptophyta; class Magnoliopsida; order Poales; family Poaceae; genus Triticum; species Triticum dicoccoides. Next base: position 388,402,652 of record NC_041391.1, read on the forward strand.
ATTGTATTTACCGGAAACATAATACATGTGTGAATACATAGACAAACAAAGTGTCACTAGTATGCCTCTACTTGACTAGCTCGTTAATCAAAGATGGTTATGTTTCCTAACCATGAACAATGAGTTGTTATTTAATTAACGAGGTCACATCATTAGTAGAATGATCTGATTGACATGACCCATTCCATTAGCTTAGCACCCGATCGTTTAGTATGTTGCTATTGCTTTCTTCATGACTTATACATGTTCCTATGACTATGAGATTATGCAACTCCCGTTTACCGGAGGAACACTTTGGGTACTACCAAACGTCACAACGTAACTGGGTGATTATAAGGGAGTACTACAGGTGTCTCCAATGGTCGATGTTGGGTTGGCGTATTTCAAGATTAGGATTTGTCACTCCGATTGTCGGAGAGGTATCTCTGGGCCCTCTCGGTAATACACATCACATAAGCCTTGCAAGCATTACAACTAATATGTTAGTTGTGAGATGATGTATTACGGAACGAGTAAAGAGACTTGCCGGTAACGAGATTGAACTAGGTATTGGATACCGACGATCGAATCTCGGGCAAGTAACATACCGATGACAAAGGGAACAACGTATGTTGTTATGCGGTCTGACCGATAAAGATCTTCGTAGAATATGTAGGAGCCAATATGGGCATCCAGGTCCTGCTATTGGTTATTGACCGGAGACGTGTCTCGGTCATGTCTACATTGTTCTCGAACCCGTAGGGTCCGCACGCTTAAGGTTACGATGACAGTTATATTATGAGTTTATGCATTTTGATGTACCGAAGGTTGTTCGGAGTCCCGGATGTGATCAGACATGACGAGGAGTCTCGAAATGGTCGAGACGTAAAGATTGATATATTGGAAGCCTATATTTGGATATCGGATGTGTTCCGGGTGAAATCGGGATTTTACCGGAATACCGGGAGGGTTACCGGAACCCCCCGGGAGCTATTTGGGCCATAGTGGGCCTTAGTGGAAAAGAGAAGGGGCTGCCCTAGTTGGGCTGCACGCCCCCCCCCCCTTCCCCTAGTCCTATTAGGACTAGGAGAGGTGGCCGGCCCCCTCCTCCTCTTTTCCCCTCCGAGGAATCCTAGTTGGACTAGGATTG
>NC_041391.1:388403845-388407949 GCF_002162155.2 Triticum dicoccoides
TTGGCCGGCCAGCCTCCCCTCCTCTCCTCCTTTATATACGGAGGCAGGGGCACCTCTAAACACACAAGTTGACACAAGTTGATCCACGTGATCGATTCCTTAGCCGTGTGCGGTGCCCCCTGCCACCATATTCCTCGATAATACTGTAGCGGAGTTTAGGCGAAGCCCTGCTGCTGTAATTCATCAAGATCGTCACCACGCCGTCGTGCTGACGAAACTCTTCCCCGACACTTTGCTGGATCGGAGTCCGGGGATCGTCATCGAGCTGTACGTGTGCTCGAACTCGGAGGTGCCGTAGTTTCGGTGCTTGATCGGTTGGATCGAGAAGACGTACGACTACTTCCTCTACGTCGTGTCATCGCTTCCGCAGTCGGTCTGCGTTGGGTACGTAGACAATACTCTCCCCTCGTTGCTATGCATCACATGATCTTGCGTGTACGTAGGAAATTTTTTGAAATTACTACGAAACCCTACAGCTGCTTCCCTTCCTGGTCGAAGCGCTTGAGGAGGTCGTGACCGGCATCGGCCCCATGGCCGAGGTTGAAGCTCGCATCCTTTCTTTTGCGGCACTAACCCGGATCCTCAGCCACGTCTACCTTCGCAACCCCGACGCCAACCTTGACGATCTACTGGAGCCTGTGGACGCCAAGCGTGTAACGCCCTCGATGCGACTATATCTCCCACGTGTCGAAGCACGACTTAGAGGCATAACCGCATTGAAAGCAATGTCGCAAGTGAGGTAATCTTCACACAACCCATGTAATACATAAGGGAAAGAGATACATAGTTGGCTTACAATCGCCACTTCACACAATTACATGAATAAAGCATTACATCATCCAGATACAATCAAGGTCCGACTACGGAACCAAAATAAAAGAAGAACCCCAAATGCGACAACGGTCCCCGATCGACCCCAACTGGGCTCCACTACTGATCAACTAGAACGAAACAACACAAAGGGCAAGATCTTCATCGAGCTCCTCCTTGAGCTTGGTTGCGTCTCCTGCTCGGTAACATAGGCACCTGCAAACTGGTTTTGGAAGTATCTGTGAGCCACGGGGACTCAGCAATCTTGCACCCGCGAGATCAAGACTATTTAAGCTTATGGGTAAGGTAAAGATATGAGGTGGAGCTGCAGCGAGCGACTAGCATATATGGTGGCTAACATACGCAAATGAGAGCGAGAAGAGAAGGCAAAGCGCGGTCGATAAAAGTATGATCAAGAAGTGATCCTATAGCAACCTACGTCAAGCATAACTCCAACACCGTGTTCACTTCCCGGACTCCGCCGGAAAGAGACCATCACGGTTACACACACGGTTGATGTATTTTAATTAAGGTCAACTTCGGGTTTTCTACAACCGGACGTTAACAAATTCCCATCTGCCCATAACCGCGGGCACGGCTTTCGAAAGATAATACCCTGCAGGGGTGTCCCAACTTAGCCCATCACAAGCTCTCACGGTCAACGAAGGAATAGACCTCCACCCGAGACATTCCGATCAGACTCGGTATCCCGGTACAACAAGACATTTCGACAGGGTAAAACTAAACCAGCAACACCGCCCGAATGTGCCGACAAATCCCGATAGGAGCTGCACATATCTCTTTCTCAGGGCACACTCAGATAGGTCAAGCTACGAGTAAAACCAACCCTCAAGTTTCCCCGAGGTGGCCCCGCAGGCTGCCCAGTTCGGACCAACACTCAGAGGAGCACTGGCCCGGGGGGGTTAAAATAAAGATGACCCTTGAGTCTGCAGAACCCAAGGGAAAGAAAAGGCTAGGTGGCGAATGGTAAAACCAATGTTGGGCATTGCTGGAAGAGCTTTACTTAAGGCGAACTGTCAAGGGGTTCCCATTATAGCCCAACCGCGTAAGGGACGCAAAATCCGGGAACATAACACCGATATGACGGAAACTAGGGCGGCAAGAGTGGAACAAAACACCAGGCATAAGGCCGAGCCTTCCACCCTTTACCAAGTATATAGATGCATTAATTAAGTAAGATATATTGTGATATCCCAACAAGTAAACATGTTCCAACAAGGAACAACATCTCCGTGTTCCAACAAGGAACAAACTTCAATCTTCACCTGCAACTAACAACGCTATAAGAGGGGCTGAGCAAAGCGGTAACATAGCCAATCAACGGTTTGCTAGGACGTGGTGGGTTAGAGGTTTGGCATGGCAATTTGGGAGGCTGACAAGCAAATGGTAGGCATCGTAGCATTGGCATAGCAAAAGAGCGAGCAAACTAGCATAGCAAAGATAGTAGTGATTTCGAGGGTATGATCATCTTGCCTGCACAGTTGTCAGAGTTGACTGGATCCTCACAAGCAAACTCAACGGGCTCCTCGGTAGCGAACTCGTCTCCCGGATCTACCCAACAAGACAAACAAGCAACAAGGATACAATCAACCACGGGCAAGACCAAGCAATATGATGAAATGACAATATGCTATGTGGGATGCGATGCGGGATGCAAAATGCAAGATATGACAGGAAATGCATGAACCTGGCATCAACTTGGAAAACCAAGTGTGCCACTGGATAGAGGGGATGAAATCGCTTGAAAACGATATAAAGATCATTGGAATCGGAGCTACGGTTTGGAAATGGCAAGCGTTTTAAGATATGACACCGGTCTGCGATTTGCAGCAAGTAGGCATCTAAATGCAACGAAATGAACATACTACAACCACCAAACATGAAAACAAAATACATGGCAGTGATGTACACAAGATGGTTGACAAAACACTAGCACTGAGCCATAGGCAAATTCATCCATTAAGATGTTCAAACAAGCATGGCTAAAACGCAAATGCAAAACAGATTTCAGACTTAGTGAAATTAACACTAGTCTGAAATTTCAGATCACGATGCTCTCTTCGGAGCAGCAAAACAACATGATAGAAAACCTGAACATGACAAGTAAGAACATGGCATGGAGCTACTCAACAAGCTTAACAAAACACCCAAAGTGACCTGGGGCCAAAAGGGTTCACAAAATACTCTACCGAGCTCACGAACATCGCTCGAACACAATCAGTTTTCAGACTTAGTGAAAACTGAGACACGCTGAAATATAACTCACGAAGGCATGTAAACGAGCTCGATGCACTCACTACGGTGCAAGTCATGGCAAGGAAAGCATATAACCAGCAAGAAGGCACAATGTGCTAGCTACACATGGCAAGAACAAAGGCATAGCATGCATGGAACACTAACGGTAGCATCGGCAAAATCGCAAACAAGTTGACGATCTGCCCAGATTAACAACGAAGCAAAAGTTGAGCTCGATTGAGTCAACCTAGAGCGCTCCACATATGCAAACAAAGACATGGATGGATAGAGCATAACATAAATATCAAAACTCCCTTACTGATCATCCTCCAAAGAGGCACGGATCACTAGGAAACAAGCTGGACATATAGCATCATGAACTAAAATATCCCAGACTTAGTGAAAATCACCAAGTCCCTGAAATCTGCATTCTCAGGTACCTCTCTTCGCAAGCTTGCACAAGACAACACACACATCCTAAAAATACATGGGTGGCACCTCTGGAAAGAAGACAAAATACTTAACAATTCATCCCAAAGGGGCACAGGCATATCATGCACGAATTAAACATAGCAAAAATGACAAAAGTGCATGATGAACTAACGGATCTGCAATTTAACTCACGAAGCCTCCTACTAACAGCATTTTGGGAATCAAGATGACCTCAAATGCAAATGATGCAATGGAATGAAATGATGTACATGTCGAGGCGAAGATTTTGACATATCATATGCCCAAATCGGAGCTACGGATGCAAAGTAACATGCAGTCAAAGAATGCATCATGAACTAGGGTTTGGGGAAAAAGTCAACCCTAGAATTTCGGATCTGAGATCCAGATCGGGGCACTGTTCACCGACGCGGAAACCGAGGTTCGTCGGCCGGAGTTGGAGCTCTCGCCGGAGCTTGCGGACGCCGGGGAGGCCTTGGAGCACCGCGCCGGCCGGAGGAGAGGACGGCGATGGGGCGGCGACCACCGGGCGGCGAGGCGGCGACCACCGGCGGACGGCGGGGCCGCGGCTCGAGGTGCCGGCAGGCG
>NC_041391.1:388408484-388444555 GCF_002162155.2 Triticum dicoccoides
CGAGGAAGAAGGGCGGCGGGGCGCGGGCGCGAGGCGGCGGAGGAGATGGGCCACGGGGGCCTCCCGCGGGCTCGGGCGGGCCGGCGCGGCGGCGGTGATGTGGGTGCCCGCCCGGGACACGTGGCGCAGCGGGGTTGGCTGAGGCCGGATCGGCGGACGTTGTCCGGCCGGGGGCGAACACGTCCGTCGGCGGAGATTCAGTTTTTTTTTAGGGTTTTGGACGGGGGAAGAAGAGATCCGAATGGAGGGGGTATAAATAGGCATAAGTGGAGCTAGGAGAGTCCAAATGAGGTGCGGTTTTCGCCCACACGATCGTGATCGAACGCTCTAGGACATGGAGCAAAGTTTGGTGGGTTTTGGGCCAAATTTGGGGGGTGTTGGGCTACAACACACACGAGGCCTTTTCGGTCCCTCGGTTAACCGTTGGAGTATCAAACGAAGTCCAAATGGTACGAAACTTGACAGGTGGTCTACCGGTAGTAAACCAAGGCCGCTTGGCAAGTCTCGGTCCAATCCGGAAATGTTTAAACCCCACACACGAAAGAAGACTAGAAATGACCACCGGAGGAGAACGAAGCGCCGGAATGCAAAACGGACAACGGGGAAAATGCTCGGATGCCTGAGACGAACACGTATGCAAATGCAATGCACATGATGACATGATATGAGATGCATGACACGCAAGCAATGACAACGCAACAACAGCGAATAACTGCACGACACCTGGCACATCGGTCTCGGGGCGTTACAAAGCGCTCCACCGCTGCTGCTGAAGCCGTGAAGGGCCGAGCGGAAGCCCTGCTGGTGAAGTTCCACGCCTTCGCCACTGCGCCCAAGGGAGGTGTTGCTGGTTCCGCGCCTTCGCGAGGTGGAGCTGACAAACGCAACTCTGCCACGGAGGCGGGGCTTCTGGCGACTGACGGCGCTGCTCAAGGGTGATCTCCTCTCGGCTTCTTTCCTGTCTCAACTCCTGCAACATGCACCGTGCCTCGTGGAGGCGTTTAAACTTGTGTTTGGTATCGTGAGGACAATTTATGGTTTGTAATATTTGCTTCTGAATTTTCGAGATTTTGCGGTTTCCTTCCTGTTTGCTTTGTGTTCTACGTCGCCAGGGCTCGGCCCTGCGCATACCTCAGCCATCATTAGCCCCGACCTGATCACCAGGACAGGACCAAGGAGTGAGGGGCTACGTGGCAAGTTAGGCTCCTGAGTCGCAATGCTCAGGAGTCCCCCTTGACGCGCAAACAGCAAATAGGGAGGGGGTGTAGGAGTAGATCTGTTGTTCTAAGTCGGTAGGGCCCGGCCGCGCGCATACCTCAACCGCCGTTAGCCTTTCGAAACTAAGGAGTGACGGGCTACGTGACCAGTTAGGCTCCTGAGTCGCAATGCTCAGGAGTCCCCCTTGATGCTCAAACGGTCTTCATACCTTGGCTCCGCTCGGGGAGGGGCGCGCGACGACCAGGTCCGAGCGACCTGGCTGGGTGGCGTGCGCTCAGGCGTGAACCGGGCGCAGCCCCCGTGTCCAGCCCCCTCGTGTGGCGCTCCCGAGGGGAGGTGTTGCGATGAGGCCGGACACTGAGCTCTCGGCTCCCTGAGGTTGATACAGCCGTGGGCTGCCCTCGGTTGTTTATCACCAGCGCGGAGCATAGCGCTTCCATATGTGTACGAGCATAGCCGCTCCTCGGCAGTGTCGTCAGCCAGCGCGGAGCATGGTGCTTCCACTGGTATGTGGGAGGGGGCCCCTCCGGGAGGAACCCCCAGGGCGAGTACAGCCCTGCCCTGACACATGGCCGGCACGGTATGGCTTGACGAGGTGTATCTGGGCACTCGTGAGCCAGCGCGGGACTCATGAGGCCCTACCTCAAGGCGGGTTGCACCTGATCTTGAGCCTTGGGCGGCTGAGTGTTCCTGCAAGGTGGTTAGATGCAAATTCTCTACGTCCTCAGGTCCCGGCCCTCGAGCAAGCTCAGCCGCCGCTGGTATGCCAGGTCGCGATGTCGTGGACAAGGCCAGGGGGTGAGGGCTGGAGAGCCAGTAAGAGCCCCTGAGTCGCGATGCTCAGGCGCCCCCCTTTTAACGTGCAAGCGATTCGCATGAGGGAGAAAAAAAGGGGCCACGGTAGGCGGGAGATGATAAACATAGGCAGGTTAAGCATGAAAGGCAAATTAGCTTAGATATATGCAGGAAGTATACATGCCACTGGGTCAGGCCCGAGCGGCTTGTGGGTGATGCAGCCTGAGGGGCGCCCCCAACAAGGTAAACTGAAAACATAAGCAAAAAGGGATACATGATGAAGGGACAGACCCACGCGGCCTGGGAATAATGCAGCCATGAGGGCGCTCCCAGCTGAAATGAAACTCAAAGATGTCACCTGATACCATTGTAGAGCGGGTGTTGAAGTAGCTGACGATGCGCGATGAAGAAGCCGATCCTCACGAGCTACCGGAGCCCTGAGCCTCGGGAGGCTCTAGGGGTCCGGGCGGCTCCTCGAGGACCATCTCCATCTCTGCCAGGACTGCGTGGTGCCTGGCCTCCTGAGCTGCCAGAATGCACCGCTAAAGACGCTGGTGAGCAGCAGCCGCGTTCGGCAGGCCGAAAGGCATGCAAAAGTAGCTGTGTGGCAGGCCCTCGCAGCGTTCCACGCGCGAAGGCTAGAAGCGCTACTGAGATGCGACTCGGCTGAGCCCTGGGTAGTCGATGCAGACGCGCAGCCCGCCATCCTCGCCTGGATGGGGAGCTACGCCGGGTAGGCGACGATCGCTGTGTATGACTCTTGATTCTTGAAGCTCCTAAGTGGCCTTGGTGATGAACTCCTGAGGGTTGGGCCCTCCTTGCCCCATGCCTTCCTGAGGGAAACATGCCGCATAGCACGCCTCCAAGTGGTGCCCGAGCGCCTCCCTTGTGATCTTGGCAAAGTCTGAGGCCCTTGAGGAGAGAGCCCTCAAGCCTTGCCCGAGGAGGGCGCCGGGCGCGCCTTCCTATGCGATGGAGGGAGGCTCCCCTTCCACGGGCGCGGATCCCGATGTGGCGCCTCCGGAGACGCCTACCTCCTGAGGCCTTGAGCTGGGTGATGTCTTCTCCTTCTTGGGAACTGTCTCGGGAGGGTTCTCACTCTTGCTGTCCGGGTCCTCGACTGATGCGGCTTGGAAGGCACGCTTGAGAGAGCACACCGCATCCTTCTCTTCGCAGGGGACTATGATGATTCCGCTGCTTCCCGGCATCTTGAGGACATTGTAACCATGGTGAGTCACTACCATGAACTTGGCCAGGGCTGGATACCCGATGATGGCATTGTATGGCATGGAATGTGGGCAACATCAAAGTCGATGAGCTCGGTACAATAGTTCTTGCGCTGTCCGAAGGTGACAGGGAGGCGAACCTGCCCTATCGGAGTGGTGGAACCGTTGGTGACTCCTGAGAAAGGCTTGGTTGGCTGAAGCTGATCATATGGTACTTGAAGATTGTTGAATGTGTCGACGGACAGAACATTGAGTCCTGCGCCGCCATCGATGAGGGTCCTGGTAACTTGCACATTGTTGATGGCTGGGGAACAAAGCATTGGGAGGACGCCAGCTGTAGCCACACACTTTAGTTGATCTGCTGAGCTGAACGTGATGGCGCACGTGGACCACCTGAGAGAGCACGTGGCCTTGAGCTTGGGAAGGACTACGTTCACCTCACGAGCAAACTGCTTCAGGATGCGCTGAGAGGCTGGGGCCTGAGCACCGCCCAAGATGCAAGCGATAGCACGCAGCTCCTGGAAGCCCCCAGCCCCCTCGTCCTGGTGGTGGTCGTCATTCCTTCTGGCGGTGGTGGCAGAGGAGGAAGGCGTGCGTTGCCCTGCGGGGGATCCTCGCGAGGCTGATCCCTCCAAGCCCCCTCGTGAGGCTGGTCCTGCCAGCGATCCTCGCGAGGTCGGTCACACCACTCCTGGCGAGGGCCTCGGTCGTCCCATCGCCCTCCACCTCTTCCTCCTCCCCGGCCGTAGCCCCGGTCGTTGCGCTCGAGGCATCGGCCGATGCGTCCTTCTCGAATGGCTCTGAGCTCCTGGCATTCGTTGGTGTTGTGGGTGTAGAGGTCGTGGTAGGCGCAGTATCGGCTGCCCTTGGACAACTCCGGCTGGTCCCTGTCGCGCTTCATGTCTGGTTCTGCTGCGAGCACAGCTGCTCCTTTATGCTTCACGTCCTTGGCCTTGGCTTTCTTATCTTCAGGGTTAGCAGCTGGAAGCTCGAGAAGGGAGATGTGCCCCTCCTTAGCCCTTGCGCACTTGGTCGCCAGGTTGAACAACTCCAGAGATGTGCACAGATCCTTGTGGATAGCCAGCTCCTCTTTCATCTTGACATCGCGGATGCCGTCAGAGAAGGCTGAGATGATGGCCTCCTCGGTCACCTTGGGAATCTTGAGGTGAGCATTGTTGAAGCGCTGGATGTACTTCTGCAAGGTCTCTCCAGGTTGCTGCTTGATGCGGCACAGGTCACCCATGACTGGAGGACGGTCGCGAGTGCCCTGGAAGTTGGCGATGAAGCGGGTGCGCATCTCGTCCCAAGAGGAGATCGAGCCGGGAGGCAGGTTCAGGAGCCAGGGTGCGGGCACCATCCTTGAGCGCCATGGGAAACCAATTCACCATGACCTTTTCGTCTCCATTGTCCGCCTCGATGCCCAGCTCATAGAGCTGCAGGAACTCCGCGGGGTCGGCAGTGCCGTCGTAGCAAGGAGGCAGATCCGGCTTGAACTTGCCCGACCAGGCGCCCCTGCATAGCTCAGTGGTGAAGGCGCGGCAGCCGGCAGTGGCCACTGGAGCCCTTTGTAGACGCGGGACTTGCTCTTGGAGGTTCCCGCGCGCCGCTGCCAGGGGTAGTGCGGGGTCTTGACGTGCTGGTGCAGGGATGCGGTCTTGGCGTGCTGGAGCAGGGAGCACGCGAGCGCCTTCTTGGGGACGCGGGATTTCTTGGCAGCTCCTTTCTTGTCGCGCGGGCGCTGGACACGGTGGGTCTCGTCCAGGGGCCGCGCGCCTTGGAGCCAGGGCGCCTTCTTGGGGAGGAGGTGGCGGAGGCACCTCCTGAGCTGCATCACCCACGCAAGATGGAGGGCGAGGCAGCGAGAGGGAAGGCGCAGGGGAGCCCCCCTACGGCGCTTACGAGCTCGGTGATGCGAGCGAGCCACTCCTCGTAGAGGTCGTCGACGGGGCGGTAGTGCAGGAGCTCACGTGCCAAGAGCAGTGCGGCCTGTGCGTTCGTGGGAGCGCGACGAGCGTGAGACGACGAACCAGCTGGAGTTAGCGACAGAGTGGCGGGGCGGCCTTCCCGCTGCATCGAGGGATGCAGCGGCGATGCCTGCTGCTCGTTCCCCGCCGGGTCAGTGGCGGCGTTGGCAGCAGGCAACGGAGAACGACGGGGAGGCCCACAGACGGGAGCCGTCTGGGCGACGCGGGCGGCGAGAGCAGCCCGACGCTCGGCGCGAGCTCGGCGAGCATCCGCCATGGATGAGACGAATGATGGAACGCAGAACAGCGGGAGAAAGATTTCGACGCACCCCTACCTAGCGCGCCAAATGTCGGATATCGGGTTCCGGTAAAACCCTTAAGGTTAGAACTCTAGGGTGCATGCGAAGATCTTCCCCCTACCGATCCACGTCCCAACGCCTCGCGGCGAATCTAAGCTACATGATGAACAACACAAGGGACACAAGGTTTATACTAGTTCGGGCCAACGTTGTGGTGTAATACCCTACTCTAGTGTGTGGTGTGGTGGATTGCCTCTGGGGCTGATGATGAACAGTACAGAGGAAGAACAGCCTCGCGCGAGGTGTTCTTGAGCTGGCGCGGTGTTCTACGTGGGTGGATTCGATCAGCTCTAGATGAGATCAGATCTGATCCCCCTTCTACGGTGGTGGCTATCTCTATTTATAGGGTCCCTGGTCCTCTTTTGAAATATTGGGCGGGAAGGGAGCCAACAACGACCATTTTGAAGGGGAACAGCTAGTACAAGCTATCCTGACTAAAGTTGGTCTTCGACTGCCAAAGGCACTGGCGATGACGCCGTCTTGGGCTCCATGGTGACCTCCGTCCTGCCACTCTGCTGGTCTTGGTCTCATTGCACCGATATGGTAACCTTTGCTTGATGCCTCGGTACTCCGCGCTTGCGCTTGCCCCCTTTGCACCAAAGAGGAAACGAGGACACTGCGCAGGCTGGCGCCTGATGTCTACTACACAACCTTCTTCTTGTAGACGTTGTTGGGCCTGCAAGTGCACAGGTTTGTAGGACATTAGCAAATTTCCCTCAAGTGGATGACCTAAGGTTTATCAATCCGTAGGAGGCGTAGGATGAAGATAGTCTCTCTCAAGCAAACTTCCAACCAAATAACAAGGAGTCTCTTGTGTCCCCAACACACCCAATACAATGGTAAATTGTATAGGTGCACTAGTTCGGCGAAGAGATGGCGATACAAGTGCAAAATAGATAGTAGATATAGGTTTTTGTAATCTGAAATAATAAAAACAGCAAGGTAGCGAGCGATAAAAGTGAGCGTAAACGGTATTGCAATGATAGGAAACAAGGCCTAGGGTCCATACTTTCACTAGTTTAAGTTCTCTCAACAATAATAACATAGATAGAACATAAGAAAAGCCCTCAACATGCAACAAAGAGTCACTCCAAAGACACTAATAGAGAGAACAAACGTAGAGATTATGGTCGGGTACAAAACCACCACAAAGCTATTCTTTCGGATCGATCTATAAAAGAGTTCGTACTAGAATAACACCTTAAGATACAAATCAACCAAAACCCTAATGTCACCTAGATACTCCATTGTCACCTCAAGTATCCGTGGGCATGACTATACGATATGCATCACACAATCTCAGATTCATCCAACCAACATAAAAGTACTTCAAAGAGTGCCCCAAAGTTTCTACCGGAGAGTCAAGAACATGTGCCAACCCCTATGCATAGGTTCCCAAGTGTCACGAAACCCGCAAGTTGATCACCAAAACATACATCAAGTGGATCAATAGAATAACCCATTGTCACCACGGTTATCCCACGCAAGACATACATCAAGTGTTCATAAAAGACTCAATCCAATAAGATAACTTCAAAAGGGGAAACTCAATTCATCACAAGAGAGTAGAGGGGGAGAAACATCATAAGATCCAACTACAATAGCAAAGCTCGGGATACATCAAGATCGTGCCATAGAACACGAGAGAGTACACGAGAGAGAGAGAGATCAAACACATAGCTACTAGTACATACCCTCAGCCCCGAGGGTGAACTACTCCCTCCTCATCATGGATAGCGCCGGGATGATGAAGATGGCCTCCGGTGATGAGATCCCCCTCCAGCAGGGTGCCGGAACAGGGTCCCAATTGGTTTTTGGTGGCTACAGAGGCCTGCGACGGTGGAACTCCCGATCTATCTTCTGTTCTGGAAGTTTTAGGGTATATTGGTATATATAGGAGCAGGGGGTACGTCGGTGGACCCTTGGAGTGCTCACGAGGTGGGGGGGCGCGCCCAGGGGGAGGGGCGCACCCCCCACCCTCGTGGGCAGCCTGGGAATCCCCTAACGTGCACTCCAAGCCCAACAGATTGGTTTCCTTCCAAAATTAACTTGTCCAATTGATTTCGTTCTGTTTTGACTCCGTCCGATATTCCTTTTCCTTGAAACACTAAAATAGGCATAAAACAGCAAATCTGGGCTGGGCCTCCGGTTAATAGGTTAGTCCCAAAAATAATATAAAAGTGGATAATAAAGCCCAATATTGCCTAAAACAGTAGATAAAGTAGCATGGAGCAATCAAAAATTATAGATACGTTGGAGACGTATCAAGCATCCCCAAGCTTAATTCCTGCTCGTCCTCGAGTAGATAAATGACAAAAAAAGATATTTTGATGCGGAGTGATACTTTGGCATAATTTCAATGTAAATCTTCTTAATTGTGATATGAATATTCAGATCCGAAAGATTCAAGACAAAATTTCATATTGACACAAAAATAATAATACTTCAAGCATACTAATCAAAGCAATCATGTCTTCTCAAAATAACATGGCAAAAGAAAGTTCATCCCTACAAAATCATATAGTTAGGCTATGCTTCATTTTTGTCACACAAATATGTTCCCAACTTCTATACCCTCGATGACAAGCCAAGCAATTGTTTCATACTTAAATAATCTCAAACTTTTTCAACCTTCACGCAATACATGAGCGTGAGCATATAGCACTATGGGTGGAATAGAATATGATGATGGGGATTGTGTGGAGAAGACAAAAAAGGAGAAAGTCTCACGTTGACGAGGCTAATCAACGGGCTATGGAGATGCCCATCAATTGATGTCAACATGAGGAGTAGGGATTGCCATGCAACGGATGCACTAGAGCTATGAATGCTCAACAAAAGAAAACTAGTGGGTGTGCATCCAACTCGCTTGCTCATGAAGACCTAGGGCATTTGGGGAAGCCCATCGTAGGAATATACAAGCCAAGTTCTATAATGAAAAGTTCCCACTAGTATAAAAAGACAACTTATGAGACTCACTATATGAAAAACATGGTATACTTTGAAGCACAAGTGTGGAAAAAGAGATAGTAGCATTGCCCTTTTCTTTTCTTTTCTTTTTTTTGGGGCCTTTCTTTTTTTGGCCTTTCTTTTTTTTGGGCCTTTCTTTTTTTTGGCCTTTTTTTGGGCAATGCTCTAATAATGGTGATCATCACACTTCTATTGATTACAACATAAGGATTACAACTCGAAACTTAGAACAAGATATTACTCTATATGAATGCCTCCGGTGGTGTACCAGGATGGTGCAATGAATCAAGAGTGACATGTATGGAAAATAATGCATGGTGGCTTTGCCACAAATACGATGTCAACTACAAGATCATGCAATGGCAATATGACAAAAGTAATGCATGTCACGATGATGATGGTGGAAGTTGCATGGCAATATATCTCGGAATGGCTATGGAAATGCCATGATAGGTAGGTATGGTGGTTGTTTTGAGGAAGATAATAGGAGGTTTATATGTGATAGAGCGTATCGTATCACGGGGTTTGAATGCACCGGCGAAGTTTGCACCAACTCTCAAGGTGAGAAAGGGCAATGCACGGTACCGAAGAGGCTAGCAAAGGCGGAAAGGTCAGAGTGCGTATAATCCATGGACTCAACATTAGTCAAAAGAACTCATATACTTATTGCAAAAATTTAGAAGTCATCAAAAATCAAGTACTACGCGCATGCTCCTAGGGGGGATAGATTGGTAGGAAAAGACCATCGCTCGTCCCCGACCGCCACTCATAAGGATGCACAAGCCAGGTACACTTCATGTTTCAAATTTTTTACACAACTTTAACCATACGTGCATGCTACGGGACTTGCAAACTTCAACACAAGCATTTCTCAAATTCACAATTACTCAACTAGCATGACTTTGATATTATCACCTCCATATCTCAAAACAATTATCAAGCATCAAACTTATCTTAGTATTCAACGCACTCAAAAGAAAGTTTCACATATCTTGAATACCAAGTATATTAACATTAAGCAAATTACCATGCTATTAACAACTCTCAAAATAATATAAGTGAAGCATGAGAGTTCATCTATTTCTTGAAAATAAAACTACCACCATGCTCTGAAAGATATAAGTGAAGCACTAGAGCAAAAACTATCAAGCTCAAAAGATATAAGTGAAGCACAAAGAGTATTCTAACAAATCCCAATTCATGTAAGGCTCTCTCTCATTAAAGAATTTCAGATCTTGATACTTTATTCAAACAGCAAGCAAAGCTAAAGAAAACATTGCAAGGATAGCACAACTCATGTGAAGAAGCAAAAACTTAGGCTCAAACGATACTAACCGATAGTTGTTGAAGAAGAAAGGTGGGATGCCTACCGGGGCATCCCCAAGCTTAGATGCTTGAGACTTCTTGAAATACTATCTTGGGGTGCCTTGGGCATCCCCAAGCTTGAACTTTTGTGTCTCGTTAATTCCTCTCATATCATGGTTCTCTTTTTATCAAAAGCTTCATTCACAACAAACTCAACAAGAACTCGTGAGATAGGTTAGTATAAACCAATGCAAAACCTTATCATTTTCTACTGTAACAAATCACTAAAATTATTATTCAACATTGAATACTAAATGCCTCTTCATATTTAATACTCCTATCTTCAAATAGAATCATTAAACAAGCAAACATATGCAAACAATGCAACCATAACAGCAATCTGCCAAAACAGTACAGTCTGTAAAGAATGCAAGAGTATTAATACTTCCCTGACTCCAAAAATTATGAACTAAAATTCCCACTGTAATAAATTTATCATAGCTCAATATGCAAAAATATTCAACATTATACCACTCTCTGACTTTTCTAGTGAATTTTTGCAACAGCGGTAAACTTTCTGTTTTCAAACAGCAACATGCATACTAGCAAAATAAGCATGGTAAAGGCTATCCTTGACTTTTTTATTGAAACTAAAGATGCAAAACATTAATCTAAACAACAGCAAGCAAAAACTAACAAAATAAAATGATGCTCCAAGCAAAACACATATCATGTGGTAAATAAAAATATAGCTCCAAGTAACGTTACCGATGAACGAAGACGAAAGAGGGGATGCCTTCCGGGGCATCCCCAAGCTTAGGCTCTTGGTTGTCCTTGAATATTACCTTGGGGTGCCTTGGGCATCCCCAAGCTTAGGCTCTTGCCACTCCTTGTTCCATAGTCCATCGAATCTTTACCCAAAACTTGAAAACTTCAACCACACAAAACTCAACACAAAACTCGTAAGCTCCGTTAGTATAAGAAAATAAAACCACCACTTAGGTACTGTAATGAACTCATTCTAAATTCATATTGGTGTAATATCTACTGTACTTCAACTTATCTATGGTTCATACCCTCTGATACTACTCATATATTCATCAAAATAAGCAAACAACACATAGAAAACAGAATCTGTCAAAAACAGAACAGTCTGTAGTAATCTGTATAAAACGTATACTTCTGGAACCCCAACAATTATAAAATAAATTTCTGGACCTGAGAAATTTGTCTATTAATCATCTGCAAAAAGAATCAACCTAAAATCACTCTCCAGTAAAATATGGCAGCTAATCTCGTGAGCGCTAAAGTTTCTGTTTTTCACAGCAAGATCACATAAACTTCACCCAAGTCTTCCCAAAGGTTCTACTTGTCACTTTATTGAAACAAAAGCTATAAAACATGATTACTACAGTAGCATAATCATGTGGACACACAAAAACAGTAAGGATAAATATTGGGTTGTCTCCCAACAAGCGCTTTTCTTTAATGCCTTTTAGCTAGGCATGATGATGACAATGATGCTCACATTAAAGATAAGAATTGAAACATAACGGGAGCATCATGAAGCATATGACTAGCACATTTAAGTCTAACCCACTTCCTATGCATAGGGATTTTTTGAGCAAACAACTTATGGGAACAATAATCAACTAGCATAGGATGGCACAACAAGCATAACTTCAAGATTTTAAGCACATAGAGTGGAAACTTGACATTATTGCAATTCCTACAAGCATATGTTCCTCCCTCATAATAATTTTCAGTAGCATCATGAATAAATTAAACAATATAACCAGCACCTAAAGCATTCTTTTCATGATCTACTAGCATAGAAAATTTACTACTCTCCTCATAAGCAAAATTCTTCTCATGAATAGTAGTGGGAGCAAACTCAACAAAATAACTATCATGTGATTGAAAATTAAGATCAAGATGACATGTTTCATGGTTATCATTATTCTTTAAAGCATACGTGTCATCACAATAATCATCATAGATAGGAGGCATGCTTTCATCATAGTAAATTTGCTCATCAAAGCTTGGGGGACAAAAAATATCATCTTCATCAAACATAGCTTCCCCAAGCTTGTGGCTTTGCATATCATTAGCATCATGGATATTCAAGGAATTCATACTAACAACATTGCAATCATGCTCATCATTCACATATTTAGTTCCAAACATTCTATAGATTTCTTCTTCTAGCACTTGAGCACAATTATCCTTTCCATCATACTCACGAAAGATATTAAAAAGGTGAAGCGTACGAGACAAACTCAACTCCATTTTTTTGTAGTTTTCTTTTATAAACTAGACTAGTGCTAAAACAAGAAACAAAAAGATTCAATTGCAAGATCTAAAGATATACCTTCAAGCACTCACCTCGCCAGAAAAGAGCTTAGTGACAGAGTGTGAGTACCCTTTACCTAGCCTCCCCGGCAACGGTGCCAGAAAAGAGCTTGATGTCTACTACACAACCTTCTTCTTCTAGACGTTGTTGGGCCTGCAAGTGCACAGGTTTGTAGGACAGTAGCAAATTTCCCTCAAGTGGATGACCTAAGGTTTATCAATCCGTAGGAGGCATAGGATGAAGATGGTCTCTCTCAAGCAACCCTGCAACCAAATAACAAAGAGTCTCTTGTGTCCCCAACACACCCAATACAATGGTAAATTGTATAGGTGCACTAGTTCGGCGAAGAGATGGTGATGCAAGTGCAAAATAAATAGTAGATATAGGTTTTTGTAATCTGAAATAATAAAAACAGCAAGGTAACGAGCGATAAAAGTGAGCGTAAACGGTATTGCAATGATAGGAAACAAGGCCTAGGGTTCATACTTTCACTAGTGTAAGTTCTCTCAACAATAATAACATAGATAGAACATATGACAAGCCCTCAACATGCAACAAAGAGTCACTCCAAAGACACTAATAGTAGAGAACAAATGTAGAGATTATGGTCGGGTACGAAACCACCACAAAGCTATTCTTTCGGATCGATCTATAAAAGAGTTCGAACTAGAATAACACCTTAAGATACAAATCAACCAAAACCCTAATGTCACCTAGATACTCCATTGTCACCTCAAGTATCCGTGGGCATGATTATACGATATGCATCACACAATCTCAGATTCATCCAACCAACATAAAAGTACTTCAAAGAGTGCCCCAAAGTTTCTACCGGAGAGTCAAGAACGTGTGCCAACCCCTATGCATAGGTTCCCAAGTGTCACGAAACCCGCAAGTTGATCACCAAAACATACATCAAGTGGATCAATAGAATAACCCATTGTCACCATGGTTATCCCATGCAAGACATACATCAAGTGTTCATAAAAGACTCAATCCAATAAGATAACTTCAAAAGGTGAAACTCAATTCATCACAAGAGAGTAGAGGGGGAGAAACATCATAAGATCCAATTACAATAGCAAAGCTCGGGATACATCAAGATCGTGCCATAGAACACGAGAGAGAACACGAGAGAGAACACGAGAGAGAGAGAGAGAGAGAGATCAAACACATAGCTACTGGTACATACCCTCAGCCCCGAGGGTGAACTACTCCCTCCTCATCATGGATAGCGCCGGATGATGAAGATGGCCTCCGGTGATGGGATCCCCCTCCGGCAGGGTGCCAGAACAGGGTCCTGATTGGGTTTTGGTGGCTACAGAGGCCTGCGGCGGCGGAACTCCCGATCTATCTTCTGTTCTGGAAGTTTTAGGGTATATTGGTATATATAGGAGCAAGGGGTACGTCGGTGGACCCTCAGAGTGCTCACGACGTACGGGGGCGCGCCCAGGGGGAGGGGCGCGCACCCCACCCTCGTGGGCAGCCCGGGAATCCCCTGACATGCACTCCAAGCCCAACAGATTGGTTTCCTTCCAAAATTAACTTCTCTAGTTGATTTCGTTCCGTTTTGACTCCGTCTGATATTCCTTTTCCTCGAAACACTGAAATAGGCATAAAACAGCAAATCTGGGATAGGCCTCCGGTTAATAGGTTAGTCCCAAAAATAATATAAAAGTGGATAATAAAGCCCAATATTGCCTAAAACAGTAGATAAAGTAGCATGGAGCAATCAAAAATTATAGATACGTTGGAGACGGATCAGCGCCCGCCTGGTCTCGATCGTCATGGCTTGCGTCATGAGCACCTTGTGAGGTACCCCTGCCTTGATCTCTCCGCCTCCTCATGAGCCTGCCTGGTGAGGCCGTCCCTGAGGAAGCCTTGCGTCGTCCACCCCGCGAGGCTTGGCCCCTCGCGAGGGTCTTGAGCTTGGGTTGATGTAGACGGGCCATACTAGGCCACCCCTTGAGCCATGCCGCAGGCCGCAGGCAGGCAAGTCTGGGGACCCCCGCTCCCAGAACGCCGACACGCACGTTGGAAAAAGCTGTCGGGTCATGCGTCGGCCCCAGGGAGAGGCACATGCGCTCCCAGCTCCCCCTGTGCCCGCGATTCAATACCATGTGCGGCCCGAGGAGGTTGCGCGTGGGCGTCAAGACCTGGCTCCTCCTCCGAGGGGAGCCCCCGTGGCCACGGCGGGATGCCGAGCGATCACTCCAGAGCTTCGCCGTGTCGTCTGGCTCGGGAAGTTCAAGCCGGATCTACCTCCGCGCTATGACGGCACCCCCGAGCCGTCCAAGTTCCTTCAGCTCTATGAGTTGAGCATCGAGGCGGCAAGTGGTGACGAGAAGGTCATTGCGAACTGGTTCCCCATGGCTCTCAAGGATGGCGTGCGCTCATGGCTCTTGAACCTCCCGGTAGGGTCAATCTCCTCCTGGGACGAGCTGCGAGAGCGCTTGATCGCCAACTTCCATGGCACCCGCAACCAAGCTCCCGTAGCTGGCGACCTCCGGCGCATCAAGCAACAACCAGGAGAGACCTTGCACAAATACACCCAGTGCTTCACCAACATTCACCTAAAGATCCCAAGGTGTCGGACGAGGCCATCATCTCAGTGTTCACTGATGGCTTTCGGGACGTCAAGATGAAGGAGGAGCTTGCCATACACGAGGAACTGTACTCGCCTCTAGAGATGTTTAATGTGGCAACCAGGTGCGCGAGGGTAGAAGAAGGCCGTCTCTCGCTCCTCGAGCTCCCTAAAGCTGATCCTAAAGACAAGAAGGCTAAGGCGAAGGACGTGAAGCGCAAGGGCCCTATGGTGCTCGCGGCCGAGCCTGACATGAAGCGCAGCTATGATCACCCTGAGTCTTCAAAAGGAAACCTCCCGTTCTGCGTCTTCCACAACGTGCATAGACACAACACTAATGACTACCAGGAGCTCAGGGCAATCCAGGACGGGCACCCCGGCCGCCTCCCTGAGCACAACGACCATGGCTACAGCTGCGGAGGAGGTCACGGAGGAGGCCGCTGGGACGATTGTGTCCCCCATCAGGGTTGGCACGACCAACCTCGTGAAGACCACTAGTAGGACCATCCTTGCGATGGTTTGTGGCAGTATCAGCCTCGCGAGGACCATCCTCATGGAAATGCTGGCCTCCCAACACTGCCACCGCCACCAAGATGGAACGAGGACCACTGCCAGGACGATGGGGCCGGGGGCTTCTAAGAGCCTCGTGCTATCGCCTGCATTCTGGGAGGTGCTCAGGCCCCTACCTCCCATTGCATCTTAAAGCAGTTTGCTCATGAGGTGAACGCGGCCCTCCCCAAGCTCGAGGTGTCGTGTCCGCTAATGTGGTCCAACTCAAGTGCGCGGCAACTCCAAGCACGCTCCCCATGCTCTGCTCACCTACCATCAGCGACGTTCTAGTCACCAAGACACTCGTTGATGGTGGCACTGGGCTCAATGTCCTCTCCATCGAGACATTTTACAGGCTCCAGGTGCCATACGACCAGCTTCAGCCCAACTAGCCATTCTCAGGGGTGACCGAGGGCTCCATGCACCGCATTGGTCAGATTCGTCTCCCCCTCACCTTCGGCAAGCGCGGCAACTACCGCACCGAGCTCATCGACTTCGACGTCGCTCACATTCGCTTTCCATACAACTCCGTCCTCGGGTACCCATCCCTCGCCAAGTTCATGGCACCAACACACCACAGCTACAACGTCGTCAAGATGTCAGGAAGCGGCGACATCATCACGGTCGCCTGCGATGAGAAAGACGCAGTGTGCTCCCTCGAGCGTGCCTACTAGGCCGTGGCGGTCAAGAACACAGATGGTGAGGGCGTCACACTTCCCCCTGAGGTTGCCCCCAAGAAGAAGAAGCAACTCCTCCTCAGGGGCACTCAGGAGGCTGGCGCGCCTGATGATCGCGACTCAGGCCCCTCGCCCTCTGTTGGGCTACCTTTCCCTCTCACATAGGAAGGCGCTCCTGATGCCCCCCTCAGGTTGGGCTCGGGGGCTCTTCTCTGGAAGGCCTCTTACCTGGCCAACGTCACGAGGGAGGCATTCGGGCACCATGTGGAGGCATGCTTCAACGCGTGCTTCCAGGAGCAGGGCACAGGGCGTGAGGCACCAAGCGCGCAGGAGTTCATCATCAGGGCAATCAAGGATCTTTAGGAGGCGTGGGCCATGCGAGGCGAGCAACAGCCTGTGTCACTTAATGCAGCTGCCGCCCAGGACACAGGCAGCAAGCTGCACGTCTGCGTCAACATCTCGTGCCTCAACAAAGCTGCTTCTCAGGAGCTCTTCTGGCTGTCCAGCATCGGCCGGTGTGGAGGCCACCCCCACAGCTACGTATGCATGCCATTCGGTCTGTCGGGCGCGGCTGCCTCGCTCCAGCGATGCATGTGTGGCGTCCTGGCATCTCGTGAAGTCAGGTGCCAGGCAGTCCTGGCGTAGGAGGAGTCAGAGCCTCTGGAGCCCCACAAGGCTCAGGAGCCTACTGGCTCATGAGGAGCAACTTCTGCGGCGCGCATCTCCAGCTACTTCAACAGTTCTACCCCAATGGTGGCAGGTAACTTTTTAGTTCGTTCAGTTGAGGGCGCCCCTCAGGCTGCATTATCCTCAAGCTGTATGGGTCCACCCCAGAGCATGTATCATTTTGTGCATCTATCAAGACTGGCTTCACCCTTTTATGAGCTGCTTTATGCTATTGCTGGCATCATATCCATTACCCTGTTACCCGCGAGGCTGCCCCGCGCGGCCTCCACGCGCTGCTAACCCGCCTTGAGTTTGTCCCGCAATGGGGACTGTTGGCACGGAATCTGTGCATGGGTCTGTCCCTACGGTGCTGAAAAACCTAAGAGACTGAGCTCTGGCTAGTGGCCGGCTCTGCACACGCCACCTCACCAGGTCCTTAGTGCCTTCACCTTCTCGCGGAAGGATCGCCGGCAGGTCGGCGAGCATTGTTGTATGCCATGCTTCCTTCCTCCAGCTAACCTGCAAGAACCTCAGGACCCGGTGCAACAAGTCACGATCACTCTGAAGCGCGTGTGTGAGGCCAGTCATCCCTTTCCTCCACCTAATTCTCTTGCGCGTTAAAGGGGGAGCCTCTGAGCATCGCGCCTCAGGGGCCCCTACTGGCCCTCAAGCTCTCACCCCCTGGCCTTGTCCATGGCATCATAACCTGGCATACCAGCGGCGGCTGAGCCTTGCTCGGGAGCTGCGACCCGAGGACGTAGAGCACCCAGATGAGGGGAGAAGGAGGGGTCGATGCGAGTCTCGCTTAGGGAATGCCACGGCTGAGGAGACCGCGGCCAGGCATCACACAAAGGCTGCCTCCATAGTGTGAGGATAAACATGGATCGCAAAGATAAGTCTCTAAACATGCGCAGAGTGTCTGTCTCGCGATCAACATCACGACCCTCGCGACCTCACTGGGGCAAGGACGCTTCCCTTTCAGTCCTTCGGGAGCTGCTTGCGTGTCAAGGGCGACCTCCTGAGCATCGCGTCTCAGGGGCTCTCACCGGACCTTGGGCCACTCACCTCCTGGCCTTGACCACGGCATCGCGGCCTAGGATACCAGCGACAGTTGAAGCCTACCTGGGGACAGGGTCCTGCCGACATAGAGCACTATGCTACTGCAAGAATGAAAGTGGGGACCGTGCCGTAGTGGGAGACGCAAGTGTCACACTTATTGGAGAATAATAGCTACTATGCAAAAGCATCATAGTTTTTACATGCCCTCAAGGGGTTCGTCACGACATACTACAGGGCCAAGACAAAAGAGGAAGTTCTAAGGAGACCGCAGCCTCAACGGTTTCACTAGCGACGCCGGGCTGATGTCGTTCCTGAGGCGCGGGTGCACCGGCGAGGAGGTTCATAGCTGACATCGTCGCTCAAGTCATTTTCGAAAGAAGCGATGCTGCTGTCTGAAGAGGCGCTGCCGCTATCGGAGGGGTCGCTGGCAAGGCCAAGGGCAAGTTCACCATCGGTGGCCCTATCGCCGCAGCCACCTCCCTTGGGGCAGCACCCTAGCATTGGCCTTCCTCATCTAAGATCTTGAAGAAGAGCGTCGACGCTCTGTCGTACACGAAGTGGATGGCATGGTCCCCCTCCGGGCGGCACGCGCGAGCAATCACGCCCCACCCTCGGGTCATGAAGGCGTCGCCGGCGTCCACGACCTCGACCTTTGCTTCTGTGGCCTGGCTGCAGCATCCATCATGCTGCGGCCATAGCTCGACGGGACCTCTCGGCGGCATCTACCCCGCGAAGGGCCTCGGGAGGCGAATCCATGTGTGCGGCAGCATTGCTGTCCACACCATGAACTCTCGGGTCGAGCCTTCGATGTGGGACCGCTAAGGAGGCAGCCTCACGGCTGTTGCTTGCCCCCCTCCACAGCTCCGCTCCTTGCGGTGCCAGTCATCATGCACAGAGCCCTACACATGAGCATACAAGGGAATCAAAAAGCCCGGCGGGGCCTGTTCGTGCCAAGGCCACATCATTGCGACCTCGTCGGCACAGCCCCAGGAGTGATCCGGCCTTTTCTTTGGTGGGAGCAGCTCGGGTTCCACCTCGAGGGCCTTCCCCTTCTCCGCTGCAAAGAACCTCCTTGTCGGCGCCATGGACGCGCTGGAAAGATGGTGAAGCAAGTTGAAGGAGGAGCAAGAAACAAGGAGACCAAGATGGGCAGGGGGCTCCGCCCGCTCCCACATTTATAGCCAAGAGAAGGTTAATCGTCGGCCTCCCATGATCTCAAGTAATGATGATTTTCTCTGCAATGCAGCAGTCAATTGTCAAGTTGAATGATTGCTGAGGCAACATGGGGAAGCGGAAACGCCCACGTCCAATAAAGCGCCACACGTCGGCTCGGTCCGCAGGCGATTGGGGCTCATGGTGCTCTGTACTTCCCCTTTAGCTTCGCCTCGAAGCCAAGTACGAGCGTGCCTTGGGCCCGGGGGCTTCTGTCGGTGTTCTGGGAACTAGGGTACCCAAACCTGCTGCCTGCGTCCCACATAGTGGCTCCATCGATGGCCTGGTATTGCCCATCTTTAACAATGACAAGACAAGACCCTCGCAAGGGGCCAAGCCTCGCGAGGCGGACGAGATCAAGACCTCCTGAAGGAGCGGCCTTCTCAGGTAGCCTCCTGAGGAGCGGAGATTTCTATGCAAGACCCAGCCTCGTGAGGTCGAAATGACATTAGCCATCATGACCAAGTCCAGGCGCGCGCCAGCAGGCGCAGAGCAGCATGTTTCCTCTTTGGTAGAAAGGAGGCAAGCGTAGGTGCGGAGTCCCAAGGAATCAGCCAAAGGTTGCTATTTGCATGCAACTAGACCAGGACCGCTAGTACAGAAGGATGGATGTCATCACCGAGCCCACCAGAACGTCATGATCAGAAGCTTTGCAGGTGAAGACAACCTTTCGTCAGGATCAGATGTACTTCTTGTCCCCTTTCAAAAAAAATTGTTGTGGGATCCCTTCCCGCCTAAGTTTTGGAGGAAGAGGACCAAGGCCACTATAAATATAGCCTAGCCACCATCGTAAGACACATCGGGTGATCATCTCATCGAATCCCCAAGAGCTCATCGCTAGAACAAGCCCCATGAGGCTATTCTTCCACCTATAATAGTTCATCCTCAGCCCCTCGTGAGGCTAATCCACCACAAAGCAGGAGTAGGGTATTACCCCGCAAGTTGGCCTGAACCTGGGTAAACTGCCGCGTCATTATCCTTCTTGTTCATCGAGCTAGGTCATGAGAAGCAACGGATCGACCGGCTTGAGAGGTTGAGTTCTTCGCACATGCCCCTGAGTTCGAACCTTTCTTGGGTCTGCGAAGCCCGGAATCTGACACCATTCTTAACTATGCAAAAACCACAACGGTGGTTTGTCAAGTTTGTTGTTTTAACTTTCTTCAAGGACCGGCCGTAGTCAAATTCGATTCAACTAAAGTAGGAGAAACAGACACCCGCCAACCACCTTTTATGCAAAACAAGTTGCATGTCAGTCGGTGGAACCAGTCTCATGTGCGTGGACATGTAAGGTTGGTCCAGGCCGCTTCATCTCACAATACCGCCGAATCAAAATAAGATGTTGATACGTCCATTTTTCATCATGCTTTTATATCAATATTTATTGCATTATGGGCTGTTATTACACGTTATGTCACAATACTTATGGCTATTCTCTCTTATTTTATAAGGTTTATCATGAAGAGGGAGAATGCCGGCAGTTGGGATTCTGGCTGGAAAAGGAGCAAATATTGGAAACCTATTCAGCACAGCTCCAAAAATCCTGAAACTCCACGAAAGTCTTTTTTGGAATCAATAAGAATTATTGAGAAAATAAAGTACCAGGGGCCCACACCCTGGCCAGGAGGGTGTGGGCGCCCCCCCCCCCCTACTGGGCGCGCCCCCTATCTCCTGGGCCCCCTGGTGGCCCTCCAGTGCCCATCTTCTGCTATATGAAGGCTTTCACCCTGAAAAAAATCATAAGCAAGATTACGGGACGAAACTCCGCTGCCACGAGGAGGAACCTTGGCGGAACCAATCTAGGGCTCCGGCGGAGCTGTTCTACCAGGGAAACTTCCCTCCGGGAGGGGGAAATCACCACCATCGTCATCACCAACGATCCTCTCATCAGGAGGGGGTCAATCTCCATCAACATCTTCACCAGCACCATCTCCTCTCAAAACCCTAGTTCAACTCTTGTATCCAATCTTGTATCAAAACCACAAATTGGTACCTGTGGGTTGCTAGTAGTGTTGATTACTCCTTGTAGTTGATGCTAATTGGTTTACTTGGTGGAAGATCATATGTTCAGATCCTTAATGCATATTAATACTCCTCTGATCATGAACATGAATATGCTTTGTGAGTAGTTACATTTGTTCCTGAGGACATGGGTGAAGTCTTGCTATTAGTAGTCATGTGAATTTGGTATTCGTTCGATATTTTGATGAGATGTATGTTGTCTCTACTCTAGTGGTATTATGTGAATGTCAACTAGATGAAACTTCACCATTATTTGGGCCTAGAGGAAGGCATTGAGAAGTAATAAGTAGATGATGGGTTGCTAGAGTGACAGAAGCTTAAACCCTAGTTTATGTGTTGCTTCATAAGGGGCTGATTTGGATCTACTAGTTTCATGCTATGGTTAGGTTTACCTTAATACTTCTTTTGTAGTTGCGGATGCTTCCAATAGGGGTTAATCATAAGTTGGATGATTGTCCAAGAAAGGTCAGTACCCAAGCACCGGTCCACCCACATATCAAATTATCAAAGTACCGAACACGAATCATATGAGCGTGATGAAAACTAGCTTGACGATAATTCCCATGTGTCCTCGGGAGCGTTTTTCTCATTATAAGAAATTGTCCAGGCTTGTCCTTTGCTACAAAAAGGATTGGGCCACCTTCCTGCATCTTATATACTTTCATTGCTTGTTACCCGTTACAAATTATCTTATCACAAAACTATCTGTTACCTACAATTTCAGTGCTTGCAGAGGATACCTTACTGAAAACCGCTTGTCATTTCCTTCTGCTCCTCGTTGGGTTTGGCACTCTTACTTATCGAAAGGACTGCAATAGATACCCTATACTTGTGGGTCATCAAGACTCTTTTCTGGCGCCGTTGCCGGGGAGTGAAGCGCCTTTGGTGAGTGGAACTTGGTAAGTAAACATTTATATAGTGTGCTGAAATTTTCTGTCACTTGTTACTATGGAAACTAATCCTTTGAAGGGCTTGTTCGGGGGCATCTTCGCCCCGACCAGTAGAGCAAAGAGTTGCTCCTCAACCTATTGAACCTACTGAAAATGTTTACTTTGAGATTCCTTCGGGTATGATAGATAAACTACTAGCTAATCCCTTTGCAGGAGATGGAACGTTGCATCCCGATTTACACCTTATCTTTGTGGATGAAGTTTGTGGATTATTTAAGATTGCGGGTATTCCCGATGATGTTGTTAATAGGAAGGTCTTTCCTTTATCTTTGAAGGGAGACGCATTGACATGGTATAGGCTATGTGATGATACTGGATCTTGGAACTATAAACGATTGAAATTGGAATTTCTCCAGAAGTTCTATCCTATGCATCTTGTTCATCGTGATCGTAATTACATATATAATTTCTGGCCTCACGAAGGAGAAAGCATTGCTCAAGCTTGGGGGAGGCTTAAGTCAATGTTATATTCATGCCCCAATCATGAGCTCTCAAGAGAAATGATTATTCAAAAAATTTATGCTCGGCTTTCTCCCAATGATTGCACCATGCTTGATACTTCCTGTGCTGGTTCTTATATGATGAAGACTACTGAATTCAAGTGGGATTTATTGGAAAGAATTAAACGCAACTCTGAAGATTGGGGTTCCGACGATGGTAAGGAGTCAGGTATGACACCTAAGTTTGATTGTGTTAAATCTTTTATGGATACCGATGCTTTTCGTGGATTTAGCGCTAAATATGGACTTGACTCTGAGATAGTAGCTTCTTTCTGTGAATCTTTTGCTGCTCACGTTGATCTCCCTAAGGTGAAGTGGTTTAAATATAATCCTCCCATTGAAGTAAAAGTAGTTGCACCTGTTACAGTTGAAGAAAATACTATCACTTATAATGATCCTATTGTTCCTACTACTTATGTTGATAAACCACCTTTTCCTGTTAGAATAAAGGATCATGCTAAAGCTTCAACTGTGGTTCATAAGAGTAATACTAGAACATATATACCTCCTGGGCAAAGTAAAGTCAAACCTAGTATTGCTATGGTTAAAAATCTCTTGGAAGATAATATAGACGCGCATGTTATTTACTTCTGTGGTGAAACTGCTAATATTGCTAGACCCGATGCTAAGATACATAGACCTATTGTAGGCATGCCTG
The DNA here is from genome assembly GCF_002162155.2 of Triticum dicoccoides. Classification (NCBI taxonomy): domain Eukaryota; kingdom Viridiplantae; phylum Streptophyta; class Magnoliopsida; order Poales; family Poaceae; genus Triticum; species Triticum dicoccoides. The sequence goes on from NC_041391.1 coordinate 388,431,549, forward strand.
TTATTTCTGTTAAAATAGGAAATCATTGCTATCATGGCTTATGTGATATGGGTGCTAGTGCTAGTGCAATCCTTTTTCCTTACATGAAGAAATTATGCATGATATCGCACCCGCTGAATTAGAAGGTATTGACGTTACTATTAAGCTTGCCAATAGAGATACTATTACACCATTTGGGATTGTTAGAGATGTTGAAGTCTTGTGTGGGAAAGTTAAATATCCTACTGATTTTCTTGTTCTTGGTTCCCCACAAGATGACTTTTGTCCCATTATATTTGGTAGACCCTTCTTGAATACTGTTAATGCTAAGATTAATTGTGAAAAGGATGTTGTTACGATTGGCTTAGGAGATATGAAATATGAGTTTAATTTTGCTAAGTTCCATAGACAACCCCATGATAAAGAATTGCCTAGTAAGGATGAAATTATTGGTCTTGCTTCTATTGCCGTGCCTCCTACTGATTTTCGTTGGAACAATATTTGCTAGACCATGAAAATGATATGTTTATGAATGAAAGAAGCGAAATAGATGAAGTATTCCTTAAACAGGGTCCTATTCTGAAACACAACTTGCCTGTTGAAATCCTAGGGGATCCCCATCCACCCAAGGGTGATCCCGTGTTTGAGCTCAAACCTTTACCTGATAATCTTAAATATGCTTATCTTGATGAAAAGAAGATATATCCTGTTATTATTAGTGCTAACCTTTCAGAGCAAGAAGAGGAAAGATTATTGAAAACTCTAAAGAAGTACCATGCTGCGATTGGATATACTCTGGATGATCTTAAGGGCATTAGTCCCACTCTATGCCAACATAAAATTAAATTGGACGAAGGCTCCAAACCAGTTAGAGATCCTCAACGATGGTTAAATCCTAAGATGAAAGAAGTGGTAAGAAAGGAGATACTAAAGCTCCTTGAGGGAAGTATAATTTATCCCATTGCTGATAGTGATTGGGTAAGTCATGTCCATTACATCCCTAAGAAGGGAGGTATTACTGTTGTTCCTAATGATAAATATGAATTGATTCCGCAAAGAATTATTACAGGTTATAGGATGGTAATTGATTTCCGTAAATTAAATAAAGCTACTAAGAAAGATCATTACCCTTTACCTTTTATTGATCAAATGCTAGAAAGACTATCCAAACATACACATTTCTACTTTCTAGATGGTTATTCTAGTTTCTCTCAAATACCTGTGTCAGCGGAGGATCAATCAAAAACTACTTTTACTTGCCCTTTTGGTACTTTTGCTTATAGACGTATGCCTTTTGGTTTATGTAATGCACTTGCTACCTTTCAAAGATGCATGATGGCTATATTCTCTGACTTTTGTGAAAAGATTTGTGAGGTATTCATGGATGTTTCTCCGTTTATGGACCCTCTTTTGATGATTGCTTGAGCAACCTTGATCTAGTTTTGCAGAGATGTGAAGACAGTAGTCTCGTCTTGAATTAGGAAAAGTGCCACTTTATGGTAATGAAGGCATTCTCTTGGGGCATAAGATTTCTGAAAGAGGCATTGAAGTTGATAAAGCTAAAGTTGATGCTATTGAAAAGATGCCATGTCCCAGGTATAAGAAGTTCCCTTGGTCATGCCGGTTTTTATAGGAGGTTCATTAAGTACTTTTCTAAAATCTCTAGGCCTCTGACTAATTTATTGCAAAAAGATATTCCTTTTTTCTTTGATGATGATTGTGTAGAAGCATTTGAAATACTTAAGAAAGCTTTGATCACTGCACCTATTGTTCAACCACCTGACTGGAATTTACCCTTTGAAATTATGTGTGATGCCAGCGATTATGCTGTAGGTGATGTTCTAGGGCAAAGAGTTGATAAGAAATTAAATGTTATCCAGTATGCTAGTAAAACTCTTGATACTGCCCAGAGAAATTATGCTACTACTGAAAAAGAGTTCTTAGCAGTTGTATTTGCATGTGATAAGTTCAGACCTTATATTGCTGATTCTAAAGTTACTATTCACACTGATCATGCTGCTATTAAATATCTTATGGAAAAGAAAGATGCTAAACCTAGACTTATTAGATGGGTTCTCTTACTCCAAGAATTTGATTTACATATTATTGATAGAAAGGGAGCTGAGAACCCCGTTGCAGACAACTTGTCTAGGTTAGAGAATGTTCTCGATGACCCACTACCTATTGATGATAGCTTTCCTGATGAACAATTAGTGGTCACTAATGCTTCTCGTACTGCTCCATGGTATGCTGATTATGCTAATTACATTGTTGCTAAATTTATACCACCTAGTTTCACATACCAGCAAAAGAAAAAGTTCTTTTATGATTTAAGACATTACTTCTGGGATGACCCTCACCTTTATAAAGGAGTAGATGGTATTATTAGACGTTGTGTACCTGAGCATGAATAGGAATAGATCCTACGCAAGTGTCACTCCGAACCATATGGAGGACACCACGCTGGAGATAGAACTGCACATAAGGTATTGCAATCCGGTTTTTACTGGCCTACTCTCTTCAAATATGCTTGTAAGTTTGTCTTATCTTGTGATGAATGTCAAAGAATTGGTAATATTAGTAGACGTCAAGAAATGCCTATGAATTATTCTCTTGTTATTGAACCATTTGATGTTTGGGGCTTTGATTATATGGGACCTTTTCCTGCCTCTAATGGATATACACATATTTTAGTTGTTGTTGATTACGTTACTAAGTGGGTAGAAGCTATTCCAGCTAGTAGTCTTGATCATAACACCTCTATTAAGATGCTTAAAGAAGTTATTTTTCTGAGGTTTGGAGTCCCTAGATATCTCATGACTGATGGTGATTCACATTTTATTCATGGTGCTTTTCGTAAAATGCTTGCTAAGTATGATGTTAATCATAGAATTGCATCTCCTTATCACCCACAGTCTAGCGGTCAAGTAGAATTGAGCAATAGGGAGCTCAAATTAATTTTGCAAAAGACTGTTAATAGATCTAGAAAGAATTGGTCCAAGAAACTTGATGACGCATTATGGGCCTATAGAACTGCATATAAAAATCCTATGTGTATGTCTCCGTATAAGATGGTTTATGGAAAAGCATGTCACTTACCTCTCGAACTTGAACATAAAGCATATTTAAAGAGCTCAACTATGACTTCAAACTTGCCGGTGAGAAGAGGTTATTTGATATTAGCTCACTTGATGAATGGAGAACCCAAGCCTATGAGAATGCCAAGCTATTCAAAGAAAAGGTTAAAAGATGGCATGACAAAAGAATACAAAAGCGTGAGTTTAACGTAGGTGATTATGTGGTGCTATTCAACTCTCATCTAAGATTTTTTGCAGGAAAACTACTCTCTAAGTGGGAAGGTCCTTACATTATCGAGGAGGTCTATCGTTCCGGTGCAATAAAGATCAACAACTTCGAAGGCACAAGTCCAAGGGTGATGAACGGTCAAAGAATCAAACATTATATCTTAGGTAATCCTATAAATGTTGAAACTAATATTATTGAAACCGTAACCCTGAAGAAATACATAAGGGACACTTTCCAGAACGTTTCAGACTCCGAAAAGGAATAGGTATGTGGTACGGTAAGTAAACCGACTCCAAAAAAATTCTAATGGCAATTTTCCTCCGTTTTGGAATATTTAAGAATTTTGGAAAGCAAGAAGTAATCCGGGAAGGACACGAAGCCTCCACAAGGGTGGAGGGCGCACCCACCCTTACTGGGCACGCCCCCTGTCTCATGGCCACCTCGTGTGCCTCCCGGACTCCATTTTCTTGCACGTTACTTATTTTGGTCGGTAAAAATTCATTATATAATCTCCCGAAGGTTTTGACCACCGTATCACGCAAAAATCCTCTGTTTTCATTTCAAGCTATTTCTGTCGTAGATTTATAGCAAGATGTCTTCTCAAGAGTCGGTTGGGAAGAGTCAGGTGTCTCACCCGACGCCAGGTCCAGGAGCAAACAGCGATGCTTATCACTTTGGGCCATCAACGGAAGGATGAGATGGAGGCCGACTTGAAAAGGAGAGATGCCATGGAGGAGGACCAAGAAGTTACCTCTCGCTTCCAAGTAGGATTCATGATGGGGGAACTACATATCTCATCTATTCCAAACTCGGTCATCCCTTCCAATGTTAAATTTCTTTCTTATGAAAATATGAAAAAGAGTGTCACTTGTTCTCCAGAAGCTATGCAACATCCTTGGGTAAAAGGAGCTTTAGCTGTCATAGGCAAGCTCCACAAGGAAAATATGGACCTCAAGCAACAAGTCAATAAGCTCGAGGAGGAGAATCGTATCCTGAGGGGCATCATTGCCAAGAAGATCACAACACCAACTCTGAAGAAGGAAACATAATCACATGGGTATGGGCACTCCCCTTGGCAACTGCCAAGCTTGGGGGAGGTGCCCCGGTATCGTATCACCATCACACTCCTATCTTTACCGTTTTACTTAGTTCGATACTTTTAGTAATATCTTGATCTAGTAGAATAAAGTTTTGGTATGAATTAGTTTTGAGTTTTGCTTTGTGATTCCTTCTATGTAATCGAGTCTGTGAGCTATATAACAAAGATTAGTGTTGAGTTAAGGGCTTTGCTATCCTGCTATGATCTTGTGAAAATAGAAAGAATAAAAAAGAATAAAAGAGTTCATATTGATCTTGTGGATAGTAATGACTTCACATATAAAGAGTATGAGGCATAAAAGTTGTTGAGAGTTGACAAACATAGTTTTGGTCATCGTTGCAATTAATAGGAAGTAATAAGGAAAGAGAGGTTTTCACATGTAAATATACTATCTTGGACATCTTTTATGATTGTGAGCACTCATTAAGTATGACATGCTAAAGAGTTGATGTTGGACAAGGAAGACAACATAATGGGTTATGTTTTCTCACATCTCAGTTAAAGTATATTGTCATGGATCATCCCAACATGTTGAGCTTGCCTTTCCTCCTCATGCAAGTCAAATTCCTTGCACCAAGTAGAGACACTACTTGTGCTTCCAAATATCCTTAAACCCAGTTTTGCCATGAGAGTCCATCATACTTGCCTATGGATTGAGTAAGATCCTTCAAGTAAGTTGTCATGTTGCAAGCAATAAAAATTGCTCTTTGAATATGTATGACTTATTAGTGCGGAGAAAATAAGCTTTATACAATCGTGTGATATGGAAGTAATAAAAGCGACAGACTACATAATAAAGGTTCATATCACAAGTGGCAATATAAAGTGACATTCTTTTGCATTAAGATTTTGTGCATCCAACCCTGAAAGCACATGACAACCTCTGCTTCCCTCTACGAAGGGCCTATCTATTACTTTATGTCTTTTACTTTATGCAAGAGTCAAGGTGATTTTCACCTTTCCCTCGTGTTGGAAAGATCCTGATATATATATATATCCAATTGGATGTAAGTTAGCATGAACTATTATTGTTGACATCACCCAAAGGTGAATATGTTGGGAGGCGAAATTATAAGCCCCTATCTTTCTCAGTGTCCGATTAAAACTCCATAACCATAAGTATTGCGTGAGTGTTAGCAATTGTAGAAGACTATATGATAGTTGAGTATGTGGACTTGCTGAAAAGCTCTATTATTGACTCTTTCCGATGTTATGATAAATTGCAATTGCTTCAATGACTGAGATTATAGTTTGTTAGTTCTCAATGAAGTTTATGATCCATACTTGACATTGTGAATAGGTTGTTACTTGAGCATAAGAAATCATATGACAAAATATATATATGTTGTTGTTATAAGAATGATCATCATGACCTCATGTCTGTATTTTGTTTTTATTGACACCTCTATCTCTAAACATGTGGGCATATTTTTCCATGTCAGCTTCCGCTTGAGGACAAGCGAGGTCTAAGCTTGGGGGAGTTGATACGTCCATTTTGCATCATGCTTTTATATCAATATTTATTGCATTATGGGCTGTTATTACACGTTATGTCACAATACATATGGCTATTCTCTCTTATTTTACAAGGTTTATCATGAAGAGGGAGAATGCCAGCAGCTGGGATTCTAGATGGAGAAGGAGCAAATATTAGAAACATATTCTGCACAGCTCCAAAAATCCTGAAACTCCACGAAAGTCATTTTGGAATTAATAAGAATTATTGAGCAAAGAAAGTACCAGAGGGGGCCCACACCCTGGCCAGGAGGATGGGGGCGCCCCCCTACTAGGCGCGCCCCCTGTCTCCTGGGCCCCCTAGTGGCCCTCCGGTGCCCATCTTCTGCTATATGAAGGCTTTCACCCTGGAAAAAAATCATAAGAAAGCTTACGGGACGAAACTCTGCCGCCACGAGGCGGAACCTTGGCGGAACCAATCTAGGGCTCTGGCGGAGCTGTTCTGCTGGGGAAACTTCCCTCCGGGAGAGGGAAATCATCACCATCGTCATCACCAATGATCCTCTCATAGGGAGGGGGTCAATCTCCATCAACATCTTCACCAGCACCATCTCCTCTCAAAACCCTAGTTCATCTCTTGTATCCGGTCTTTTATCAAAACCACAAATTGGTACCTGTGGGTTGCTAGTAGTGTTGATTACTCCTTGTAGTTGATGCTAATTGGTTTACTTGGTGGAAGATCATATGTTCAGATCCTTAATGCATATTAATACTCCTCTGATGATGAACAAGAATATGCTCTGTGAGTAGTTACGTTTGTTCCTGAGGACATGGGTGAAGTCTTGCTATTAGTAGTCATGTGAATTTGGTATTCATTTGATATTTTGATGAGATATATGTTGTCCCTCCTCTAGTGGTGTTATGTGAACATTGACTACATGACACTTCACCATTATTGGGGCCTAGAGGAAGGCATTGGGAAGTAATAAGTAGATGATGGGTTTGCTAGAGTGACAGAAGCTTAAACCCTAGTTTATGCGTTTCTTCGTAAGGGGCTGATTTGGATCCACTAGTTTCATGTTATGCTTAGGTTTGCCTTAATACTTCTTTTGTAGTTGCGGATGCTTGCAATAGGGGTTAATCATAAGTGGGATGCTTGTCCGAGAAAGGGCAGTACCCAAGCACCGGTCCACCCACATGTCAAATTATCAAAGTACCAAACGTGAATCATATGAGCGTGACGAAAACTACCTTGATGATAATTCCCATGTGTCCTCGGGAGCGCTTTTCTCATTATAAGAAATTGTCCAGGCTTGTCCTTTGCTACAAAAAGGATTGGGCCACCTTGCTCCACCTTATTTACTTTCATTGCTTGTTACCCATTACAAATTATCTTATCACAAAACTATCTGTTACCTACAATTTCAGTGCTTGCAGAGAATACCTTACTAAAAACCGCTTGTCATTTCCTTCTGATCCTTGTTGGGTTCGACACTCTTACTTATCAAAAGGACTACGATAGATCCCCTATACTTGTGGGTCATCAGATGTTGGTGGTAAGAAGTATGACTATCAGTGCCCACAACTCTATGTGTTCTACTTGTGCATATCATCTACGCATAGACCTGTCTCGGATGCCACTATTGGGAACGTTGCATGGAAAACAAACTTTTTTATGCACACGCAAGCTCTATCCATGACACACACGCAACGAGAGGGGAGAGTGTGTCTACGTACCCTCATAGACCGTAAGCAGAAGCGTTTATTAACACGGTTGATGTAGTCGAACTTCTTCGCGATCCAACCAATCGAGTACCGAACGTACGACACCTCCGCGTTCAGCACACGCTCAACTCCATGACGTCCTCGCCTTCTTGATCTAGCAATACGGTGAAGTGGTGGATGAGTTCTGGTAGCATGATGGCATGGTGACGGTGGTGGTGATGCTATCTCCGCAGGGCTTCGCCTAAGCACTACGAAAATATGACCGAGGGACAAAACTGTGGAGGGGGGGGCGCACACAACTAAGAGATTGTCGTGGTTATGTGTGGCGCCCCCCTCCCACATATATATAGGTGGGGGAGAGGGGAGAAGCCAGGAGGCGCCCAAAGTAGGGTCTTCCCCAAGCCGCGCCCCCTTCCTTATTTGAGTGCAGGAGGAAGGCAGGGGAGGTACCCCCCCCCCTTTCCTTTCTCTCATGAGGAGGGAAAGGCGGGAAGGGCCACCCCTCCTCTTTCCTTCCCCTAGGGCCGACTGGGCAGGGAGAGGGGCGTGTGAGCCCCCTTGTGGGCTGGTCTGTCCCCCCTTGGCCTATTAGGCCCATATACTCCCCGGGGTTGTCCGGAACCCCTTTCAGCAATCCGATGACTACCTGGTGCACTCCAAAACTCATCTGGTGTCCGAATAGTATCGTACTATACATCAAACTTTACATCTGAACCATTTCGGAGCTCCTGGTCATGTCTATGATCTCATCCGGGACTCCAAACAAAACTCGGCCACCAATTCCATATAACTCATATAACATTATATTGTCAATGAATGTTAAGCGTGCGGACCCTACGGGTTTGAGAACTATGTAGACATGACCGAGACACCTCTCCGGTCAATAACCAATAGCGGACCTGTATGCCCATTTTGGATCCTACATATTCTACGAAGATCTCTATCGGTCAAACCTTATGACAACATATTTAATTCCCTTTCTCCAATGGTATGTTACTTGCCCGAGATTCGATCGTCGGTATCTTCATATCTCGTTACCGGCAAGTCTCTTTACTCGTTCCGTAATACGTCATCTTGTAACCAACTCCTAAGTCACTTTGCTTGCAAGGCTTCTTATGATGTGTATTACCGAGAGGGCCCAGAGATACCTCTCTAATACTCGGAGTGACAAATCCTAATCATAATCTATGCCAACTCAACAAACACCTTTGGAGATACCTGTAGAGCATCTTTATGATCACCCAGTTACGTTGTGATGTTTGATAGCACACAAGGTACTCCTGCGATATCCGGGAGTTGCATAATCTCATAGTCGGAGGAATATGTATTTGACATTAAGAAAGCAATAGCAATAAACTGAACGATCAATATGCTAAGCTAACGGATGGGACTTGTCCATCAAATCATTCTCCTTATGATGTGACCCCATTATGAAATGACAACACATGTCTATGGTTAGGAAACCTTAACCATCTTTGATCAACGAGCTAGTCTAGTAGAGGCTTACTAGGGACACAGTATTTGTTTATGTATTCAACACATGTATTTAAGTTTATGATTAATACAATTCTAGCATGAATAATAAACCTTTTATCATGAATAAGGAAATATAAAATAACAACTTTATTATTGCGTCTAGGGCATATTTCCTTCACTTAACACACACTCTTAGGGTAAGCTTCATGTTGATCTTGCGCAAGTTCGCAAATGTTTCTTATAAGTGTTCAATGAGGGTTGATTTGTCCTTGGTTTTGACCACTATATCATCCATATAGGCTTCCATGTTCTTGTACAACTATGGCTCAAAACCAATTTGAACTGCTCTTGTAAATGTTGAACCAACACTCTTTAGTTCAAAAGGCATGCGTACAAAGCAATACGTGCCACATGGAGTATTGTATGTGGTATTTTCCTCATCTTGTTTTGACATAAATATTTGATGATATCCAGAGTATGCATTAAGGAATGAGAGCAAGTCATAGCCGGCAATGGAGTCCATAATCTGATCGAAGCGCGGCAACGGAAAGGATCCTTGGGACATGTTTTGTTGAGATCAAGGTAATCAATGCAAAGTGTCCACTTCCTATTTGCCTTGCGCACGACAACCGGATTTGCCAACCAGGTTGGATGTAGCACTCCTCTGACAAAACCCACTGCCTCAAGTTTCTTGATCTCTTCTGTTATGAACTATTGCCTTTCCAAAGCTTGCTTCCTGACCTTCTGCTTAACGGGCCGAGCATAAGGGTAGACAGCTAGGTGGTGCTTAGTTACCTCCCTGGGAACATCGGGGATGTCAGGCGGTTGCCATGCAAACACATCTACATTCGCCCACAGGAAGGCAATGAGCGCACTTTCCTATTTGCTGACGAGGATGGCACCAACGGTGAAAGAACCGCCAGTGTCGTCCTTCCTTGTTGGCACCTTCTTCATCATAGGTGGAGTGGCCTTGGGCTTCTTGCCGGTAGAGCTTTCCGGCAAGTCCTCAACGGGTGCGCAGCACTCCTTGGAGGTGCACTTCCTGGAAGTCTTGCTGGATGCCTTGCCGGTTTCTGGATTTTCCTTTCACTGGCGGGAGATCTGGTCTTGACAAACTCTGCTGCCACCACTTCTCTATAGAGCTTGTATAGACATATAACTGCATCTTTCTTGTCGGAGTTGATGGTGATGACACCCATGGTCCCTTGCATCTTCAGGGTATTGTAGGCATAGTAGGATGCCACCATGGATTTGGCCAGGGCTGGGCGACCAAGAATCCCATTGAATGGCAAGGGGATCTTGACAACTTCGAACACAATCTTCTCGGTCCTGTAATTCAGCTCCCCGCCAAACGTCACCGGTAGCGTGATCATTCCTTTCGGTTGGCTCCTTCCTGGGTTGAATCCCTGAAATGTCTTGGTCTTTTTGAGATCTTCCTCTGGAATATGCAGCCTCTCGATCACCTCAGGGGAGATCAAGTTCACGTCAGCCCCACAGTCAACTAGTATTTTCGTGACTTTGAGGTTGTGTATTGTTGGTGAGACCAACAATGGCAAACACTCGACCACCGTTGTGCGGTCAGGGTGGTCCTCAGCATCCAAAATAATAGGTGTGTGAGACCACTTGAGGGGCCTTTGTGCCTCCATTGTCGGTTCCTCCGTGTTAACCTCATGTGCCCAGTGCTTGAGCTGGCAGTGAGAGAAGATGCACCCCTGTCAACGCACATGGCTTCAGTTTCCTTCTGGAATTCAGGTTCACTTGACTCGTCATCATCCTCATCCTCACTCTCTTCGTCCTCTTCTTTCTTCTCTCTGCCCCTGGGGGGCTTCTCTTTCTTCTGGTTAGCATTGTCGTGGCGTCCATCTCGATCGCCATGACCCTTCTTACCGGATCCACCTACACCATCCTAGCCCTTCTCCTTGTCCTGCTTCTCATACTAAGCCTTCTGTTTCTCAACTAGTTGTTCAACTTGACGGCACTCCTAGAGGTCGCGACCCTAGGTACAGTGAATCTTACTGTATGGCCCGTCAGATTTGCCGGTCTTCTCTCTTGCCACGTCAACCTGACAATTAGCACATGCAGCTGCTTCCTTGCCAGTGCCTTCCGCCTTGGTTTTCTTGGTGGGGCTGGAGTTGCCTGATCCTTCTACAGCCATAACTGATTTTCCTTTGCGCTTTCTATTGCGCCTTTGACCTTTCTTCCCCAGGGTGGCGGCGGCATCATCATTAGAGTCAACTTCAATGCCAGCATCCTCCCCCAGAAGTATTCTCCCTTCCTCAGCCTGTGCACACTTGTCTGCCAATGTATAAAGCTCGTTGATAGTCTTTGGCAACCGTACATGCATTTTCTCCCGCACCTTATGATTGTGCATGTTCGTGTGGAACACGGCAATCATAGCTGCGGGGTGCACAACCGGGATGCTGCGGTGTACATGCTGAACCTCTGAATATACCTTCGCAGATCTTCCCCCTCCTAGAAATGGGAATTAATGTCAAACACCCTCCTACCGTCACTCGGCCGCAAACATTGAGATACCTGGTTTTTAATTTCTAGTAAATGCAAAACTCGTCTGAATTTCATGAAACTTGGCATGCTATCATGGAGCGGCATCATCATGTCGTGGTAAATTTTTTGTCACATTTGGGGCAGGTTTGGGGATATGCTTCTCACAAACTAGAGTTTCTAACAACAAGCATGATGGTTTCGATAGGGAACGTCCCACCTTTGGGGACGAAATGACATCCATTGCCTCTTATTGCTTTCAAAAAAATCTCATGTCAACATAGAACAACAAGAGTTTTTGTCAATTTTTGGGATTTTTCGGGGTTCGTTTGGATATTTTATGCATTAATTGAGTTTTCAATGCATTTATGTGCATAATTCAAATTTGAACTACATGCACATGCTTTAATGCATATAAATTGGTTGAAAATTCAAATCTGTGTTCTTGGTTGCATGCTTAGGTCCCATGCAAGAAATGGGAATGAATGTCAAACACCCTGCCAGCGTCACTCGGTCGCAAACATTGAGATACCTGGTTTTTAAATTCTAGTAAATCCAAAACTGGTATGAAATTCATGAAACTTGGCATGCTATCATGGAGCAACATCAACATGTCGTGGTAATTTTTTTCCCATTTGGGGCAGGTTTGGGTATATGCTTCTCACAAACCAGAGCTTCTCACAACAAGCATGATGGTTTGGGTAGGGAACGTCCCACCTTTGGGGACGAAACGATATCCATTGCCTCTTATTGGTTTCAAAAAAATTCTCGTGTCAACATAGAACAACAGGAGTGTTGTGTCAATTTTTGGGATTTTTCGGGGTTCGTTTGGACATTTTTATGCATTAATTGAGTTTTCATTGCATTTATGTGCATAATTCAAATTTTAACCATTCACGTGACGCCACATGTCTTAGTTTTAATGGTTGTTGATCGCAAATGTTTTAGAAAGAACACTCGTATGCAAAGTGAGAGCAGGATTTGTGCATCTCATCAACGCAAACGGTTCTTTCGGATGACCTGTATGCAGCCAGTTACAAACAATTTGGTAAGATTTGCATCTGTCATATTGGGTTTGTTGCCATTTGTCAAACTAGAAAGATTGACATTTGTTGATCTAGTAACATTGCCATTTGTCAACCTTGTAACACTGCGATTTGTCAAAATATGAAGCTAAAATCACAAGCAGTATCTAATTTTTGCAACTAAAATTCAATAATTAAGCATAGATGGAGGCGAGGAGGCGTGTTCAGCCGCGCGTGTGATACGTCTACGTCGTATCTACTTTTCCAAACACGTTTGCCCTTGTTTTGGACTCTAACTTGCATGATTTGAATGGGACTAACCCGGACTGACCTTGTTTTCAGCAGAACTGCCATGGTGTTATTTTTGTGCAGAAATAAAAGTTCCCGGAATGACCTAAAATCCATGGAGCAACTTTTTGGAATTAATAAAAAATGTTGGC
>NC_041391.1:388445028-388458067 GCF_002162155.2 Triticum dicoccoides
GGTGCGCCCCTGCCTCGTGGGCCCCCTGAAGCTCCACCGACCTCAACTCCAACTCCATATATTCACATTCGGGGAGAGAAAAATCAAAGAGAAGGATTCATCGCGTTTTATGATACGGAGCCGCCGCCAAGCCCTAAACTCTCTCGGGAGGGCTGATCTGAAGTCCGTTCTGGGCTCCGGAGAGGGGAATCCATCGTCGTCGTCATCATCAACCATCCTCCATCACCAATTTCATGATGCTCATCGCCGTGCGTGAGTAATTCCATCATAGGCTTGCTGGACGGTAATGGGTTGGATGAGATTTACCATGTAATCGAGTTAGTTTTGTTAGGGTTTGATCCCTAGTATTCATTATGTTCTAAGATTGATGTTGCTATGACTTTGTTGTGCTTAATGCTTGTCACTGGGGCCCTAGTGCCATGATTTCAGATCTAAACCTATTATGTTTTCATGAATATATGTGAGTTCTTGATCCTATCTTGCAAGTCTATAGTCACCTATTATGTGTTATGATCCGCTAACCCCGAAGTGACAATAATCGGGATACTTACTGGTGATGACCGTAGTTTGAGGAGTTCATGTATTCACTAAGTGTTAATGCTTTGGTCCGGTACTCAATTAAAAGGAGGCCTTAATATCCCTTAGTTTCCAATAGGACCCCGCTGCCACGGGAGGGTAGGACAAAAGATGTCATGGAAGTTCTTTTCCATAAGCATGTATGACTATATTCGGAATACATGCCTACATTACATTGATGAACTGGAGCTAGTTATGTGTCACCCTATGTTATAACTCTTACATGAGGAATCGCATCCGACATAATTATCCATCACTGATCCAATGCCTACAAGCTTTTCACATATTGCTCTTTGCTTAGTTACTTTATCGTTGCTGCTATTACAGTTACTACAAAACTGCTACTGTTACTTTTGCTACTATTAGCGTTACTTCCATACTACTTTGCTACTAAATACTTTGCTACAGATACTAAGTTATCTAGGTGTGGTTGAATTGACAACTCAACTGCTAATACTTGAGAATATTATTTGGCTCCCCTTGTGTCGAATCAATAAATTTGGGTTGAATACTCTACCCTCGAAAACTGTTGCGATCCCCTATGCTTGTGGGTTATCAAGACTATTTTCTGGCGCTGTTGCCAGGGAGCATAGCTCTATTCTTTGAGTCACTTGGGATTTATATCTTCTGATCACTATGAGGAACATGAAAGACGAAAGAACTAAGATTTTTCCCTCAACTACGAGGGGAGGTAAGGAACTGCCATCTAGCTCTGCACTTGATTCTCCTTCTGTTTTGAGTAAGCTTGCGACACCTAAACCTGCTTCTGCTATTAATTCTGATATGTCGCATGTTATTGATGATGCCACTTTTGCTATGCATGATACTTATGATGAAACTACTTCTATGCTTGATACTGTTGTGCCATTAGGTGAATTTCTTGATGAACAACTTGCTAGGGCTAGAGAGAATGAAACTATTGAAACTGATAATATTGATGAAAGTGATGATGAAGGTTCTCTCCCTAAATATGAATTGCCTGTTGTGCCTGAGGGTTATGTTATGGATGAAGAAACTGCTAGAGATTTTCTTGCTTGCAATGATAGATCTGATCTTAAGAAATTATTAGCTAAACTGAAAGAAAAGTCTCTGAATGCTAGAATGAAATATGACCCTGCTTTTGCTACTTCACCTATCTGTGTTACTGATAATGATTATGATTTCTCTGTCGATCCTGGGATAATTACTTTGGTTGAATCTGATCCTTTTTATGGCTATGAATCTGAAACTGTTGTGGCACATCTTACTAAGTTAAATGATATAGCCACCCTGTTCACTAATGATGAGAAAACTCGCTACTATTATATCCTTAAGATATTTCCGTTCTCATTAAAGGGGGATGCTAAAACTTGGTTTAATTCTCTTGATCCTGGTTGTGTGCGTAGTCCCCAGGATATGATTTATTACTTCTCTGCTAAATATTTCCCGGCTCATAAGAAACAAGCTGCTTTAAGGGAAATATATAATTTGTGAAAATTGAAGAAGAGAGTCTCCCACAAGCTTGGGGGAGGCTTCTCCGATTACTTAATGCTTTGCCTGATCATCCTCTCAAGAAAAATGAAATACTTGATATCTTTTATAATGGACTAACCGATGCTTCCAGAAAACACCTCGATAGTTGTGTTGGTTGTGTTTTCAAGGAAAGAACTATTGATCAAGCTGAATTGCTATTGAATAATATGTTGACTAATGAAAATAATTTGACACTTCCTGAACCAACTCCTAAGCCGACTCCAAAGAAAAGAGGTGTTCTATTTCTCAGTCCTGAAAATATGCAAGAGGCAAAGAAATCTATGAAAGAAAAAGGTATTAAAGCTGAAGATGTTAACAATTTACCTCTTGTTGAAGAAATACATGGCCTTAATATACCACCTATTGAAGAAACACATGGTCTTGATAACCCGACACAGGTAGTAAAGGTAAATTCTCTCTATAGATATGATAAAGTTGAAATCCCGTCTACTAAGTTTGCTAGCCAATGCTTGGATGAATTTCATGACTTTATGGCTAGACAAGAAAACTTCAATGCTTATGTTGGTAGATGTCGGGGGAAACTGATCCACGAACACCTATGGGGCCGGCGGACTGGGCCCCTTTCGGTTCGGTGGGGGGGGGCGGAGATCACACGAAGAGCAGATCGAGGCGAAGCACCCGAGCAGTTTACCCAGCTTCGGAGCTCTCCGGAGAGATAACACTCCTACTGCTGCTTGTCTGGTTGTATTATCTTGTGTTCTTGCTCCAGAGAGAGAGCCTATGTCGGGGGAAACTGATCCACGAACACCTATGGGGCCGGCGGACCGGGCCCCTTTCGGTTCGGCGGGGGGGCGGAGATCGCATGAAGAGCAGATCGAGGCGAAGCACACGAGCAGTTTACCCAGCTTCGGAGCTCTCCGGAGAGATAACACTCCTACTGCTGCTTGTCTGGTTGTATTATCTTGTGTTCTTGCTCCAGAGAGAGAGCCTAGTGTTTTTCTGGGTTCCGAACTAGTCGAACTTCGCGAACTAGTCAAACCGAACCCCCTCTACGTTGCGCATGGGCCTCCTTTTATACGCTAAAGGGGTCACCGATAGGTGGCAACGCAGAGAAGGGTACAAATGTAAAAAGTGAGGTGGTTGGTACAGTTACTTGTACAGTGCACCCTACCTAACCCTGACGGCAGGGGACAAGGGCATTAAATGCCCGTCTAAGTCGCCCGAACAGTGCAGAAAAGGACCGTTAGGGGCGCCACCGTTCGCCACGATGGCGATCTTGTCAGCTTCGCATGCCACTGCACACCGCTGGCTGCACAGCCTCCCGCCACACGCGCCTGGAGAGGCCCCCAAAGCGACACGTTGGTGGATGCACTGGAGCGTGGGCACAGAGTGGCCGCCTGCCGCGACAAGCGCCTTGCCGCTGCTGCTATCTTGTCGGGTCCGGAAGCTTGTCGCTCACCGGGCTTCGAGGTACTTTGGTTGGTCTTCCCGGCAAGCTCCTCTTGCTGGGGCCTTGTTGCCTTGCCGGAGCGCGTGGCGCGTCGCGGCAAGTTCCTTGGAGTGCCTCGGTTGGCCTTCCTGGCAAGCTCCTCTTGCCGGGGCCTTGTCTCCTGAGCTTAAATACTTTGTTCTTGAATGGCTCCAAGGGAACCACGGAGGATCTTGGCATTCGCCCGCAAGCCTTGCCGCGGGGTGCTGCAACTGCCCGTGCACAAGTTCGGGGTACTAGGGTACCCCTATTCTAGTACACCGACAGGAGCCCCTGGGCCTGGGCCAGACACGGTGCTGAGCGCTGTTGGGCCAGGCCCAAGACAGGGCACGGGCACACGCGGACTGGGCCACGCCGAATCTCGCTCTGTATCCACCGCGCTCTCCCCTAACGGCACGCGTTGAATGCGGCATCGTGGGAGAGATCGTGGGTGGTTCTTTATTCGGAAGGGCGAAACGTCCGCCCCGTCCCTCTTTATAAGCAGAGGAAACAGGGGCAGTTCGTTCCCCCTCGCTGGTTACTACTACTCCATCTTCACGAACCTCCGCCCCCCCCTTCTTCTCGAAGCCGAGAGAGCAGCGCGCCGCCCCCCATTGTCACCAGCATCACCAACGCCGTCGACCTCCCCCACCACCTCCGCCATGGCTCCGAAAGCCGACAAGGGAAAGGGCGTGAAGTCGGCCGAGGCGCAGCGGCTCGCGGCGCTGCGGAAGGAGCGGGCGATCTTCTCCCCCCAGCTCGGCGTGAAGGAGCTGAGGGAGTACTTCTACCTCTTTTGGGCGACGGAGACGCGGGCGCATCCGCGCACGAGGGTACTCCCGGCCGCTGCCTCGGAACTGGCTCCAAACGGGTACCCATTCCTCGCGCTGTTCTTCTATTGCGGGCTCTGCCCGCCCTTCTCGGAATTCTTCTTTGATATCATGAACACCTACGGCTTCCGCCTCCTTGATTTCACCCCCAACGCCATTCTGACCATGGCAGTTTTCGCACATTTGTGTGAAAACTTTGTCGGAGTCCACCCCAATGTTGCCCTTTTCCGCCACTTCTTCATACCTTGGGTAGAGAGAGGAGAGCCGCTTGCCGGAGGGATCGCCTGGATCTCGAGAGTCGGCAAGAAGGAGGCGTACTTGGAGGGTGAGCTCCGTAGCAAGTGGGAGGAGTGGAGAGCGGAGTGGTGCTGGATCGTCGAGGAGAATTTGCAGCCCTTCACCGCCGTGCGCCAAGCTCCAATAGTGCGCGGCAATGACTGGAGCAACGTGGCCCCGGAAGACGAGAGGCTGAAGATCGCCATTACTAGGATCCTTCGCCTCAGGCTTGCCGGGCTCACTGTAGGCGCTGTAGGCGCAGATTTCCTCCGCCGCCGCATCGCCCCCCTGCAGGAGAGGAGGAGGCCCGCCTGGGAATTCAAGAACTCGGCGGACATCATGAGGCTGCGGCCGGGCCTCAACTACAACTTCACCGTCTTGGAGCTGGATGCAATGCTCCTGGAGTTGTTCAAACGCGACCCCCAGCACCCATTCACGCTGCCGAGGGGCGTCGTTCCATTGTGCAACAATTCTTCGCTCGACCGGATCCGCGCCATGATGCCGTTGTGTGATTCACACGGAATCGTTCCAACTTGGCAAGAGCCTGCGGATGACGTCGTGCAAGCGTTCTTCGACAACTTGGAAGAAGTGCCGGTCCACGCTGACGAGCAGAAGAGCCTCACCCGTGACACCACCGACGAGGAGCTGCAGCGCATCGCCACTAGGGCGGAAGAGGTTGCGGCCGTAGCTGCCGCGGGCGCGTTCAGGTTCACTGTGGAGGAGGCGGAGGCTGCAGAGGTGGCAAACCTCGCCGAGCGCGCGGAGTTCATTGGCAAGGAAGAGCCTGCCGGTTCTGAAGCTGAGCCGAGCGAGGCCGGCGAGGAAGAGCCCGAGCCTTCAGAAGGCTTGCCGCAGGCGGAGCCCCCGGCCCCGCCAAGAAGGCGTCTTCGCAGGGCCGCGGACGTAGCGGGGCGGCAGCCGGGTCAACAGCCGCCAAGCCGTGCGACACGCTCTACCGCGGCAAGCAATATTGCCGTGGGAGCGCCTAACGCAGCAGCGGCAACTGGAGCGGGATCTTCCCGGGCCACCGCCACCGCCCCCGCCAAGCGGGCAAGGGATCCTACTCCTCCGCCTCGCCGCGCCAGAGGGGGGCCGGACTTCGACCTTTCCGCGCTTAGCTCCGACGAGGAGGAAGAAGAGTAAGTTTCTTTGGTGCTCTTGTAGTTCTTCAATCTTGTTGTTTTTATCTTGTATCTGACTTGCTTCAATCTGGACTCTTTCTTTTCAGGACGCTGGCCCAGAGAGCAGCGAAGAGGGCCAAGGCCGCGGTGATTATCATCGAAGATGACCCCATCGTGTCAGCAGGAGGTGGGTCCGAGACCACCTTGACGGACCCGGCAACCACTCCTCAAAGCAGCATCCAGCGTAGCCCCCAGCGTAAGTTCATAGTTAGCTTTCTGCTGTCAGGCGCGCATGAGTGCTTTTTCCTTTGTTGATATCTTGCTTGTTGATTTGTGTAGGAGCAGAGCATCCATATCAGGAGCGCCCGGAAGCTGGTCCCAAAGTGCCATCTGCTTCGACTACGCCGCTAAGGGAGGAGTTCCCGGTAAGGGAGCGCTCTCCGGCAAGGGAGAACTCTCCGGCAAGGGGCAGCACCGTCGATCCTGCGGCGGCCGAGACCGCAACTGCAGACCTTGGCACAGGTAATTCACTTGCCCAAAAATTTTCCCTTGGGTTCTTCTTCTTCTGATTTTCTTCTCTTGGATTTTTGATTGATTTTTCTCCCTTCTTCGTTCTTCAGACCCATCTGCTACTGAGCCAAAGGAGACAGAGGGCGCCGGCAAGGAAGGGGCCGATGCTGATGAGACCGCCGGCGAGGAGGCCGCCAAGGCTGCCGCCGCAGAAGCCGGCGAGGAGTTGGGCGATCGCACTGACGACCCTGAGGCTGCAGGAGCGCCAGGCGCTGCGCCGACCGCCGATCCCTCTGCCGCTTCTGCAGAGCCGGGCTCCGAGGAGCCCCAGCCCGGCGCCTACTTGAAGGCCGGTGACGATATCTTCATCAAGCTACCCTGGGCGTCGAGCTCCAGGGCGCCGGTCGAGGGGGAAACTTTCGATGAGGAGGTGCTCGCCTCTGCTGGACTGTCGTTGGTCGACGCGCCCAGCAGCAGCAGTGGCGAGCCTGAGGAGGAGCAGCTGTTGCGGAAGCTGCTGTCACTCTACCGCGCCCGACAAGCCAAACTGGCTTCCCGGGAAGCGCTTGTCACGAAGGCGGGAGTTGACATGGAGAAGCGCACGGAGGAGCTCCGAGGCCACAATCAAGAAGCTCTCCGGTCCCTGGCATAGGAGCGGGAGCGACTCGACAAGGAGCGCACGGCCTTCCTTCTCGAGAAGGCCGAAGCTGAGGAGGAACAAAGGCTGACCGCCGAGAAGCAGTCCGCGCGAGAAGGCGAATTGGTGCAGCGGAAGGCCAACCTCGACAGCTACGAGGAGGAGCTCGCCGAGCGCAAGCAAGCACTTGGCGGGGCGCTCGAGGAAGCAAAGGACGCTGCCGCGATCGCAGAGGCCGCCAAGAAAGAGCTAGAGGAGAAGGTGGCGCAGCTGGAGGCCAATATCGGGAAGAGCGGCGAGGAGCTTGCCGCGCTCAAGCATGAGCGTGAGAAGGATGCTGCCGCCCACGGTGAGCTGCAAGGTCTTCTCGCTGAGAGGGGCAAGGAGCTCAGCGCCGCCAAGGATTCCAATGTAGACCTGGAGTTGAAGCTGGCCACACTGATGCAGACGCTGGAGGCCGCCAAGGAGCGGGAGAAAACCTTGTCGGAGAAGGTCAAAGCTGACAAGGCGCTGCTGGAGAGCATCGCAGTTACCCAGAACTCGTTCAGAGACACTGTGGAGCACTGGACCGAGGGTCTGGTGAATATTGCCGCAGTCATCAACGAGGAGCTGGCGCAGCTGGGGATGGAGGACTTTGGGTATCCCTCCGACGAGAATCTCCAACCCAGCGCCAAGCTCAGCCTGTTCTTCAAGGGCGTGGCGACGGCACTCCAGCGGCTCCGGGAGAGGATCCCAAAGCAGCTGGCCGACGAGTCGTGCAAAATCTGCGCCGGGGTTCTCCAGAAGGTGCTGATGAAGGTGGCCTTCCGCAATCCAGGCCTCAGCTTCACCAACGTCCTCAAGTCCTTGCCGCCAGACGCTGATCGGGATGCACTCAAGGCCTTTGTCTCACCTATTGTGGACAAGGTGAGCGAGATCAAGAGGGTTGAGGGCGACCGCGTAGACTAGGCCGCCAATTTCTTCTTTTCCCTTGTCGCTGCTAATCATGTTATTAAAACAGTCTGTTAGAGCTGCGACAAGTTATCTTGTAATATAACTTTATTTCTGTTATCAATTGCTATGTTATTTCCTCTACTAGATTCTTTCCTTTGTATGTTTTTACCCTACGCTTCTAGGGAACTTGTCGGCGCAGGCGCCCGAGCCGCGAGCGCTGAGTGCAGAACTTCAGCAGCCTGCTGGCGGCGCTGCTTCCGACAAGAAACCTTGTCGCGACTAGATGCAGCACACTTAAGTTGTTGAGTGGACTCGAAACAAAGTAAGGGCGCAACTAGCCATGAGTTGGTTCCTCCGCGCACAGGTTTTCCATACAAAGCAGGGTCGTTCGAGGAAGATAACTCAAAAAATTTAAAAATTGATTGCTCAAACTTTGGCAACTTACCTTTTCTATCGTTTTCTTCCCGGCAAGGCAGAACTTTGCTTGAACGACGCCTGGTCCATACCATAATATTCTCCTTCCCCCAGGCAAACTTGTGTGCGAGGGAACCTTCTTTTCCTTTGTTGAAAAAGAAGAAAGAAGAGAAAATAATGATATGGAGCCCTTCGGCTCGTTATTGCTTACCGGATGTAGGTGCTGCACAAAGTGTCAGATAACGCATGCAAGAAAGAAACTAATGCATGAAATGGACAAGTTGTGCGGAGCACATGGGGTTTTACTTATGCACGGGATCTGCGCCCGGCTTTGTACAAAGGATTACATGCAACAGCGGCAAGACTTGTACAAAAGGTGGTTGCCGGAACGGGTTCCGGCAACCGCGCCCTATGGGAAAAACTTACGAAGATGTTCTATGTTCCAGGAGTTGCTCACCGGAATGCCATCTTCGGTCTCAAGGCGGACAGCGCCGGGCCTTGTGACTTGTTTCACCCGATAAGGGCCTTCCCACTTCGGCATCAACTTGTTGGAATTCTTGGCGGACTGAACGCGCCTAAGAACAAGGTCGCCTTCCTCGAAGCTTCTGGCCTTAACTTTGCGGCTATGGTAGCGGCGCAAAGCTTGCTAGTATCGAGCAGCTCGTACAGCAGCCTGAAGACGATCTTCCTCAAGGAGCAGCGCATCGTCTTGTCGCAGCTATTCTTGCTCAAGCTCATCATAAGCGAGCACTCGAGGCGATCCGTATACGAGTTCCGTGGGGAGAACTGCCTCTGCTCCATAGACTAGAGCAAAAGGTGTCTGGCTAGTGGCTCGATTTGGCGTCGTTCTGATCGACCAAAGAACCACCGGCAGCTCCTCGATCCAGTTTCTTCCGCACTTGCACAGCTTGTCGAAAGTTCTGGTCTTGAGTCCGCGCAGCACTTCAGCATTTGCCCTCTCTGCTTGACCGTTGCTTCTCGGATGAGCAACAGAAGCGAAGCAAACCTTGGCGCCAAGGTCTTGGACGTACTGCATGAAGGTGCGACTCGTGAATTGCGTGCCGTTGTCGGTGATGATCCTGTTAGGGATCCCGAAACGGCAAACAATTGACCTGAAGAACTTGACTGCTGACTGTGTTGTCACCTTCCTCACTGGCTGCACTTCCGGCCACTTTGTGAACTTGTCGATTGCGATGTACAAGTACTCAAAGCCCCCGACAGCTCGGGGGAAAGGGCCGAGGATATCGAGCCCCCAGACCGAAGATGGCCAGGATAAAGGGATCGTTTGGAGAGCTTGAGCTGGCTGGTGTATCTGTTTGGAGTGGAATTGGCACGCTTCACACTTGGTTACTTGTGCAGTTGCATCCTGGAGGGCTGTCGGCCAAAAGAAACCTTGCCGGAAAGCTTTGCCGGCAAGTGCTCTTGCGCCAATGTGGTGGCCACATATGCCTCCATGTATCTCTGCCAACAGCTTTTGTCCATCTTCCCGGCAAATACACTTCAATTTCGCACCGTTGAGTCTTCTTCTGTACAGTATGCTATCGACAAACTGGTACATACTTGACTGCCGGGCTACTTTTTCCGCTTCTTCTTGCTCTTCGGGAAGTTCTCCTGTCTGAAGGAAATAGACAATCTGCTGTGCCCATGCTGGAGCTTGTGGCTAGACAACAAGGACTAAAGGCACATCTGCTGCTGCGGGAACATCCGCTTCTACGGCAAGGACTTGCGGCCCTGCCGGAGCTTGATGTTCCCCGGCAAGCTTGCCGGAGCAAAACTTGTCGGGAGCGTCTGCTTCAACGGAACAAACCATAAGGCTTGCCAGAGCAGACTGCCCCTCAGCATCCTTGGTGTTGATCTTGGGGACTTTCTTGGCGGCGGCTTCGGGGAGCTCTGCCGGAAAGTAGTCACCAGAAACCAACTTCCTCTTCTTGCTTTGTCCAGTTGATGGTGAAGGTACCACCAGCGCCGTCCTCCTTGGCGGACACCTTCTTGGTCTCAGGTGGAGCTGCCATTGCCTTCTTACACTTGCCGGTGGAGCTCGATGGTGCGTCCTCGATGATAGCGCAGCACTCCGAAGAGGTGCGCTTGCCGGAGTGGGCATCAGAGCTCTTGCCGGACTTGGTCTTCTTCTTCCCCCCCGGAGCTTCAGCGGCAAGTGTCTTGCGTTCTGCTACGGCTGTTGCTTCCCGGTAGATCTTGTCGGCACCGATAAGAGCATCCTTCTTGTCGCCAGGGACAGAGATGACACTTATCGGTCCTGGCATTTTCAATACGTTGTACGCATAGTGAGAGGCTGCCATGAACTTGGCGAGTGCCGGACGGCCAAAGATTCCATTGTAAGGTAATGGAAAGTCAGCAACATCAAATGTGACCCTCTTAGTCCTGAAGTTCAGCTCGCTGCCAAATGTTACCGGCAACGTGATCTTTCCCTTCGGCTTGCTTCTTCCCAGGTTGATTCCTTGAAATGTACCGGTCTCTTCGAGCTCGCTGTCAGGGATCTGGAGTTTCTGGAGCACCGCGGAGGAGATCAGGTTCAAGCTGGCCCCGCCGTCAACTAGCATCTTAGTGACCTTGAGGTTGCGGATTGTTGGTGAAACCAACATCGGCAAGCACCCGACCGCAGTTATGCGATCAGGGTGGTCCTCAATATCAAAGATGATAGGCGTGCTGGACCATTTTAGAGGCTTGCGTGACTCGACGGGTGGTTCTGCTGCATTAACTTCCCGCACCCACTGCTTGAGCTGGCGGTGCGAGGTGTGCAGAGAAGTACCACCGTCAACGCACAGGACCTCTGTGGCTTTCTGGAACTCCTGCTCATCAGTCTCCTCATCATCCATGTCTTCATCGTCGTCGTCGTCTTCATCCTTGTCGCGGCCGCGAGGAGGTCTGTCTCCTTGCCGCTGCTTGGCCTTGCCGCGGCGTCCTCCTCAGCCGGGACGTTTCTTGCCGGATCCCCCAGCACCTTCCTGGGCCTTCTCCTTGTCGCGCCTCTCGTATTCAGCTTTCTGTTCCTCAACAAGCTGCTCGACTTTCTTACAGTTCTGGAGATCATGGCCCTTGGTGCGGTGGATCTTGCAATACTGCTTGTTGGTGCCGTCCTGCTTGTCGGTGACCGCCACCTCCGCGGCAACCTCCTTGCCGGAGTCACCAGCTTTGGCTTCCTTGGCGCCACCACCGTTGCCGGACTGCTCAACAACTAGCACCTCTTTGCCTTTCCTCCTTCTGTTGTTCCGATGCCGGTTTTTCCTTGTCAGGGCAGCATCTTCACTGTCAGATCCTCCCGCTCCTACACTCTCTCCGGGGAGTCTCCTCCCTTCCTCAGCACGTGCACACTTGTCGGCCAGTGCATATAACTCACTGACGTCCCTGATCTTGCACATCGCCATTTCCTCCCGCATCCTGCGGTTTCGCACATTCTGATGGAACGCGCTGATCACCGCGGCAGGGTGGACGTCTGGGATGTTGTGCTGCACACTGCTGAATCTCTTAATGTACTTGCGCAGGGGCTCTCCTTCCTTCTGGGCGAGCAGATGAAGATCACTCTCCTGGCCATGAGGCTTGTGTACGCCTGTGAAGGCGCCAACAAACTGATGGCACAGATCAGCGCAAGAGGATATGGAGTTGTCCGGCAAGTGCATGAGCCAGGACCTGACGTTGGGCTTGAGTACCAGCGGGAAGTAGTTGGCAAGGATCTTGTCATCCCGTCCCCCAGCAGACTGCACCGCAATGGTGTAAATGCTGAGGAACTCCGATGGATGCGTCTTGCCATCGTACTTCTCCGGTACATCTGGCTTGAAGCTCTTCGTGCTGGGCCATTGGACTTGCCGCAGCTCACGAGTGAACGCAGGGCAACCTACCGCGTACGGCAGATCGCCTGGTTCCCCTGGCGCATGCATGTAAACAGAGGGCCCAGCGCGCTTGTCGGATTGATGTCGCGCTTCTCTTCGGCGCTCGATGCGAGTTCGAGCGTCTTCTTGTTGTCGATCATGAAGAACTTGGCGCTGATCACGACGAGCTCGTGGATCCGAAGATGCGGTGGAGTCGCTGTTGAGGTGGATCCGGCGAGTTGGCGATCTTGGCCTTCGGGGTGGTGATTGCATGGTAGTTGCACCTCCACCCGTTTCATCGCCACCGGCTCGCGCACGGCAACCCTGCCGCGGCGGCGACGCGCTCGGCCGCCGTGGAGTGTCTCTGTTGGCGTAGCCAATGAGACTCTGAATGGTGGCCCTCCATTCGTCGATCTTGTCCGACGTCGGAGGGTAATCTAGGAGAAGTTGAGCTCGCGCCAAAGCTTCTGCTGGAGTGGTGGGTGGCAGTGGCGGACGGCGCGAGGAGCGGGACATGCTCAGACTTCTAACTATGTTAGAAGGAGCAGTATCCCGTCCAGGCGACCATGCCCCACTCGTGCCAGCACGCTGGCGTGCATGCTGGTCTTGAGCGCCCCGAGATCCACCAGCTTGGTCTTGGCCTATCATGCGTATGGCACTGCAAGTGCCATGACGCTGTTGGTCTTGCGCCTCCTGAGAGTGGCGTGGAACATGTACAGTCGCCAAGGTTTGTGCAGCCTTGTTCATGGACCTGGCAGCATCATAAGCTTCCTCGTCGACGTCCATTCTTCCGCCGGCGTCCATTCCACCACCCGTTTGCTCCAACAGTGGCGGAAGTGACGTGGACGGAGCGACTGCCGTCGAAGTCTTCTTCTTCGGTGGCATGTTGATGAAGGGAATGAAGATCTAGCTCGTGTGAACGCTCGATCAGGTTCACACAATCTCGACGCACCCCCTACCTGGCGCGCCAAAGA
>NC_041391.1:388458357-388461610 GCF_002162155.2 Triticum dicoccoides
ACGAAGAGCAGATCGAGGCGAAGCACACGAGCAGTTTACCCAGCTTCGGAGCTCTCCGGAGAGATAACACTCCTACTGTTGCTTGTCTGGTTGTATTATCTTGTGTTCTTGCTCCAGAGAGAGAGCCTAGTGTTTTCTGGGTTCCAAACTAGTCGAACTTCGCGAACCAGTCGAACCGAACCCCCTCTACGTTGCGCATGGGCCTCCTTTTATACGCTAAAGGGGTCACCGACAGGTGGCAACGCAGAGAAGGGTAAAAATGTAAAAAGTGAGGTGGTTGGTACAGTTACTTGTACAGTGCACCCTACCTAACCCTGACGGCAGGGGACAAGGGCATTAAATGCATGTCTGAGTCGCCCGAACAGTGCAGAAAAGGACCGTTAGGGGCGCCACCGTTCGCCACGATGGCGATCTTGTCAGCTTCGCATGCCACTGCGCACCGCTGGCTGCACAGCCTCCCGCCACGCGCGCCTGGAGAGGCCCCCAGAGCGACACGTTGGTGGATGCGCTGGAGCGTGGGCACTGAGTGGCCGCCTGCCGCGGCAAGCGCCTTGCCGCTGCTGCTATCTTGTCGGGTCCGGAAGCTTGTCGCTCACCGGGCTTCGAGGTACTTTGGTTGGTCTTCCCGGCAAGCTCCTCTTGTCGGGGCCTTGTTGCCTTGCCGGAGCGTGTGGCGCGTCGCGGCAAGTTCCTTGGAGTGCCTCGGTTGGCCTTCCCGGCAAGTTCCTCTTGCCGGGGCCTTGTCTCTTGAGCTTAAATACTTTGTTCTTGAATGGCTCCAAGGGAACCACGGAGGATCTTGGCGTTCGCCCAGCAAGCCTTGCCGCGGGGTGCTGCAACTGCCCGTGCACAAGTTCGGGGTACTAGGGTACCCCTATTCTAGTACACCGACAGTAGATAATTGAAAAGTAATGCTTATATGATTGGATACTAGAGTGATTATATGTCTAGAGTTAAGAATGAACTTAAACTTATTAGTAAACATGCTTCTATGGTTACCACTCAAGTAGAAGAAGTGCTTAAGGCTCAAAATGATTTGCTCAATGAATTAAATGATAAGAAAAATGATAATGCTGTTAGAGTTATGACAAGAACGGGTAAAATGACTCAGGAACCTTTGTATCCTGAGGGCCACCCTAAGAAAAATGAGCAAGATTCTCATAGAACTAATGTTGATGCACCTAGTCCTTCTAAGAGGAAGAAAAAGAAAAATGATAGGACTTTGCATGCTTCTAGTGAACCTGTTGTAGACACACCTGAGAATCCGAACGATATTTCTATTTCTAATGCTGAAACACAATATGGTGATGAACATGAACCTAGTGATAATGTTAATGATGATGTTCATGTTGATGCTCAACCTAGCAATAATAATGATGTAGAGGTTGAACCTGCTGTTGATCTTGATAACCCATAATCAAGGAATCAGCGTTATGATAAGAGAGACTTTGTTGCTAGGAAGCACAGTAAAGAAAGAGAACCATGCGTTCAGAAACCCATGCCTTTTCCTCCTAAACCATCCAAGAAAAAAGATGATGAGGATTTTGAGCGCTTTGCTGAAATGATTAGACCTATCTTTTTGCATATGCGTTTGACTGATATGCTTAAAGTGAATCCTTATGCTAAGTACATGAAAGATATTGTTACAAATAAAAGAAAGATACTGGAAGCTGAAATTTCCACCATGCTTGCTAATTATACTTTTAAGGGTGGAATACCAAAGAAACATGGAGATCCAGGAGTACCGACTATACCATGCTCCATTAAAAGAAACTATGTTAAAATTGCTTTATGTGATCTTGGATCCGGTGCTAGTGTTATGCCTCTCTCTTTATATCGTGGACTTGAATTGAATAAGTTGACACCTACTGAAATATCTTTGCAAATGGCCGATAAATCAACTGCTATACCTGTCGGTATTTGTGAGGATGTGCCTGTTGTGGTTGCAAACATTACTATCTTAACAGACTCTGTTATTCTTGATATTCCTGAGGATTATAGTATGTCGATTATCCTTGGTAGACCCTTTTTGAATACTGTAGGGGCTGTTATTGATTGCAACAAAGGCAATGTCACTTTTCATGTTCATGGTAATGAGCATACGGTACACTTTCCGAGGAAACAACCTCAAATTCACATTATCAATTCTATTGGAAAAATTCCAACTATTATTATTGGAGGTTTTGAATTTCCTCTTCCTATTATCAAGAAGAAATATGATATTCTTATTATTGGGGATGTGCATATCCCCGTTGAGGTAACCTAGTGTTATTCGAAATTTCTCTGGTTCCATGTTATTAGGAATGAGTTTGTTAACAAGACTTGATCAACCTTGTTAGTAGATTACTTTTGATGAGCATGAGATGGACAAAGTTAGATAGCACAACCTTCTGTACCCTCCTTTTAATTTCTGTTATTTAGATTAAATAAAGTTAAAGTAGTATTTTCTGTCTGTTTTCTGATTTATCCATGCAATTAAAAAATACCCCGAAAATAGAAGTTATCCAAATGCTCTGAAAATTAAATATGATTTTTTTCTAGAATATTTGAGAATATCAGGCACTGAGAACACAGCAGGGGGAGCAAGCACCTGGCCACGAAGGTCCAGGGCACGTGTAATGCCCCAGATTCGATGCGCCAGGTGTCTTCTAGTTATTCGTCGTAGTTGCCTTGTCATTTGCTTGCATGTTGCATTTTGCCATGTCATCATCTGCATTTCATCTACATGTTTTTCAAAACTTGCATCCGTTCGGGTTTCCCCGGTTCTCTCCGTTGCCCGTTCGGAGTCCAGACCACACTCGCATGCGCCCGCGGCACCTCCGAAATATTATTTTATAAGTGGCATAAAAATGTTCTCGGAATGGGGTGAAAGCTGGCGTGCGGTCTTATTATAGTGTAGGTAGACCGCCTGCAAAATTTCATCGCATTCGGAGTCCGTTTGATAGCCCAACCCTCATCTGTAGAGGCACCATTGCCGGTTTATTCGTCGGACGTTTTGGTCTCCGAAACTGCCGCCGGGCCGCTCTTCTTTCTTCTCTTCTCAGCCCAATGCCTCTCCACAGCCCACTTGCAGCCCAGCTACCCTCCCCCCCCCACCTCCATTCCGGACCGTCAGATCACGATCGAAGGGTCGAGAAACCCCCCAAAACTCCCCTCGAACCCTAACCTCCCCTATATATACACCCCTTCCTTCCAAAAATGGGCAACCCTAGCCTTCCCCTACCCCTAGACCCCCTCTTCCTCGGGATCCCCG
>NC_041391.1:388462211-388487575 GCF_002162155.2 Triticum dicoccoides
TCCTCCGACCCCGCCATCGCCGGACCTCGCCTCGGTCGCCGCCGTTCCCTTCCTCGATCCAGTCAACCAGATCAGGAGGAGCACGAAGCCGCCGCGTGGGCCCCACGTCGGCCGGCCCAGCCGTGACCCT
The DNA here is from genome assembly GCF_002162155.2 of Triticum dicoccoides. Classification (NCBI taxonomy): domain Eukaryota; kingdom Viridiplantae; phylum Streptophyta; class Magnoliopsida; order Poales; family Poaceae; genus Triticum; species Triticum dicoccoides. The sequence goes on from NC_041391.1 coordinate 388,462,342, forward strand.
GATCCGGCCCACATCGCCTCGGCCCAACCCCGGCCTGCCTCCTCCCTCGTCATGGGCCGAAGCCCAGGGTGAGCAGCCCCTATCCTCCGCCCCGTGCGTCGAATAGTTATATAGCGCCTTTCGTTTTTTTCCCAGAAAAACTGCCAAGTCCCTAGATTCTTGTTTTATGTGTGCATCTTCATACTGCCATAACATCATGTGTGCTGCTCCATTTTGCACGTGCAATATATCGAAATGTTCATTGTGAGATGCTATTCATTTTGTTCCATTGTCCCATGCTGGTTTGAGTTCATCCTGATGCCCAAATCGTCATTGCAAAAGTGTTATATGATGTTAACTGTTGTCTGTTAATAGAACTTGGTCATTTGTCTTTTTCATTAGATTTTATGTGTGCATCCTATGATCTTGATGTCTACATGAGTTTTGAGCTACATCATGTCGTCTTTACAGTAGTGCAATCCATGTATTTTTTTGAGTCTTGTAGTGAGTGAATCAAGCTCATAAAGTAGGGTACTTGTTGTTGCTGTTTTGCTAGGCTGAATCTGCTATATCATGATGCTACGTAAACCTGCTCCTACAAGTCATTCTATGCATAATCTGGAGATGTTCACTAAGGATGTTTTGTTATAAATGTAATGATCTATCCATACATGCCCATGGTTTTATTTATAGCCTCCTGTAGCTTGTTGTAATCTTGCTCTCAAATTGCTAAATAATGTTGTTGTCATCCTGTCAACATTAAGTTCAGTTCTGCCATTAGCTTTGCTAGTGATCCATGCACCCTAAGAACTTGCTATTGCCATTCTTAGCTTCACAAACATGTATTCTTACTGTTGGCTACCTTTTCATGCCATGTATTCCTCTGTGGTGAGTGGTACAAGCTCACCAACATGCCTACTTATCGTGTTCCTGCCATGTCTTGACTCTGTCATACATTTGCCATGTTTGCATGGATGCTACCATATTTTCTGTTGATATTTGGGATAAGTTAAGTAAGGGAGTTTTGTTCTTTGTCTTTAGTACTAGCATGGCATGCCTTTGTTTGCCATGTTAAGTTCCAGTAACATGTTGTTTGATAGCTCTAAACTTTGCAACCTGATGTTATTTCTGTTAAGTCTGAAACTGTTATAATTTGCAACCTTGTCATGTCCTTTTGAGCATGTTATAGTGTTTTCTGGAGATAGCTCAGTGTTCATGTTTTGTCATACTTTACTTGTACTTCTTGCCCATGCATTTTGTTCTTATTTTAACGTGCTGTAGCATATAAGTTTGATGCTTGCAAGATGCCTAGTTGCTGTTTTGGACAGCTTGTCCTTTAAACTTGTTTCATGTGTATGTTGGAAATATATTAGAAAACCAAATAATCGGCCTACGGATCAAGTTCCCATGATCACTATGAAGACTATGTATACAAGCTTAGATCTGATCTTACCAACAACGAGTTGCAGTGAAAAAAAGTTGGTGAAAATCATCTTGAAGTCCCCCGAACCATCCCACTAACAGTTCACTCGAATAAGAATTGGACACACGATCCCTCTATGGATTGCATGCATACGACACTAGTGATCCAACAGCGTTTCACCGTCTAGACACTACATAGAAACACTTCCTTGATGATGCGCTTTGTCACAGTAGGTCACGTTTTCTGTTATGTATATACATCCGTGACAATTTTAGGACCAAATGAAGATAGTCTTACCTGTGTTGTCATAGAAGCGTTTCATGACAATAATCCATTTATCATCACGAAAATGTTCACTTCCACGATGATAAATTATGCGTCATGGAAGTGATTTTGTCAAGGGTAATCGACATTTCGTAGAGACTATAACGGGTCGCCGTTAAGCTACCGGTGCCAGTTTTGGATCTAATACCCGTTAACATCCCCGACCAATGACGATTTTCCACGTGTCAATTTATCATTCGTCAATGGAACCACGTGAGAGCTCTGCATTGAGACAGATGTCATCCATCCAATGGACAAGACGCGCCTATGAAACTTCAACACGTGGCAAGGCCTAATAGTGGCCCATTTAGGTTAGAAAGGCCAGCCCATTAACGACCTACTTGCAAATGGCCCATTTACAACCACGATCCATAAGGACGGTATTGATTCGATCAATCACTGGCCTGTTGCCCATTGAGCAATATTGCGGCCCATCGTCAGTTTCGGCCCATTAACAGTCCGCTATGTATGTGGGACCAATTACGGTCTGGTGTATTCTCACCTGTCAGCAGCCACTGCTGGGATTTGGTCGTCTTTTGTCAAGTTTATCTTTCGGCCTTTTAGCGATCCATTAAAGAGTTGGGTCCTGGCCTGTGTAACTTTCGACCTGTTAACAGTTGATAGTACACTTGGGTCATTTGTCCGACGTGATATTCAGCCTATTAACGACCCATATTCTCTAGGTCACAATTCCGGCCCACCCTCACTTTTATCTTGTTATTGTTGGGGAATGAAGTAATTTCAAAAAAAATCCTACGATCACGCAAGATCTAACTCTAGGTGATGCATAGCAACGAGAGGGGAGAGTGTTGTCTATGTACCCTCATGGACCGAAAGCGGAAGCGTTATGACAACGCGGTTGATGTAGTCGTACATCTTCACGATCCGACCGATCCTAGCACCGAAGGTACGACACCTCCGCGATCTGCACACGTTCGGCTCGGTGACATCCCACGAACTCTAGATCCAGCTGAGGTCGAGGGAGAGTTTCGCACAGCACGACGGCATGGTGACGGTGATGATGAAGTTACCGGCACAGGGCTTCCCCTAAGCACTACGATGATATGACTGAGGTGGAAATCTGTGGAGGGGGGCACCACGCACGGCTAAAACAATTGTAAACTTGTGTATTCTAGGGTGCCTCCCTGCCCCCGTATATAAAGGAGCAAGGAAGGAGGCCAGTCGGCCCCTGTAGGCGCGCCCCAAGAGGGGAGTCCTAGTCCTAGTAGGATTCCACCAAGAGGGGAAGAGGGGGAAGGAAGGAGAGGGAGAGGGGGAAGGAAAGGGGGGCGCCGCCCGCCCCCTTCCTTGTCCTATTCGGACTCAAGGGGAGGGGGCGCACGGCCTGCCCTCCCGCCCCTCTCTCTCCACTAAGGCCCATCGAGGCCCATTAGTTCCCCCGGGGGTTTCGATAACCCTCCGGCACTCCGGTTTTATCTAAAACTTCTCCGGAACATTTTCGATGTTCGAATATAGTCGTCCAATATATCAATCTTTATGTTTCCACCATTTCGATACTCCTCGTCATGTCCTAGATCACATCCGGGAATTCGAACAATCTTCGGTACATCATATCACATAAACTCATAATACCAATCGTCATCGAACGTTAAGCGTGCGGACCCTACGGGTTCGAGAACTATGTAGACATGACCGAGACACGTCTCTGGTCAATAACCAACAGCGGAACCTGGATGCTCATATTGGTTCCTACATATTCTATGAAGATCTTTACCGGTCAAACCGCATAACAACATACGTTGTTCCCTTTGTCATCGGTATGTTACTTGCCCGAGATTCGATCGTCGGTATCTCAATACCTAGTTCAATCTCGTTACCGGCAAGTCTCTTTACTCGTTCCGTAATACTTCATCCCGTAACTTACTCATTAGTCACAATTCTTGCAAGGATTTATAGTGATGAGTATTACCGAGAGGGCCCAGAGATACCTCTCCGAAATACAGAGTGACAAATCCTAATCTCGATCTATGCCAACCCAACAAACACCTTCGGAGACACCTGTAGAGCACCTTTATAATCACCCATTTATGTTGTGACGTTTGGTAACACACAAAGTGTTCCTCCGGTATTCGGGAGTTGCATAATCTCATATTCTGAGGAACTTGTATAAGTCATGAAGAAAGCAGTAGCAATGAAACTAACACGATCATAATGCTAAGCTAACAGATGGGTCATGTCCATCACATCATTCTCCTAATGATGTGATCCCGTTCATCAAATGACAACACATGTCTATGGCTAGAAAACATAACCATCTTTGATTAACGAGCTAGTCAAGTAGAGGCATACTAGGGACTATATGTTTTGTCTATGTATTCACACACGTACTAAGTTTCCGGTTAATACAATTCTAGCATGAATAATAAACATTTATCATGAATTAAGGAAATAAATAATAACTTTATTATTGCCTCTAGGGCATATTTCCTTCAACCTCCCACTTGCACTAGAGTCAATAATATAGACTACATAGTAATGATTCTAACACCCATGGAGCTTTGGTGTTGATCATGTTTTGTTCCTGGAACAGGTTTAGTCAACGGGTCTGCAACATTCAGATCCGTGTGTATCTTGCAAATCTCTATGTCGCCTTTCGACACTTGATGACGGATGGAATTGAAGCGTCTCTTGATGTGCTTGGTTCTCTTGTGAAATCTGGATTCCTTTATCAAGGCAATTGCACCAGCATTGTCACAAAAGATTTTCATTGGACCCGATGCACTAGGTATGACACCTAGATCAGATATGAACTCCTTCATCCAAACTCCTTCATTTGCTGCTTCCGAAGCAACAATGTACTCCGCTTCACACGTAGATCCCGCCACGACGCTTTGCTTGGAACTGCACCAACTGACAGCTCCTCCATTCAATAAAAATATGTATCTGGTTTGCGACTTAGAGTCATCCAGATCAGTGTCAAAGCTTCGACGTAATCGTTTACGACGAGCTCTTTTTCACCTCCATAAATTAGAAACATATCCTTAGTCCTTTTCAGGTATTTCAGGACGTTCTTGACCGCTGTCCAGTGCTCCACTTCGGGATTACTTTGGTACCTCCCTGCTATGCTTATAGCAAGACATACATCAGGTCTGGTACGTAGCATTGCGTACATGAGAACCTATGGCTGAAGCATAGTGAATGACTTTCATTTTCTCTCTATCTTCTGCAGTGGTGGGGCATTGAGTCTGACTCAACTTCACATCTTGTAACACACGCAAGAACCCTTTCTTTGACTGATTCATTTTGAACTTCTTCAAAACTTTATCAAGGTATGTGCTTTGTGAAAGTCCAATTAAGCATCTTGATCTATCTCTATAGATCTTGATGCCCAATATGTAAGCAGCTTCACCGAGGTCTTTCATGGAAAAACTCTTATTCAGGTATCCCTTTATGCTATCCAGAAATTGTATATCATTTCCAATCAACAATATGTCATCCACATATAATATCAGAAATGCTACAGAGCTCCCACTCACTTTCTTGTAAATACATGCTTCTCCAAAAGTCTGTATAAAACCATATGCTTTGATCACACTATCAAAACGTTTATTCCAACTCCAAGAGGCTTGCACCAATCCATAAATGGATCACTGGAGCTTGCACACTTTGTTAGCATGCTTTGGATCGACAAAACCTTCTGGTTGCATCATATATAACTCTTCTTCCAGAAATCCATTCAGGAATGCAGTTTTGACATCCATTTGCCAAATTTCGTAATCATAAAATGCAGCAATTGCTACCATGATTCGGACAGACTTAAGCATCGCTACAGGTGAGGAAGTCTCATCGTAGTCAACTCCTTGAACTTGTTGAAAACCTTTTGGAACAAGTCGAGCTTTGTAAACAGTAACATTACTGTCTGCGTTGGTCTTCTTCTTAAAGATCCATTTATTTTCTATGGCTTGCCGATCATCGGGCAAGTCCACCAAAGTCCACACACTGTTCTCATACATGGATCCCATCTCAGATTTCATGGCTTCAAGCCATTTCGCGGAATTTGGGCTCATCATCGCTTCCTCATAGTTCGTAGGTTCATCATGGTCTAGTAACATGGCTTCCAGAACAGGATTACCGTACCACTCTGGTGCAGATCTTACTCTAGAAGACCTACGAGGTTCGGTAGTAACTTGATCTGAAGTTTCATGATCATCATCATTAACTTCCTCACTAATTGGTGTAAGAATCACTGGAACCGATTTTTGTGATGAGCTACTTTCCAATAAGGGAGAAGGTACAATTACCTCATCAAGTTCTACTTTCCTCCCACTCACTTCTTTCGAGAGAAACTCCTTCTCTAGAAAGGATCCATTCTTAGCAACAAAGATTTTGCTTTCGGATCTGTGATAGAAGGTGTACCCAACAGTTTCCTTTGGGTATCCTATGAAGACGCTCTTCTCCTATTTGGGTTCGAGCTTATCAGGTTGAAGTTTTTTCACATAAGCATCGCAGCCCCAAACTTTAAGAAACGACAACTTTGGTTTCTTGCCAAACCATAGTTCATAAGGCGTCATCTCAACGGATTTTGATGGCGCCCTATTTAAAGTGAATGCAGCCGTCTCTAAAGCATAACCCAAAAATGATAGCGGTAATCAGTAAGAGACATCATAGATTGCACCATATCTAATAAAGTACGGTTATGACGTTCGGACACACCATTTCGTTGTGGTGTTCCAGGTGGCGTCAGTTGTGAAACTATCCCATGTTGTTTCAAATGAAGACCAAACTCGTAACTCATATATTCTCCTCCATGATCAGATCGTAGAAATTTTATTTTCTTATTACGATGATTTTCCACTTCACTCTGAAATTCTTTGAATTTTTCAAATGTTTCAGACTTATAATTCATTAAGTAGATATAACCATATCTGCTCAAATCATCTGTGAACGTAAGAAAATAACGATACCCACCACGAGCCTCAATACTCATTAGACTGCATACATCGGTATGTATTATTTCCAACAACTCAGTAGCTCGTTCCATTGTTCTGGAGAACGAGTTTTAGTCATCTTGCCCAAAAGGCACGGTTCGCAAGCACCAAGTGATTCATAATCAAGTGATTCCAAAAGTCCATCAATGTGGAGTTGCTTCATGCGCTTTATACCGATATGACCCAAACGGCAGTGCCACAAATAAGTTGCACTATCATTGTTAAACTTATATCTTTTGGCTTCAACACTATGAATATGTGTATCACTATTATCGAGATTCAACAAAAATAGACCACTCAGCAGGGGTGCATGACCATAAAAGATATTACTCATATAAATAGAACAACCATTATTCTTTGATTTAAATGAATAACTGTCTCGCACTAAACAAGATCTAGATATAATATTCATGCTCAACACTGGCACCAAATAATAATTATTCAGGTCTAAAACTAATCCCAATGGTAGATGTAGAGGTAGCGTGCCGACCGTTCATGGAATAAGTGCAAAGATGCTTTTATCTCTAAGTATTTTTCCTCCCGCTAAGATCATCTCCCTTAGAAAAGATAGTATGAATTTTAAGCAACTTGATCAAGAGCATGTTGCACAATCTTGGGAGAGGATGAAATTAATGATACATAATTGCCCTACACATGGTTAGAATGTGTGGATGATTATACAAAAAAATTATGCCGGATTAAATTTTGCTTCTAGAAATCTTTTAGATTCGGTCGCGGAAGGCACTTTTATGGAAATCACTTTAGGATAGGCTACTAAGCTCCTAGATAATATTATGGTTAACTATTCTCAATGGCACACCGAAAGATCCACTAGTAAAAAATTCCATGCGATTGAAGAGATTAATGTTTTGAGTGAAAAGATGGATGAAACTATGAAATTATTTGCTAATAGAAGTATTTCTTCTGATCCTAATGATATGCCTTTGTCCACTTTGATTGAGAATAACAATGAATCTATGGATGTGAATTTTGTTGGTAGGAACAATTTTGGTAACAACGCGTATAGAGGCAATTTTAATCCTAGGCCATTTCCTAGTAATTCCTCTAATAATTATGGTAATTCCTACAACAAATCTTATTGAAATTTTATTAACATGGCCTCTAATTTTGACAATAGTTTTAAAAATTATGAGTTCTCAAAAGAATTTCAATGCTTTGATTGAAGAAAAAATGCTTAAGATTGATGAATTGGCTAGGAACGTGGATAGAATTTCTCTTGATGTTGATTCTTTGAAAATTAGATCTATTCCACCTAACCATGATATCAATGAGTCTCTCAAGGCCATGAGAATTTCCATTGATGAGTGCAAACAAAGACCCGCTAAGATGCGTGCTGAAAAAGATTGGTTTGTAAAAGCGTGTTCTTCTAGTTTTCATGATAATAATGATGAAGATCTAAAAGTGATTGATGTGACTCCTATTAAATGTTTGTTTTCCAATATGAATCTTGATAAAGATGGGACTGGAGATGAGTCAACTTTAGTTAAAAGGCGTACCAATGATTCAAAGTTTTTAGATCTAGATGCAAAAATTGATAAAAGTGGGATTGAAGAGGTCAAAACTTTAAGAAGAAATGAACCCACTATTTTGGATTTCAAGGAATTTAATTATGATAATTTTTCTTTAATAGATTGTATTTCCTTGTTGCAATCTGTGTTAAATTCTCCTCATGCTTACAATAAAAACAAAGCTTTTACTAAACATATCGTTGATGCTATGATGCAATCTTTTGAAGAAAAGCTTGAACTAGAAGTTTCTATCCCTAGAAAACTTTATGATGAGTAGGAACCTACTATTAAGATTAAGATTAAATATTATTAATTCTATGCTTTGTGTGATTTGGGTGCTAGTGTTTCCACAATTCCAAAAACTTTGTGTGATGTGCTAAGTTTCCGTGAATTTGATGATTGTTCTTTAAATTTGCATCTCGCGCATTCCACCATTAAGAAACCTATGGGAAGGATCAATGATGTTCTTATTGTTGCAAATAGGAATTATGTGCCCATAGATTTGATTATTCTTGATATAGATTGCAATCCTACATGTCATATTATTCTAGGTATACCCTTCCTTAGAACGACTGGTGCAATTATTGATATGAAAGAAGGAAACATTAGATTCCAATTTCCGTTAAGGAAAGGCATTGAACACTTTACTTGGAAGAAAATTAAATTTCCTTATGAATCTATTATGAGAGACACTTCTGGATTGCATACCAAAGATGGCAATACCTAGATCTATTCGTGTTTTTATGCCTAGCTAGGGGCGTTAAACGCTAGCGCTTGTTGGGAGGCAACCCAATGTTATTTTTGTTCTTTACTTTTTTCTCCTATTTAGTAATAAATAATTCATCTAGCCTCTGGTTAGATGTGGTTTTAAGTTTTAATTAGTGTTTGTGCCAAGTAGATCCTTTGGGAAGACTTGGGTGAAAGTTAATGCGTTCTTGCTGTAAAAAACAGAAACTTTTGCGCTCACAATATTAGCTGTCATTTTTATAGAAGAGTGATTTTAAGTTGATTCCTTTTGAAGAAGATTAATAGAAAAATTCCTCACATCCACCAATTTATTTCTGAATTTTTGGAGTTACAGAAGTATTTGAGAGTTACAGATTACTACAGATTGTTCTGTTCTTTACAGATTCTGTTTTTCGCGTGATGTTTGCTTATTTTGATGAATCTATGAGTAGTATCGGGGGGTACGAACCATGGAGAAGTTGGAATACAGTAGGTTTTACACCAATGTAAATAAATAATGAGTTCACAACAGTACCTTAAAGTGGTGATTTATTTTCTTATACTAATGGAGCTCATGAGATTTTCTGTTGAAGTTTTGTGTTGTGAAGTTTTCAAGTTTTGGGTAAGGATTTAATGGACTTTGGAATAAGGAGTGGCAAGAGCCTAAGCTTGGGATGCCCAAGGCACCCCAAGGTAAAATTAAAGGACAACCAAAATCCTAAGCTTTGGGATGCCCCGGAAGGCATCCCCTCTTTCGTCTTCGTCTATCGATAACTTTACTTGAGGCTATATTTTTATTCACCACATGATATGTGTTTTGCTTGGAGCGTCTTGTATGATTTGAGTATTTTATTTTTAGTTTAACACAATCATCCTTGCTGTACACACCTTTTGGGAGAGACATGCATGAATCGTGATTTGTTAGAATACGCTATGTGCTTCACACATATCTTTTGAGCTAGACAATATTGCTCTAGTGCTTCACCTATATCTTTTTAGAGCACATCGGTGGTTTTATTTTATAGAAATTGTTGAACTATCATGCTTAACTTATATTATTTTGAAAGTCTTTTAGAACAGCATGGTAATTTGCTTTGGTTATAAAATTAGTGCTAATATGATGGGCATCCAAGATGGGTATAATAAAAACTTTCATATGAAGTGCATTGAATACTATGAGAAGTCTGATTCTTTATGATTGTTTTGAGATATGAAAATGGTTATATTAGAGTCATGCTAGTAGAGTAGTTGTGAATTTGAGAGATACTTGTGTTAAAGTTTGTGATTCACGTAGCATGCACGTATGGTGAACCGTTATGTGATGAAGCTGGAGCATGATTTATTTATTGATTGTCTTCCTTATGAGTGGAGGTCAGGATCGCGCGATGGTTAACTCCTACCAACCCTTCCCCTAGGAGCATGCGTGTAGTACTTTGTTTTGATGACTTGTAGATTTTTGCAATAAGTATGTGAGTTCTTTATGACTAATGTTGAGTCCATGGATTATACGCACTCTCACCCTTCCATCAATGCTAGACTCTCTTGTGTCGCGCAATTTTCGCCGATACCATACACCCACCATATACCTTCCTAAAAACAGCCACCATACCTACCTATTATGGCATTTCCATAGCCATTCCGAGATATATTGCCATGCAACTTTCCATCGTTATGTTTATTATCACATGTTCCATCATTGTCATATTGCTTTGCATGATCATGTAGTTGACATCGTATTTGTGGCAAAGCCACCGTTCATAATTTTTTCATACATGTCACTCTTGAATCATTGCACATCTGGTACACCACCGGAGGCATTCACATAGAGTCATATTTTGTTCTAAGTATTGAGTTGTAATTCTTGAGTTGTAAGTAAATAAGTGTGACGATCTTCATTATTGGAGCATTGTCCCATGTGAGGAAAGGATGATGGCAACTATGATTCCTCCACAAGTCGGGATGAGACTCCGGACGAAAAAATTAAAAAAATAATAAAAATGAGGCCAAAAAAAGAGAAGGTCCAAATAAAAAAGAGAGAAAAAGAGAGAAGGGGCAATGTTACTATCCTTTTTCCACACTTGTGCTTCAAAGTAGCACCATTATCTTCATGATAGAGAGTCTCCTATGTTGTCACTTTCATATACTAGTGGGAATTTTCATTATAGAACTTGGCTCATATATTCCAATGATGGGCTTTCTCAAAATGCCTTAGGTCTTCGTGAGCAAGCAAGTTGGATGCACACCCACTTGTTTCTTTTTGAGCTTTCATACAAGTTGGATGCACACCCACTTGTTTCTTTTTGAGCTTTCATAGACTTATAGCTCTAGTGCATCTGTTGCATGGCAATCCCTACTCACTCACATTGATATCTATTGATGGGCATCTCCATAGCCCGTTGATACGGCTAGTTGATGTGAGACTATCTTCTCCTTTTTGTCTTCTCCACAACCACCATTCTATTCCACCTATAGTGATATGTCCATGGCTCACGCTCATGTATTGCGTGAAGATTGAAAAAGTTTGAAAATACTAAAGTATGAAACAATTTCTTGGCTGAAACCGGGGTTGTGCATGATTTAAATATTTTGTGTGATGAAGATAGAGCATAGCCAAGTTATATGATTTTGTAGGGATAGCTTTGTTTGGCCATGTTATTTTGAGAAGACATGATTGCTTTGTTAGTATGCTTGAAGTATTATTGTTTTTATGTCAATATTAAACTTTTGTCTTGAATCTTTTGGATCTGAACATTCATGCCACAATAAAGAAAATTACATTGGTAAATATGTTAGGTTGCATTCCACATCAAAAATTCTGTTTTTATCATTCACCTACTCGAGGACGAGCAGGAATTAAGCTTGGGGATGCTTGATACGTCTCCAACATATCTATATTTTTTTATTGTTCCTTGCTATTATATTATCTATTTTGGATGTTTAATGGCCTTTAATATGATATTTTATATTATTTTTGGGACTAACCTATTAACCGAGGGCCCAGTGCCAGTTTCTATTTTTTTCCTATTTTAGAGTTTTGCAGAAAAGGAATACCAAACGGAATGAAACCTTCACGATGATCTTTCTTGGACCGAAAGCAAACCAGAAGACTTAGAGATGAAGTAGGAGACACAACGACGCGGCCACGAGGCAGGAGGGCGCGCCCAGGGGGGTAGGCGCGCCCCCCACCCTCGTGGGCCCCTCATAGCTCCCATAACCTAGTTCCTTCGCCTATATATACTCTTATACCCTAAAAACATCAGGGGGAGCCACGAAACCACTTTTCCACCGCCGCAACCTTCTTTCCCATGAGATCCCATCTTGGGGCCTTTTCCGGCGATCTGCCAGAGGGGGATTCGATCACAGAGGGCTTCTACATCAACAACATTACCTCTCTGATGAAGAGAAGTGTGAGTAGTTTACCACAGACCTTTGGGTCCATAGTTATTAGCTAGATAGCTTCTTCTCTCTCTTTATTTCTCAATACCATGTTCTACTCGATGTTCTTGGAGATCTATTCGATGTAATACACTTTTGCGGTGTCTCTACTGAGATCCGGTGAATTGTGGATTTATGAACAAGATTATCTATGAATATTATTTCATTCTTCTCTGAATTCTTATATGCATGATTTTATATCTTTGCAAGTCTCTTCGAATTATCGGTTTAGTTTGGCCTACTAGATTTATCTTTCTTGCAATGGGAGAAGTGCTTAGCTTTGGGTTCAATCTTGCGGTGTCCTTTCCAAGTGATAGTAGCGGCAGCAAGGCATGTATTGTATCATTGACATCAAGGATAACAAGATGGGGTTTTCATCTTATTGCTAGAGTTAATTCCTCTACATCATGTCATCTTGCTTAATGCGTTACTCCGTGCTTTATGAACTTAATGCTCTAGATGCATGCTGGATAGCGGTCGATGTGTGGAGTAATAGTAGTAGATGCAGGTAGGAGTCGGTTTACTTGACACGGACGTGATGCCTATGTTCATGATCATTACCTTAGATGTCATCATAATTATGTGCTTTTCTATCAATTGCTCGGCAGTAATTTGTTCACCCACCGTAATATATGCTATCGTGAGAGAAGCCACTAGCGAAACCTATGGCCCCGGGGTATCTTTTCCATATTATTGAATCTCGTTTACATCTTGCTAGTTTCCCATCTATTATTTTACAATCTTTACTTTCCAATCTATAAACCAAAAATACCAAAAATATTTACTTTAACGTTTATCTATCTCTATCAGATCTGACTTTTGCGAGTGATCGTGAAGGGATTGACAACCCCTTTATCGTGTTGGTTGCAAGTTCTTGATTGTTTGTGCAGGTATTCAGTGACTTGTGCGTCATCTCCTACTGGATTGATACCTTGGTTCTCAAAACTGAGGGAAATACTTACTCTACTATGCTGCATCACCCTTTCCTCTTCAAGGGAAAACCAACGCAAGCTCAATAGGTAGCAGCGACCGGCAGCGACAACGGCGACTAGCGGCAAGGGCAGCGACAGGCGAGCGCACAAAGGATCTGCTTTGTGGCGGGGCGATGGAAGCATTTTTAAAAAAAAAAAGAAGATGGCTAGCGGAAGAAGAGATAATCATGCGGCTAGGCGTTGTATGATCGTATGGGTGGGGTGCATCCGGATGAATGGTTGCGCCTTAGTGGCCTTTATTATATTCAAGCATCTTATCATAACACCACCCAGAGAGTTGGTCAAGTAACCCAATCCATGATTCCCCCTTTTCAAATACTCAGCACTTTGCTTAATGCCCCATACACATGCCTTGGTCTTTGCACATAGATGGCAAATAGAATGATTATGGAGGTTTAATTAATATGAAGACAAAAGGCTAAAAAATGTCTCACACCAATGCAGTTGGCTGTTAGGTAATTGAGAGACCTTACAGTCGATATTAGTGCGAGTAGTAGGGTTTGCCAGGCAACAGATGCAGTTGAGCTATAAGTGTATGAAAACTCTCCATATGAACTAAGTGGATATGCAACCAACTTGTTTGCTCAATACCTCGAGCATTTGAAGAAGCTCATCATCAGAATACGCAAGTCAAGTTCTATAATGCAAAATATCACATTAGTATGAAAATGAAATATACAAAAACTATCTATATCAAGCACATGGTGCTACTCTAAATCACAGATGCGGAGGATAGTAGTGTGCCCCTCTCTTTTTCTCTTTTTTGGTGGGCTCTTTTTGGCCCCTTTTTTCTTGGGCTCTTTTTGGCCTCTTTGTTTTATTCCACACACGTAGAGGCACACTCTAAATGACCTCACACTTTTATTTACTCCTAACTTAAAAAATGATGACTATAAATGGAATGCCTCTGGTGGTGTACTAGGGTATGCAATGATCTAGCGTAACATGTACATAATGATGAATGGTGGCATTGCCACAAATGTCATGTCAACTGTATATGATTATGCAAAGCAAAAATAATGACGAACTAAAGTCATGTAATATGACCTAGCAATATTTTAGCATGCTCCCCTGGTAACTCCAGTAGCGATAGGGCATCCTTCATTTTCATTGACTGCACTAGGTCCAAACTTTCCTTGTCATTGATAGTATTGTTCTTGGATATCCAGATAGCCCACATGACCATAATATTTTCTGTATGATCTGCATCATAAAACCTTGGATCACATAGAATATCTCTTGACCATGTATCGGTATAGAGCTCCAGAATCTTAATATGTAGCCATTCCCTAGCCTCCCTCCAAAATATTTTTGCATGTGTGCATTTGATCAATGCATGAACCATATCCTCATCCGTGTCTAGGAAGACTTTACACTGCGCCAACATTGCAATGTGTCTATGTTTGAGAGTAATCTCCAACGGACTGCGTAGTGGAATTAGCACATAAAATGACTTGAGAAGGACACATACATAATCTGCACGGTACAAAACAAAAAAAAATATGAAGTGATAAATTTGAAGGAAATATGCTCTAGAGGCAATAATAAAGTTGTTATTTATATTTCCTTATATCATGATAAATGTATATTATTCATGCTAGAATTGTATAAACCGGAAACTTAGTACATGTGTGAATACATAGACAAAACAGAGTGTCCCTAGTATGACTCTACTTGACTAGCTCCTTAATAAAAGATGGTTATGTTTCCTAACCATAGACATGTGTTGTCAATTGATGAATGGGACACATCATTACAGAATGATGTGATGGATAAGACCCATCTGTTAGCTTAGCATTATGATCATTACAGTTTTATTACTACTGCTTTCTTCATGACTTATACATGTTCCTCTGACTATGAGATTATGCAAATCCCGAATACCGGAGGAACACCTTGTGAAAGTGCAACTATCCCTAGGTGGTTTTGGTAATTCATAACAACATATAGCTCATTGAGCTAATGCTATTCCAAGACTATTATTTTAGGAAAGCTCAATGAATAGCATGGCATGGATGATGAAAGTGGATCCCTCAAAATACTAAGGACAAAGGATTGGCTCAAGCTCAAAAGCTCAAGACTCTTCATTTTATATTTTAGTGATCCAAGATCACATTGAGTCTATAGGAAAAGCCAATACTATCAAGGAGGGATGAGGTGTTGCTTAATGAGCCTCTTGCTCCACAGTGCTTAGTGATATGCTCCAAAACCCTCAGCTACTTTCTCACATCCACAAATGACCTAAACCTAAAGCCAAAATCGGTCACACCGATTCCTCCTATCTGGCGCCACCGATTTCAAAAGTCATAGCCAGTGCCACAAACCCTAAGTAAATTGGTCTTACCGATAGGGATCTCGGTCTCACCGACATGGGATTGTAATCTCTCTGTTTCCCTTCGTAACGTTTCGGTCTAACCGAAGTGAGCGATTAGACCCACCGAGATTGCAATGTAAACTCTCTGTTTCTCTTTTGTAACATTTTGGTCTCACCGAAAAGAGCAAATCGGTCCCACCGAGTTTACCTGACCAACTCTCTGGAAAGCTTATTACCAAAATCGGTCTCACCGAGTTTGTGTAATCGGTCTTACCGAGATTACGTTATGCCCTAACCCTAACCGAATCGGTCTCACCGAGTTGCATGTCAGTCCCACCGAAAATCACTAACTATCACTAGGTTTACTAAATCGGTCCGACCGAGTCTGTTGAACCAGTCTCACCGAGTTTGGTAAATTGTGTGTAACGGTTAGATTTTGTGTGGAGGCTATATATACCCCTCCACCTCCTCTTCATTTGTGGAGAGAGACATCGGACTAAACCTACACTTCCAACTTACCATTTCTGAGAGAGAACCACCTACTCATGTGTTGAGGCCAAGATATTCCATTCCTACCATATGAATCTTGATCTATAGCCTTCCCCAAGTTGCTTTCCACTCAAATCTTCTTTCCACCAGATCCAAAACCTATGAGAGAGAGTTGAGTGTTGGGGAGACTATCATTTGAAGCACAAGAGAAAGGAGTTCATGATCAACGCACCATTTGTTACTTCTTGGAGAGTGGTGTCTCCTAGATTAGCTAGGTGTCACTTGGGAGCCTCCGACACGATTGTGGAGTTGAACCAAGGAGTTTGTAAGGGCAAGGAGATCGCCTACTTCGTGAAGATCTACCGCTAGTGAGGCAAGTCCTTCGTGGGCGACGGCCATGGTGGGATAGACAAGGTTGCTTCTTCGTGGACCCTTCGTGGGTGGAGCCCTTCGTGGACTCGTGCAACCGTTACCCTTCGTGGGTTGAAGTCTCCATCAACGTGGATGTACGATAGCACCACCTATCGGAACCAAGCAAAATATCCGTGTCTCCAATTGCGTTTGAATCCTCCAAACCCTTCCCTTTACTTTCTTGCAAGTTGCATGCTTTAATTTCCGCTGCTCATATACTCTTTGCATGCTTGCTTGAATTGTGTGATGATTGCTTGACTTGTCCTAAGATAGCTAAAATCTGCCAAACTCTAAAATTGGGTAAAGGTTAAGTTTTTAATTGGTCAAGTAGTCTAATCACCCCCCCCCCCTCTAGACATACTTCAAGGTCCTACAAGTGGTATCAGAGCTTTGGTCTCCATTTGCTTTGATTTCCATAGCTTTTGGTGGTCATAGCCTTGGTTTCACAACCTAGGAGAGTAGGGCGTCTAGCGAGGGAAATTATCACCATAGAGGTCCTTACTTTGATGGTACTAATTTTGCTAGTTGGAAGCATAAGATGAAAATGCATATTCTTGGACATAACCCCGCCGTTTGGGAATTATTAGTATTGGCTTGCAAGGTGAATTCTTTGATGGGAGAGAACCGAACCATGAAGCTAATGCGGCTGCAATACAACGCTCAAGCTTGTGATATCATCTTCAATGGATTGTGCCCCGAAGAATTCAACAAAATCAGCCGTCTTGAGAATGCAAAGGAAATTTGGGATACTTTGATTGATATGCATGAAGGTACCGAATCCGTCAAGGAATCCAAGTTGGATGTGCTCCAAAGTCAGCTTGGCAAGTTCAAAATGAAGGATGGTGAAGGTGTCACTGAAATGTACTCTAGGCTTTCTCTTATCACAAATGAGATTGCCGGCTTAGGGAGTGAAGATATGACCGACAAATTCATCATCAAGAAGATACTAAGAGCATTGGATGGAAAGTATGATACCGTGTGCACATTGATCCAAATGATGCCAAACTACAAAGATCTCAAGCCAACGGAAGTCATTGGAAGAATTGTTGCTCATGAGATGTCACTCAAGGATAAGGAGGAACTTCACAACAAGTCGAGTGGTGCTTACAAAGCCTCAAGTGAAGCCCCCACATCATCAAGTGAGAAACAAACCTTCAATGAAGAATTGAGCTTAATAGTGAAGAACTTCAACAAATTCTACAAGAGTAGAAGCAAAGAAAGAAGCTCCAAGTCAAGGTCTTACAATGACAAAAGATCTTCAAGTCGAGAGCGCAATTGCTACAATTGTGGGAGACCCGGACACTATTCCAATGAGTGTACGACATCCTACAAAAGAAGAGAAGATTCTCCAAGAAGAAGAAGCAAAAGAGAAGAATCACCACCAAGAGAGAGGAGGAGTAGAAATGATCGTTTTGAACGAAGACCCTCACGGAGAAGCAAGGATTCGGAGAGGAAGGACAAGTCATCAAGGAGCTACACAAAACGAAGACATCAAGCTCATGTTGGTGAATGGGTATCCGGCTCCGACTCCGACAATCACTCCGAGAGAAGCTATCACTCCGACTCCAAATATACTCAAGATGAAGGTGTTGTCATTCTAGCACTTGTGTCGACCAACTCCTACGACATATTTGATTCACCAAATGAAGTAATTGGAAGATGCTTCATGGCCAAAGTTCTAAAGGTAACACATCCTGAGTATGTTGATTTCAATAGTGATGAAGATGACTTGCTTGTGGATGATGATTTACTTGTTGACAACTCTAGTGATGAATACTATGATGAAACATCAATTAATCATGCTAATCAAGATAAAATGAATGACAATGATAAGGAGAAGATTGAGCTTCTAACTAAAGGACTAAACACTCTTAAGTTGGCTCATGAAACTATCTTCGAGGATCATCGAGAACTTTTAAGGGCTCGTGAGAAGTAACACTTTGAAAAGCTCAATCTTGAGCAAGAGCATGAGTTCTTAAAAGCAATCAATGATGATCTCCGTAAGAAAAGTTCTTCTTACATTGCCAAGCGTTTACTCTTATCTACTTACATGCCTCAAGTCAAGGCTAGTAACAAGTACAAGAAAGATACTTCCTCTAGTAGTAACAATAATAATGTCAAATCCAATATTGTTGCTTCTAGTAGTTCTCTTGATTCCACTAATGATTCTCTTAGCCAAGTTACACTTGAGCAAGAAAATAGCTTATTGAAGGGAATTATAGAGAAAGGTGTTTACAAGAGCCTTGCCGGGAGTAGGCAATTTGAGGAAATTGTACGCAAGCAAGGAAGGCACCGGAAGAATCAAGGTGTTGGTTTTGAACGGAGTTCAATGCCAATGGAGTTGAGTGGGAAGAAGATCAATACCCCAAAACAAAGTTTGTTCCTCAATAAGAGAAGTATGATCCTACTTCCTTCAAGGGAACACAAGCACAAGATGATCTTCCACCACAAGACCACAATAACAAAGGCAAGGACAAGCTTCAAGAAGAGATTGATGCATTTGAAGAAGCACCTAAGGCCTCGTTCAAGTGGGTTCCCAAGACTACGTCAAGTTCTATTTCATCAAGTACAACTACAACTCCAAGGATTCCCGTCAAGATGATGTGGATCCCGAAGAAGAAGAATTAGAGTTCTTGAGGGTGACTCCGCCAACATTCTTCACTCATATCATTATGGCAAGAACAAGTGCAATCAACTTCCACATCTTGCACTAGTTCAAGGAGTCACAAACCCTCATGTTGGTAAGGCAAGGGACAAGGTAACCTAATGATTTCATGGACATCATCTTGTGTGTGCTTCACTCTATGTCTATGGATATCCTTGTTTGTTCCTTGTGGGACTAACCCATGTAGGTAAGTTGAAAGGGCAACTCACTCCAAAGGATTGCTCCAAATGATCTACATAAACATTGAGCATCCACATCTTCAACACCTACATGAAGTCATCATCGACAAAACCCAAGGTTAGTTCATCCCTCTAAAAGGGGATCTCACATCTAGGGGGAGCTTAACTCTAAGAATTGAGTCAAAGCAACTCTAATGGTGTGAACACATCAATGCATTATGTAAAAGTGGTAACCCCACTTGAGCTTAAACGATGAGTATGACCTATGATCAAATGTTCTCATTTGACTCCTAAGTCAATATACTCATATATAGATGACATAGTCATCGCAAATTGGTTGATAGATGCTAGAATTGGTTGTGCATGTTTTGCCATATATTTCATTTGCCATCTTATTGTGTGAGCATGTTGGTGCATATTTTACTCATTCAAGGACATCCACTTGTTGTTTTGATTGATTGGCTTCTTTTCTTTTTGCCAAGTGGATGGACAAGAATGCCTAAGAACCTTCTCTAGCTATCTATGCTTTTCTCGTCTCAAACTCTATTCATGCTACATCACAAAATTTGATCAAGTCAGATTCGAACCACTCTATGTGAGGAGCACTCGGAGTTCCCGATTTGTCATAGACTTAAACTTCCAAAACTTCTTTGTGATTCTCGGTCTGACCGATTCCTCCATTTAGGTCCTACCGAGATCATTAATTTGATCTAAGTTTTCCATCTCGGTGCAACCGATTTGAACTTTTCGGTCAAACCAAGTTGCTGTAACTATACACAGTTATGCATCTCGGTGCCACTGAGTTGTTCCACTCGGTCACACCGACAGGGTCGGGCTATATACAGTCACGGGCAAAAATTTGGAAATTCCTCCGAACCCCTTCGCCCACGCAATAGCTCGCTCTGCCATCCAGGGTCTCTGGATCGTCTCCTCATTGCCAGCCGCCCCCTGTCGCTGGTCCGCCGCCGTCAACGGATTTCAACACTGCCGTTACCGCCATAGCGAGTTCATCGCCAAGCTAGGGTATGGACTCGATCACTGTGCTATCCTCGTCCGATTCCTAGCACATTGTGTTCTTATTGATTCTTGCCACGATTGAAACACTCCTATCCAGTCAATGCAATCCGTAGAGTAGATGAGATTCGAAATTTTAGGGTTAGGTTTCCGCCGAAACCATCTCGGACCCACCGAGTTGAAAAACTCGGTCCCACCGATTTGGCTTATGCCATTGCACTAGTAACTCTCGGTCTGACCGAGAATTGCTAACCAGTGAGACCGATTTTAGGACTTTGTGAAACCCTAGCAGTCTCGGTGCCACCGAACTGTGACTCGGTCCAACCGAGTTCATCAGTTTAGGTTCCAAAACTGCTTCGGTATCACCGAGTTTGAAAATCGGTTGATCCGAAATGCTTTCTGTGGAAAACTAAAACTGAATTTTTGAATCATTCTTTTGCAAAAATCTCTGCATTTTGTGATGCTCATCCATTCTACCTCATCTATAACTCTTCACAGGGACAGCAGTCAGTGTTTGCAGCATGTCAGACCAGAGTGACAGCCAGAACAAGTCAGAAGAGCAGATTCACATGAGTGAGGGCACTAGTCCCTCTAGCACTTCAAATGAAGGTAGCAGAAGCACTCCTAGCAATATGCCTAAGGCTACTACCAGGCAAAGGAGGAAAAGAACTTCAAACTCTGAAGATGAGGACTATAGAGCTGAAGAGGATGAGGCTACTTCCAAGAAAGTAGTACTCAAGAAGGAGTATGGCTCAGCACATAGCACAAAGCCTGGACTGAATAAGAAGGTTCCTGCCAAGAGGACACCTATGCCCAAGGTCAAAAGGTCCACTCAAGTGCCAGAACAAACTGAACCCAAAGAGGCACCTGCAAAGAAAGTCACAACTTCCAAATCCAAGAAAGTTCCCACTAGAGAAACTATGAAGTTTACCATTGAATCAGAGGATGAAGCTGCTCAGGACAAGAAGAAGAAGAGAGCAAGAACCACAACTGCACAGGTTCTTGGAAAGCCCTCAATGAGAAGAGACTCTGAAGAGGAAGAAGAGGTTGTTGCACTAGCACCCAAGGCACCAAAGCTTATGGGTGATGCTATTAAATCAGGGGCTGCAACATCTAAGGCCAAGTAAGCACCCAAAGCTGCCCCCAAGGCCAAGCTTGCGCCAAAGAGGAATACCAGGAGTATTCCAGCTGCTGAGAAGAACAAGGCCCCAGTGCCTAATGTTGCTGATGAGGAAGATGAAGAAGGACAGGTCCTAAGGAAGCTCAAGCCCAAGATACCAGACCACAATGATGCCCATCCTATGGCTGAGGACATGAGGATCAGGAAGGACTCGGGGTTGAGGATATGGAGGATGGAAGATCCATATGCCTCAAGGAGAAGAACTGCTGTTGATTACAGGTTCCATACAAAGGAACAGCAGGACTTCTATGAGACAATCTTGTTGGATAAGAAGCCCATAGTATGTGATATGAGATGGGTCGAGTGGACCTACATAAAGGACAATGAAGAGCACTATCCTGGAGTGCAAGACAGTTTTGTTGCTTGTGGAGTTGCTGATTTTGTTGGGCAAAAGCTCACCAACTGGAATGATGAACTTATCATGCAATTCTACTCCACAGCACACTTCTATCCAGATGGAAGGATAGTTTGGATGTCTGAAGGTACAAGGTACTAGTCCACTGTTGAGGAATGGGCAAGACTGATCAATGCCCCAAAGGAAGATGAAGATGACCTGGACATTTATGCCAAGAAGAAGATGGACCACAATTCCATGTCACACATGTACAAGGAGATCCCAGACAAAGCTGTTGAGACACATAAGTTTGGATCAGTTCACTTCCTTCTATCAGGGCCAACTATCAATTGGATCCTAAGGCACACTCTGTTGCCTAAGTCTGGTGACCACAACATGATCAGAGGGCATGCCATCAACATGTTGCATTTGTTTGATGTGTCACAGAAATTTAAAGTCATGAGCCTTATGGTTGAAACCATTAAGAGGACTGCAGCAGATCAGAAGAGGAGTTGTGGATATGCCCCTCAGATTCAGGAGTTGATTAACTCAAAGATAGGCACAGGGAAATATCAATTGGATAAGGAACATTTTCCACTTTATCCAGACTTTGAGGACAATCAGGTTGTCATGAATGAGAATGATCCATCATCTGTACATGCTCAAGAGAAGAAGGAGAAGGCTGCCAAGATGCCAACTCAAGAGGAGGCATCTGAGTATTTCTTGAAGAACAAGCAGGAGCGGCTTGGTTACTTAATAGCATCAACTCTGAGGATTGAGAAAGGATTGGCCACCCTTACTCAGAATCAGGAGAGCTTGGAAAGAATCATGGAACTCAAATTCCATGACCTTGATGTCAAAGTAACTGAGATTCAGTCAGTTGTGGACCAGCTGCAGGATGACATGCAGGAGAGGCAGGGCAAGGCTACCACTAATGTGTTTGCCAGAGTGCCTAGAGCCCAGAGGTCAGTTGCAGTGCCTGTGACAGACACCAGAGCAACATCTTCTGCACCATCTACAGCCCCTACTGCTCCAGTGCAACCAGCTCCAGCATCAACTCCAGCACCCTCTACTTCAATTGAAGCCTTCATTCTTGGAGTTATCCGGACACCACCACCTGAAGATCAAGCCTGAGAGTCGATCTAGCACTATGCATTTTCTATGAACTTTTTTGGTAACTTGTTTCCAAAGGGGGAGAAAATGTATAGATCATAGGCTTCGAGAGAGAGAGTGTTGCTTTTGTTCTCTCTTGTTTTGATTTGGTGGTTAAACTTGTTTGCTTTTGATTGCTTGAGATACTATGCTTGTGAGACATTGATGATCATGTGTTTGATCATAAGCTACACTTATGCATGTTTGATGATATTATCCTATCTATCCTATGTGATCATTCACTTTGCTTGGTGATGAGTGCATGTATTCAATCTTTATTACTTTGAGCGCTCCACCAAGATGTATGTGACATGGAAGAGTAACCCATGAGCCTAATTCCTTGTGCATTTGCAGTCCAAAGCAAATCTTAAACCATGCACAAATTTAGGGGGAGCTCTTGCTTATCACATACTTCTCAAAGCGACGATGTTTTTAATCTTATTATCATTTGTCTAAGCTTTGATCTATATGTTGTCATCAATTACCAAAAAGGGGGAGATTGAAAGTGCAACTATCCCTAGGTGGTTTTGGTAATTCATAACAACATATAGCTCATTGAGCTAATGCTATTCCAAGACTATTATTTCAGGAAAGCTCAATGAATGGCATGGCATGGATGATGAAAGTGGATCCCTCAAAATACTAAGGACAAAGGACTGGCTCAAGCTCAAAAGCTCAAGACACTTCATTTTATATTTTAGTAATCCAAGATCACATTGAGTCTATAGTAAAAGCCAATACTATCAAGGAGGGATGAGGTGTTGCTTAATGAGCCTCTTGCTCCAAAGTGCTTAGTGATATGCTCTAAAACCCTCAACTACTTTCTCACATCCACAAATGACCTAAACCTAAAGCCAAAATCGGTCACACCGATTCCTCCTATCCGGCGCCACCGATTTCAAAAGTCATAGTCACTGCCACAAACCCTAAGTAAATCGGTCTTACTGATAGGGATCTCGGTCTCACCGAGATGGGATTGTAATCTCTCTGTTTCCCGTCGTAACGTTTCAGTCTAACCGAAGTGAGCGATCGGTCCCACCGAGAATGCAATGTAAACTCTTTGTTTCCCTTTTGTAACATTTCGGTCTCACCGAAAAGAGCAAATCGGTCCCACCGAGTTTACCTGACCAACTCTCTGGAAAGCTTATTACCAAAATCGGTCTCACCGAGTTTGTGTAATCGGTCTTACCGAGATTACGTTATGCCCTAACCCTAACCGAATCGGTCTCACCGAGTTGCATGTCAGTCCCACCGAAAATCACTAACGGTCACTAGGTTTACTAAATCGGTCCGACCGAGTCTGTTGAATCGGTCCCACCGAGTTTGGTAAATTGTGTGTAACGGTTAGATTTTGTGTGGAGGCTATATATACCCCTCCACCTCCTCTTCATTCGTGGAGAGAACCATCAGACTAAACCTACACTTCCAACTTACCATTTCTGAGAGAGAACCACCTACTCATGTGTTGAGGCCAAGATATTCCATTCCTACCATATGAATCTTGATCTCTAGCCTTCCCCAAGTTGCTTTCCACTCAAATCTTCTTTCCACCAGATCCAAAACCTATGAGAGAGAGTTGAGTGTTGGGGAGACTATCATTTGAAGCACAAGACCAAGGACTTCATCATCAACGCACCATTTGTTACTTCTTGGAGAGTGGTGTCTCCTAGATTGGCTAGGTGTCACTTGGGAGCCTTCGACACGATTGTGGAGTTGAACCAAGGAGTTTGTAAGGGCAAGGAGATCGCCTACTTCGTGAAGATCTACCGCTAGTGAGGCAAGTCCTTCGTGGGCGACGGCCATGGTGGGATAGACAAGGTTGCTTCTTCGTGGACCCTTCATGGGTGGAGCCCTCCGTGGACTCGCGCAACCGTTACCCTTTGTGGGGTGAAGTCTCCATCAACGTGGATGTACGATAGCACCACCTATCGGAACCACGCCAAAAACAACCGTGTCTCCAATTGCGTTTGAATCCTCCAAACCCTTCCCTTTACTTTCTTGCAAGTTGCATGCTTTAACTTCCGCTGCTCATATACTCTTTGCATGCTTGCTTGAATTGTGTGATGATTTCTTGACTGGTCCTAAGATAGCTAATATCCGCCAAACTCTAAAATTGGGAAAAGGTTAAGTTTTTAATTG
>NC_041391.1:388487848-388488475 GCF_002162155.2 Triticum dicoccoides
TTATAAAGATGCTCTAAGGTGTATCCAAAGGTGTTTGTTGGGTTGGCATAGATCAAGATTAGGATTTTTCACTCCGTGTATCGGAGAGGTATCTCTGGGCCCTCTCGGTAATGCTCATCACTATAAGCCTTGCAAGCAATGTGACTAATGAGTTAGTTACAGAATGAAGCATTATGGAACGAGTAAAGAGACTTGCAGATAATGAGATTGAACTAGGTATGATGATACCGACGATCGAATCTCGGGCAAGTACCATACCGATGGCCAAGGGAACAACGTATGTTGTTGTGCGGTTTCACCGATAAAGATCTTCGTAGAATGTGTAGGAGCCAATATGAGCATCTAGGTTCCGCTATTGGTTATTGATCGGAGATGTGTCTCGATCATGTCTACATAGTTCTCGAACCCGTAGGGTCCGCATGCTTAACGTTCGATGACGATTTGTATTATGAGTTATGTGATTTGATGACCGAAGTTTGTTCGGAGTCCCGGATGAGATCACAGACATGACGAGGAGTCTCAAAATGGTCGAGAGTTAAATATTGATATACTTGAAGGTTATATTCGGATATCGGAATGGTTCCGGAGTGATTCGGGTATTTTTTGGAGTACCGGTAGGTTACCGGA
>NC_041391.1:388488628-388495502 GCF_002162155.2 Triticum dicoccoides
CATGGCAAGTCCGAATTGGACTAGGGAGGGGGCGGCGCCCCCCTCTTTCCTTCTCCCTCTCCTCATGCTTCCCTCTCTCCCCCTCTTGGAAAAGGAAGGGGACTCCAACTAGGATTGGGAATCCTAGTTGGACTCCCCCTATGGCGCGCCCCTCCTGGCCGCCAGCCTCCTCCTCTCCCTCCTATATATACATGGCCAGGGGCACCCCAAAGCACAACAAACAATCTCTTAGCCGTGTGTGGTGCCCTTTAACACCTCTGTCATATTGTCGTAGTGCCTAGGCAAAGCCCTGCACCGGTGACTTCATCATCACCGTTGCCACGCCGTCATGCTGATGGAACTCTCCCTCGTCCTCAAATGGATCAAGAGCACGAGGGACGTCATCAGGTTGAACGTGTGCTGAACACAGAGGTGTCGTACGTTCGGTACTTGGATCGGTTGGATCGTGAAGATGTTCGACTACATCAACCGCGTTACTATACGCTTCTGCTTTCAGTCTATGAGGGTACATGGACACACTCTCCCGTATCATTGCCATGCATCTCCTAGATAGATCTTGTGTGGTCGGATGAATTTTTTTGAATACTATGTTCCCCAACAGTGGCATCCGAGCTAGGTCTATCCGAAAATGATATTTGGATGAGCAGAACACAAAGAGTTGTGGGTGATAATATTCATACTGCTTACTACTAACGTCTTACTTTGATTCGGCGGTATTGTTGAATGAAGCGGCCCAGACCGACATTACATGACTGCGTTCATGAGGCTGGTTCTACCGACGTGCTTCGCACACAGGTGGCTGGTGGGTGTCTGTTTCTCCAACTTTAGTTGAATCGAGTTTGACTACGGCCTGTCCTAGTTGAAGGTTAAAACAGCACACTTGATGAAAAATCGTTGTGGTTTTGATGCGTAGGTAAGAACGGTTCTTGCTAGAAGCCCGTAGCAGCCACATAAAACTTGCAACAACAAAGTAGAGGATGTCTAACTTGTTTTTGCAGGGCATGTTGTGATGTGATATGGTCAAGACATGATGAGATATATATTGTTGTATGAGATGATCATGTTTTGTAACAGAGTTATCGACAACTGGCAGGAGCCATATGGTTGTCGCTTTATTGTATGAAATGCAATCGCCATGTAATTGCTTTACTTTATCACTAAGCGGTAGCGATAGTCGTAGTAGCAATAGTTGGTGAGAGGACAACGATGCTACGATGGAGATCAAGGTGTCAAGCCGGTGACGATGGAGATCATGATGATGCTTCGGTGATGGAGATCATGAGCACAAGATGATGATGGCCATATCATGTCACATATTTTGATTGCATGTGATGTTTATCTTTTATGCATCTTATTTTGCTTACTACGGCAGTAGAATTATAAGATGATCCATCACTAAATTTCAAGATATAAGTATTCTCCCCGTGTATGCACCGTTGCTACAATTCATCGTGTTGAGACACCATGTGATGATCGGGTGTGATAAGCTCTACGTTCACATACAACGGGTGCAAGCCAGTTTTGCACGTGTAGAATACTCGGGTTAAACTTGACGAGCCTAGCATATGCAGATATGCCCTCGGAACACTGAGACCAATAGGTCGAACGTGAATCATATAGTAGATATGATCAACATAGTGATGTTCGCCATTGAAAACTAATCCATCTCACTTGATGATCGGACATGGTTTAGTTGATTTGGATCACGTAGTCATTTAGATGACTAGAGGTATGTCTATCTAAGTGGGAGTTCTTAAGTAATATGATTAATTGAACTTTAATTTATCATGAACTTAGTCGTGATAGTTTTTGCATGTCTATGTTGTTGTAGATCAATGGCCCGTGCTACCGTTACCTTGAATTTTAATGCGTTCCTAGAGAAAGCTGAGTTGAAAGATGATGGTAGCAATTACACGGATTGGGTCCATAACTTGAGGATTATCCTCATTGCTGCATAGAAGAATTACGTCATGGAAGCACCGCTAGGTGTACCACCTGTGCCAGCAACTGCAGACATTGTGAATGCCTGGTAGACGTGTGTTGATGAATACTCGATAGCTCAGTGTCCCATGCTTTATGGCTTAGAATTGGGACTTCAAAGATGTTTTGAACGTCATGGAGCATATGAGATGTTCCAAGAGTTGAAGTTATTATTTCAAGCAAATGCTCGAGTTGAGAGATATGAGATCTCCAACAAGTTCTATAGCTACAAAATGAAGGAGAATAGTTCTGTCAGTGAACACATGCTCAGAATGTCTGGGTACCATAACCACTTGACTCAGCTGGGTGTTAATCTTCCTGATGATAGTGTAATAAACAGAGTTCTTCAATCACTGGCACCAAGCTATAAAGGCTTCATGATGAACTATAATATGCAAGGGATGACGAAAATGATTCTCGAGCTCTTCGCAATGCTAAAGGCTGCGGAGGTAGAAATCAAGAAGGAGCATTAAGTGTTGATGGTTAACAAGACCACTACTTTCAAGAAAAAGGGCAAAGGGGAGAAGGGGAACTTCAAGAAGAATAGAAAGCAAGTTGCTACTCCCGGGAAGAAGTCCAAGTCTGGACCTAAGCTTGAAACTGAGTGCTTCTACTACAAAGGGACTAGTCACGGGAAGCGCAACTACCCCAAGTATTTGGCGGATAAGAAGGATGGCAAAGTGAAAGGTATATTTGATATACATGTTATTGATGTGTACCTTACTAATGCTCGTAGTAGCGCCTGGATATTTGATACTGGTTTTGTTGCTCATATTTGCAACTCGAAATAGGGGCTACGGATTAAACGAAGATTGGCTAAGGACGAGGTAACGATGCGCGTCGGAAATGGTTCCAAGGTCGATGTGATCGCCGTCGGTACGCCTGCCTCTACATCTACCTTTGGGATTAGTTTTAGACCTGAATAATTGTTATTTGGTGCCAACATTGAGCATGAACATTATATCTGGATCTTGTTTAATGCGAGACGGTTATTCATTTAAATCAGAGAATAATTGTTGTTCTATTTATATGAGTAATATCTATTATGGTCATGCACCCTTGTTGAGTGGTCTATTTTTGTTGAATCTCGATCGTGGTGATACACATGTTCATAATATTGAAGCCAAAAGATGCAAAGTTGATAATGACAGTGCAACTTATTTGTGGCACTTGCGTTTAGGTCATATTGGTGTAAAGCGCATGAAGAAACTCCATGTTGATGGGCTTTTGAAATCACTTGCTTATGAATGACTTGTTGCTTGGGAACCATGCCTCATGGGCAAGATGACTAAAACTCCGTTCTTCGGAACAATGGAACGAGCTACTGACTTATTGGAAATAATACATACCGATGTATGCGGTCCAATGAGTGTTGAGGCTCGTGGCGTGTATCGTTATTTTTTGACCTTCACAGATGATTTGAGCAGATATGGGTATATCTACTTAATGAAAGGTAAGTTTGAAATGTTCGAAAAGTTCAAAGAATTTCAGAGTGAAGTGGAAAATCATCGTAACAAGAAAATAAGTTTCTACGATCTGATTGTGGAGGCGAATATTTGAGCTACGAGTTTGGTCTTCATTTCAAACAATGTGGAATAGTTTCACAACTCAGGCCACCTGGAATACCACAGCATAATGGTGTGCCCGAACGTCGTAACCGTACTTTATTAGATATGGTGCAATCTATGATGTCTCTTACTGATTTACCGCTATCGTTTTGGGGTTATGCTTTAGAGACGGCTCCATTCACGTTAAATAGGGCACCATAGAAATCCGTTGAGATGACACCATATGAACTGTGGTTTGGCAAGAAACCCAAGTTGTCGTTTCTTAAAGTTTGGGGCTACAATGCTTATGTGAAAAAGCTTCAACCTGATAAGCTCGAACCCAAATCGGAGAAGTGCATCTTCATAGGATACCCAAAGGAAACTGTTGGGTACACCTTATAGCACAGATCCAAAGGCAAGATATTCGTTGCTAAGAATGGATCCATTCTAGAGAAGGAGTTTCTGTCGAAAGAAGTGACTGTGAGGAAAGTAGAACTTGAAGAGGTAATTGTACCTTCTCCCGAATTGGAAAGTAGTTCATCATAGAAATCAGTTCTAGTGATTCCTACACCAATTAGTGAGGAAGCTAATGATGATGATCATGAAACTTCAGATCAAGATAGTACTAAACCTGTACGTCATCCAGAGTACGGTCTGCACTAGAGTGGTACGGTAATCCTGTTCTGGAAGTCATGTTACTAGACCATGATGAACCTACGAACTATGAGGAAGTGATGATGAGCCCAGATTCCGCGAAATGGCTTGAGGCCATGAAATCTGAGATGGGATCCATGTATGAGAACAAAGTGTGGACTTTGGTGGACTTGCCCGATGATCGGCAAGCCATAGAAAATAAATGGATCTTCAAGAAGAAGACTGACGCTGACGGTAATGTTACTGTCTACAAAGCTCGACTTGTTGCGAAAGGTTTTCGACAAGTTCAAGGAGTTGACTACGATGAGACCTTCTCACCCATAGCGATGCTTAAGTCTGTCCGAATCATGTTAGCAATTGCCGCATTTTATGATTATGAAATTTGGCAAATTGACGTCAAAACTGCATTCCTTAATGGATTTCTTAAAGAAGGGTTGTATATGATGCAACCAGAAGGTTTTGTCGATCCAAAAGGTGCTAACAAAGTGTGCAAGCTCTAGTGGTCCATTTACGGACTGGTGCAAGACTCTCGGAGTTGGAATATATGCTTTGATAGTGTGATCAATGCATATGGTTTTATACAGACTTTTGGAGAAGCATGTATTTACAAGAAAGTGAGTGGGAGCTTTGTAGCATTTCTAGTATTATATGTGGATGACATATTGTTCATTGGAAATGATACAGGATTTCTGGATATCATAAAAGGATACTTGAATAAGAATTTTTCAATGAAAGACCGCGATGAAGCTGCTTACATATTTGGCATCAAGATCTATAGAGATAGGTCAAGGCGCTTAATTGAACTTTCACAAACCACATACCTTGATAAAGTCTTGAAGAAGTTCAAAATGGATCAGTGAAAGAAAGGGTTCTTGCATGTGTTACAAGGTGTATAGTTGTGTCAGACTCAATGTCCGACCACTGCAGAAGATAGAGAGAAAATGAAAGTCATTCCCTATGCATCAACCATAGGTTCTATCATGTATGCAATGTTGTGTACCAGATCTGATGTGTGCCTTGCTATAAGTATAGCAGGGAGGTACAAAAGTAATCCAGGAGTGGAGCACTAGACAGCGGTCAAGAACATCCTAAAATACCTGAAAAGGACTAAGGATATGTTTCTCGTTTATGGAGGTGACAAAGAGCTTGTCGTAAATGGTTACATCGATGCAAGCTTTGACACTGATCTGGATGACTCTAAGTCGCAATCTGGATACGTATTTATATTGAGTGGTGGAGCTCTCAGTTGGTGCAGTTCCAAGCAGAACGTCGTAGCGGGATCTACGTGTGAAGCGGGGTACATAGCTGCTTCGGAAGCAGCAAATGAAGGAGTCTGGATGAAGGAGTTCATATCCGATCTAGGTGTAATACCTAGTGCATCGAGTCCAATGAAAATATTTTGTGACAATACTGGAGCAATTGCTTTGGCAAAGGAACCCAGATTTCACAAGAGAACCAAACACATCAAGGGACGCTTCAATTCCATCCGCCGTCAAGTCGCGGAGGGAGACATATAGATTTGCAAGATACATACGGATCTGAATGTTGAAGACCCGTTGACTAAGCCTCTTCCACGAGCAAAACATGATCAGCACCAAGACTCCATGGGTGTTAGAATCATTACTTTGTAATCTAGATTATTGACTCTAGTGCAAGTGGCAGACTGAAGGAAATATGCCTTAGAGGCAATAATAAAGTTGTTATTTATATTTCCTTATATCATGATAAATGTTTATTGTTCATGCTAGAATTGTATTAACCGAAAACTTAGTACATGTGTGAATACATAGACAAAATAGAGTGTCCCTAGTATGCTTCTACTTGACTAGCTCGTTAATCAAAGATGGTTATGTTTCCTAACCATGGCATGTGTTGTCGTTTGATGAATGGGATCACATCATTAGAGAATGATGTGATGGACAAGACCCATCCGTTATCTTAGCATTATGATCGTTACAGTTTTATTGCTACTGCTTTCTTCATGACTTATACATGTTCCTCTAACTATGAGATTATGTAACTCCCGAATACCGAAGGAACACCTTATGTGCTATCAAACGCCACAACATAACCGGGTGAGTATAAAGATGCTCTACAGGTGTCTCTGAAGGTGTTTGTTGGGTTGGCATAAATCAAGATTAGGATTTGTCACTCTGTGTATCTCTTTGGGCCCTCTCAATAATGCTCATCACTATAAGCCTTGCAAGCAATGTGACTAATGAGTTAGCTATGGGATGAAGCATTACGGAATGAGTAAAGAGACTTGCCGGTAACGATATTGAACTAG
Source organism: Triticum dicoccoides (assembly GCF_002162155.2). Classification (NCBI taxonomy): domain Eukaryota; kingdom Viridiplantae; phylum Streptophyta; class Magnoliopsida; order Poales; family Poaceae; genus Triticum; species Triticum dicoccoides. The sequence continues at coordinate 388,495,097 of NC_041391.1, forward strand.
GTATAATGATAGCGATGATCGAATCTTGGGCAAGTAACATACCGATGACAAAGGGAACAACGTATGTTGTTGTGCAGTTTGACCGATAAAGATCTTCGTAGAATATGTAGGAGCCAATATGAGCAACCAGGTTCCGCTATTGGTTATTGATCGGAGATGTGTCTCGATCATGTCTACATAGTTCTCGAACCCGCAGGGTCCACACGTTTAACGTTCGATGACGATTTGTATTATGAGTTATATGATTTGATGACCGAAGTTTGTTCGGAGTCCCGGATGAGATCACGGACATGACAAGGAGTCTCGAAATGGTCGAGAGGTAAAGATGTATATATTGGAAGGTTATATTCGGACACCGGAATGGTTCCGGAGTGATTCGGGTATTTTTTGGAGTAGCGGGAGGTTA
>NC_041391.1:388495940-388509820 GCF_002162155.2 Triticum dicoccoides
AAAGGAAGGGGACTCTAACTAGGATTGGGAATCCTAGTTGGACTCCCCCTATGGCGCGCCCCTCCTGGTCGCCGGTCTCCTCCTCTCCCTCCTTTATATATGTGGCCAGGAGGCACCCCAAAGCACAATAGACAATCTCTTAGCCGTGTGCGGTGCCCCCATCCACAGTTTAACACCTCGGTCATATCGTCGTAGTGCTTAGCCAAAGCCCTGCGCCGGTAACTTCATCATCACTGTCACCACGCCGTCGTGCTGACGGAACTCTCCCTCGTCCTCAATTGGATCAAGAGCACGAGGCACGTCATCATGTTGAACGTGTGCTGAACACGGAGGTGCCGTGCATTCGGTACTTGGATCGGTTGGATCGTGAAGATGTTCGACTACATCAACCGCATTACTAAACGCTTCCGCTTTCGGCCTACGAGGGTACATGGACACACTCTCCTGTCTCGTTGCTATGCCTTCACTTGCGTGATCGTATGAATTTTTTTGAATTACTACATTCTCCAACAAAATTATGTGCACTTTAAGATTACAACATAATCTAAATGTTGTAAAACAAATACAACATGATGTGAATATAAATATTAATACTCTTTTACCCTATACAACGTGCAACTAACATGTTGAAGACCAAACATCTAAACCTCTCTCCCTTCTGAAAGAACATATATGTCTCTCTGTAAAGAGTCAAACTAAGATGTGCTTTATGCAATTTTAGAGAAACGGTAAAAATGCATGCAAAATTATGTTAGATTCATTCTCTAATAACAGAAGCTAGTAAGAGTTCATAATAGTATGTATATGCATGTTGAAGCTAATTAAAAAGAATTAGAATTTTGAAAATTAACCATGTACAAAATCCTTACATAATTATATTATATCTCACGATATTAATACCTCAATGTTTAACCATACACGGTGGAAAACTGGAAGGAAAATACAGATGCATCTTCAGGATATAGATGATTAGCTGATTTATGGAGCACATAGCTGTTCAGATGTGCATGAATCACCCTTCATGGATTTCTACATCAAAGTGCATAACTCATGGTAAGATACTAAGGCCCTCGTGCATATGCTGTGAGAAGGAAACTTAAAATAAATACGATTATTGTATCAACTACAGTAGAAGAATACATTCTGATGCATGTGATTGCATAAAGCTTTGACGACAAATTCAAGGCTACTCACAACATGGATCAAAAAGCTAGTAAATTTCTATAGGCCTTCATGAAAGTAAATAAGTTTACTGAACAACCATAATCTCCTTTGTACATTAATGAACTGTAATTGTGCATATCATACTGAATCTGATTCATGATGTATAGACAAATTAATTAGACCTGGTGTTTTTCCCATAAAAACATCAAGCATAGAATGTATACTTGTGTACAATGTTGGATTTTTGGTCCTTCAGCTATATTATCCTAGGCATTTGTTTTGCTATCGTTGTTCTTTCCTTCTAACATCCACTGAAACAACATTGAAGGGATATCAATGTCAAAAGTACTACACGTTGTGCAGGTCATCGTTGTAATGAACTAAGCGTTAAGCAAGCACAATTACTTGTTTGTTTCTAATAGACTACAATGTCCAAAGTCTCATGGCAGAAAATTTGAACACAACCTGTTCGATTTTATTTTTATAGAACCTCTCACCTTATCAAATGACAGATGTTCACAATTCATCAACTCTGAACAAATTTTGGATGAAATCAATAATGCAGCACAAACAATTCTCATCTTTTTCACCTTTTCATTCGGCTCCATCTAGGCAAAGTTTGGAAGATGGGGAAGGGAGCGAGGGCAGCAGAGCCTGTTGCTGAAGGGGTTGCACAGAACCTCGCCATCGAATCCAACCACGGTAGGGTCATCGTAGCTCCTCACTATCTAATCCGATCATTGTGATCGAGGCATCTAAAGGCGGGGGAGCTAGGTTGCGCATGGTGCTGGCACAGCTCCTCGCCATGGAATCCATTGGTGGCATAATATGGTACGGGGGGAGGGCGCTGAAGCTAGGTTGCAGATGGTGTTGAGCAGCCCCCTCGCCACCGAATCCATCAGTTGTAGGGTCGTCGCGACTCGTTGTTGTCAAGTCCAGCGATGGCGGGGGCTCTGCGAGTTCGGATGCAGCAACAGCCATCGGGGCAACAAATAGGTGAATTTGTATGTGCAGATTTGTAGAATGCCAAGGGATGGTTTGGGGAGTGGGAAAGATGCAAACAGGAAACATGAGGTGAATCTATAATACCTAAATAGTTCATCCCCACTAACATATTTCTCTTAACATGCAGCCTGTCCACATCATCAATCAACATGCAGTTATCCACATCAGCTAATCTGCCACATCATTAAGTTTTTTCTTTTCTTTTTCTATAGAGGAAGAAGATTACACACGGCACACACACTTCCTCTTCCCCATGCCCGCGACCTCACACGACGCCCCCTCTTCTTCCCAATTGCGATGTCCTACCTTCTCCACAAAACTTCTCGCCCACTTCATCTTCCCCAAAGTCCATTAAATCACGGTAATGGAAAGGATGCAACTCTGTATTTACACGGGGACCCATCAATCGATCACATCAGAGCCAAGAAGATGAGACGGCGAGGTCGAGCTTCAGGTCAAGGTTCAGACTGGTGGCGACTGGCGAGGCGGAGTGACGGCTCACCGGAGCAGCGCCTTCTCGCTGGTCGCTTGGAGTCGTTGGCGTCGATCGCATCAGAGCCAAGAGGACGAGACGGCGAGGTCGAGCTTCAGATCAATTCAGACTGATGGCGAGGCGGCAGGAGAGACGGCTCACTAGAGCAGCGGCCTTCTTGGTGGTCGTGTTCGAGCCGTTGGCGTCGCTGCTCACAGCCGTGGCCTCCTCCTCCCACTGGCCGCTCGATAGCGTCAGGACAAACCCCGCCGCCGGCTGCTGTTGCTTTTGACGCGTGCTTACCTACGGTAACATCTTCTCTGAACATTAATACTCTCCCCGTCCCCGCTCACCTGTGCCACTTGATTTGTCTCTTTTTTTTCCTTCGATGCAGGGCTTGGTGGTCCCCTATCGCACGCACTACTATCACCATCCATCTCTTTTTTCCTTCGATGCATGAGTAGGCTGCACTGCAGCAAGTAGTAGCAGCAGCCAACGAAAGTGTTGGCATGGTCAGGAGGGAGGAGAGATGCTGCTTCAAACAGATTTTTGAGATAACTGCATCATGATCTGCTGTGATGAGTAGGAACAATAGCAGTCAAGACTAAATAGCATATCTAGGTACACCCGAGATACCATATACAGTACTACTTTCAAGCTGCATACTTGCTATTGGCCTTATTTGATCTAGCATGTTGGATCACTAATGTTTCTGAATTTCTTTGTGACCATTCACTAAAGGTAACTCTTGCTACGCCATTTTGTTGGTATGATTGCATAAATTTGCACAAACTGTATTGCCCCTTGCTAAAGAAGACCTCTGAAGAAATTGTCTTGTAAAATGCACAGATCTCTGTTGATGGTATGATGTCCATAATTTTCTTTGTTGTTCAATACATTTTCTGTTTTTAGGTACTGATGTGTTTTGAACATATTTCAGAATATTCAAAATATCTTGGCGTTTGCAGGTTACTTTGGTCTAGATTATGGGGTAAAAAAAAGGTTTTGTCTGGATTAGTTCTCTTCCAGTCAGTCTCATGTTTTAATGTTGTGAATTATTTCCGCATATATGCGCACCCGAGAGTGTTGACAAGTATATGATACAAACATACTCGAAGGAAGGCCATACTATTTTCTTCATTCAATTCTCATTAGTCTTGCATGGACCTAAAAATAGTACTATGGTGTGGGCAACTAAGAAGAATCATTACCACCTCTGAAGCAAATCTTCACTCAATTCTATAGAAGTAAGAACATACCCTCCTTTAATTATCCTTACAGATTGTTATTCTTTGAATCCTATAGAACTGCTTCAGTTCAATTAATGTAATTATGTTTAGCTTTGCAAAATCAGTAAGATTTACTTCACCATTCTCTCTTCATTGTCATATTTGTTCAGTTAAGTACATGCCTTCGCTTGGAACAGGTTATCCTGACTTCCCAAACCATGAATATTACAGACTTACAATATTGCCAAGAGTAGAATATTGAATGCACAATATGCTTCTGAATTGCCATGTTCAATTATTGACCGAAAGTTCATCACGGTGCTAAGTTCTAAAGATTTCTCCCTTGACTGGTCTTGCCTTATTAAGTCAAAATTGCATCACCATTTTATTTCATCATGAAACTTTTTTCATGCTAATTGCTGTATGGTGTAGCAGTGTTCGGTTTTTATGTGCGGAAATTATGGGACAAACTGAATTGGCAATTTATGTTCTCGCTGTCATCAATTCTTACACACTATGATGTGGGCAACTAAGAAGAATCATTACCACCTCTGAAGCAAATCTCCAATGCCTATTTGATTTGTGGTATATTTATTTATTCTTTGCGGGCGAGATGTTTTCGATGCACAAATGTTTGGAAGGCCATGATATTTTGCCAGTGGGAACTGTAACCACTAATGTTAATATTTTTTTGAAAGGAAATGTTATGTATTTTTCTAGCCAGTTTTGCAGTTCAATCTCATAAAATGGTTTTATTTTAGCCAAGAAAAATACGGCTAAAAGTATATCCAAATTATTTATATTTCATTTGTCTAACATATCTCATTTTTCTTGCAACAGTTCCCGCAACAACGTGCGGGGTGTCATCTAGTTAATGGAAAGAATAAGGGCGTTTTTGGTTGCCGTCGGCTACAGTATCTGCATTGCATACACTTCTGCACTCAGCCTGGCTCTCGAAAAACAACCTCATATGCGACATCTGCAATTTGTTTGGTTGTCTGCATATGGACTGCATGCATCAATGGATCAACTTTGGCATGTTGTTTGTTTGCCTGCATTGTCTCAGCGCATCCAACTACACATTGTTTGGTTGCCCGCATGGGGTATGATTAATAGCTAGCACTTGCACTTAGCACACAGGATTAAGAGCTAGCAGAGGAAGGGGGAGAAGAAATGCAGTGTGCGCCCGACCATGGCGATTGCGGTACATAGTGGCCGTGGCGCCGTGTCCAACATGACGAGCATGGAGTCGTGGACGAGCGACCCCGTCGGTGGCACGGCGAGCGACACCGTCGGCAACTAGTTGCGGTGCTCGCGCAAAGACAGTCGACAGAGGAGGAGAATGCAGTGCCCGTGCCATGATATCGTCAGTGCAGTGGACGAGATAGGAGGCCGAGATGATCGACACCGGAAATGACTCGAGTGTAGTAGGGAGAGACAGAGGAGGCCAAGATGATAGATCCCGTCGGCGGCGCGGCAAACTGCAGTGTTCATGGAGGCAGAGGACACAAGAAGCAGTGTGCGCGCCATTGCAGCATCAGTACAGTAGGAGGACGACAGAGAGTAGGCCGAGATGAGCGACGCTGGAAACGAATCTAGTGTAGTAGGACGTGGGCAAGGAGATCAAGGGGAAGGGCTTCGGTGTCGAGAGGGACGAATAGGAGGGCTCTGGACAGAGGAGCTCGACACGACGGCGTCAGTGCAGTAGACTACTGCGCAAAGAGAGATGAAGCTACGATCGTCGAAACCAAAAACTTACAACACGAATGTTGTGAGGAACTGCGAGATTAGGCTACTGGTCAAAGGAAATTTCAAATGTTTGATCGTGTGCAACGAATCTGACATAATTCGTCCAGAATAGCTCCAAACGGGAAGACGATATTAAGAAGTTACGACCGACGAAACTACGAACCGATCGCCTGAATGGAACCATAGCATAGAGGTCATCTTTTTCGTGTAGAGCTTACCACGAATCGAAGCATCGTTGTGTAGATCAGAGGGGCATGGAAGAGAGGAGATTAGAGAGGAGCTTACTAGAGGTTGAAGAAGACACCACGTAAACAGCTCGCATCCCTCCCGTTTCTCCTCCTGCAGGGGCCCGCTCGCTGCGCTTCCGCACGGTCTAGCTCCAGAGAAACTGCCGATTCCTGCGTTTTCAGCGAGTCAGGCCCAGAGGTGCTTTAAGAAGCGTGCGATGCAGGTCCAATAGTATATGTGGGCTACCAAACAGGCTGAATCCTTCCCGCGCGGTTCTAGTTGGACCTTATGTGGGCAACCAAACACGCCCTAATGGAATCACCGGAAAAGATTAGCAGGTTATATGTGTCGGCTCCCATTAATACTTTAATAGACTACTCGTCAGTTTCAGAATACAGAGAGAACCCAACTACATAGATTAAAAATCTCACGTTTCGTATTGCTGGCAAATAAAAGGAGAGAAATGCCGAGGTGGCACATTTGCTAAGGTCGAAGACTGCAATTGATCTCTTATGGTGCACCCCCATACAGATTCAAAAGAGATGTAAATCCTTCCACACAGAGAACAAATATGGTGACACAGGGTCTCCCTCACGGAACAAAGTTATACTAAATCAATCTTATATTTACTAGTTGGAGGCACCGTTAGAGCCTTTACGTTAATCCACATCATCAAGATTAATTCAGTTATTAGATTAAAAATTTAATGGTCAAGATGTATTAGAAATCCCTGACATTTATAAAGACATGACCTACGTACATAATTGAACTAGCACGTAGAGAAAGTTGAGGCATAATTTTACAATGTAGAAAAAGGGAGATCACATAAAAGTAAAAGAGTCCTAATGCTACAAGGAAAGACCATCGTGAGAGACAACTTTATTATATTAAAAAGGAGATCACACTACTAGAAAAAGGCCTACTAATGGCGCACCGGTTTTGCCTACTAATGATGCACTACCGGTGCGCCATTAGTATCACGCCACTAGTATTTTTTATTAATGGCGCACCACTGGTGCGTCATTAGTATCTGGTATAATAATGGCGCACCATGCAGTGCGCCATTAGTATGTAACACCATGCGCCATTAGTATGCCTCCCGGGGGGCCATATGTAACCATGTACTTTGTCATACTAATGGCGCACTCTGTCGTGATGCGCCATTAGTATCCTTTGGCATACTAATGGCGCACCTTGTTGTGATGTGCCGTTAGTATGAATATTTGGTTTTTTGTTTTTTACTTTTCTGATTTTTGCACAGGTTACAAAATATATTATTGGACAGAATATAGACAGCAGCACACAGCAACAGCAGATTCATCGAATACAATAGAAGATTAGTCTCCGAATACAATTCATCATATTAGTCTCCAAATTCAAAAGACCGAACAAAGATAAAACATTATAAGTCTCAAGACCGCGAGTATCGAGTTTGTCTTCACATTACAAGTCGATATCGATCATCTAAACTAGCATCATCGCGATCAAACTGGTCTTCATCCGGTTCCTCCAATGCTCCCTCCTCTCTCCCGCTAGATAGCGGGCGTATCTAGATTCGGCCTCTGCCCTAGTGGTGTACCCTTTGTAACTGTTACCGCTAAAACGGTGAACCTGTCTCCGACACTCCTCTCAGTCGTCGTAGACTCCGGGAACCTTACCCTTGTACTCGACATACGACGGCATCTCTATGCACAAGCCAAACAACAGACAATACATAAGCAATATGTAAGTATGCAACAAAAGGATCGGAAGAGAAAAGCAAGACATTAATAGCACGATTCATGGTCCTATTAATAAATAGCATCAATTACATCTAAGTTGAACGACTATCCAAACCAAAGAGACATACGAATTTATTAAAGTTTAATTACAACATGAGCCAATCAATGTTTCAGAACTACACATCACTACTTTCGACTCAACTCATCGGACAGGAGCGTGGATGAAGCCGTCGTCTGATGTGATGGTCATGAAATCGTGATCGTTGTCACCCTGCATTTGTAGCGTTCCATCTATCTCCCTGTTGGACGGTTGATATCTGAGGAAGAACTGCCCCGAGGTATGAAGGACATCTTGATGGATGATGTCCGCAAACTCTGACTGGATGCGAAAGAATTCTTGTCTGAGGTCCGCGTCCTGGATTGCCGACAAGGTCGCGGCTCAATCTTTGAGATTATCTGGTAGCAGAAGGTGATGATGGTCCCTTACGATCGCCCGCATGTGATGGAGGGCGTAGTAGGCATCCTTCTGACCGCCAGGCGGCTGCTTGACGCAGCAGAACTTCGTATTGTGTGAGAACATGTGCTTGCCGTACTTACGAACTGCCCTGGTGAAGGTGCCTCTAGATTTGGCGTAGCCGGGGAGAACATCATCAAGAACTTTCTTGACATTTGTGTAGTCTATCTTGGAGTTACGGTTCGGGTCGAAATACATGGCCATGGAATATTTCGGGCTTAAGAGGATGAGTGTGCAATGTGTGTTACTGCACAGAACACGGGATGTTAGAAAAAAAAAGAACGATCGAAATCTAAGAAATCATATGTTACGGGGCGGTTAAGGGATGTCTTACTCGGGAAAGTAAGCCACAAGGAAGTTATCCTTATCTGGGTTTGCCAGAATGACGCCTTCGAGGTGTGAACTCGCAACTTGGCGGTCCCTAGCGCTGCTCAAGTGCTTGGCACGCATGTAGAAGGGGTCAACTATCACGATGTCCGGGGTCTTGTCTCTAATGATCCGCATCTCCATACTCAGCGAAAACAGCCGAACGAAGGTGTAGTGCAGCGGATGAAGGTTAAACATAGCAAAGATGTCATCAAACCGCAGGACGATCGTACCCCCGATGTCGCCATCCACAAAGCCCTTGCCCTCTGGCACCTTGGCCACGAAAACCGGGTATGCCACATCATTCTCTCTGAGACGCCGCTTCTCCAAAGAAAGAACACTGTCGTGCAGACTCCGCATAGCACCGGTTGCAGCATTGAGCATATTTGGCGGTAGCATCTCCCTACCCGCCACATGCACGCTCCTCGAGATATCCTTAGGTGAAGGTGGCCCGTCCCGAGCATGGATCAAACTCGGTGCCGGCTGGCTTGCACCGGCGCCCTTGTTAGTCTTTCGTTTTCGTCCCTTCTTCTTGATCTCCTGTAATGGGACCGAGTTCTGCTCACAGACCGCCTTCTTGAGCGTGTTGGGGCTGATAATATTTCGCACCTTAGCTATCTGAGGCTCGGTGAAGGCGGGAGCTGGAGGCGTCTCCTGAGAACTGAACGCCAGACGACGCCTGTTACAATTGGATTTCTCCGCCGTACCAACTAGATTGCGGTAGTCTTGGTTGGGTTCTTGAGAAAGAGGCCCGCAGAACTCGTCAGCGTACCCATGTTCGGCAAAGTACTTATCGACTTTGGTAAATGTACCATCGTCGTTGTCGTCGTCGTCCGGATCCTGTGCCATAGGGTTGTTCGGATCATGTGCCATAGGGATGTCCGGCATAGGGATGTCCAGCAGCTCCGATAGCGTTGCGGCGTTCTTGCCATGGCTTGGCGCCGGCACGACTGGCGGTCTTGTCTGTGGGGTGGTGTCCCCCGCCCCCAAACGAATCTGGCTCTTCGGCCAAAGCAGGGGCCAGTTTACGCAGGCACTGAGGGTCATCTCATCTTCTTCGTCGGCCCCAGCGGGTCGAATCGGAGGTAACAGCTCGTCGCAGCCTGGCAGCACCCGAACCACTTCAACCCTATACATTGTGGGTGGCATCGGATTACCGTGGAACATGGGGTTGCCCGGTTGAACGATTCTGCCCTTGGCGACATCGACCAACTCACCGCCCACGAAGTTCAGAAGAGTGCAAGGAACATCGGCGGCGCCCTGCGAAAACATGTAGGGCGTCAGGGATGCCCAGTCAAAGGCAAGGAGATGAAGTCATCGGCCGAGAGGCTTACTTACCATGATGCCGTCGAGCTCGGCTAATGTCGAGGCACCGCCAACGGCGGGCATGCAACTGATGGAGTGGCCGCTTGCTAGCGAGGTGCCGGCCGGCGTACACCCGGGTGCATTAAGCTCCAATGCTCGTGCCGGTGCCGGAGACACGAATACTGCCTCTGCCGGAGACACCAATGGCGCCGCCGGAGACACCAATGGTACCGCCTGCGCGCTGTGCGAGTTGCTAGCTGTGAAGCTGGGAACCGGGGGAGGCCCCTGTTGGCCGCCCGCAATCCACGTCCTCAGCCCATGAATCAACGTAGGCACCATGGCGTTGAGCTTCGTTCCCAGTTGTTGTTCCACTTGCTCTTGGACAAGCTCCGGAATCCGCGCCACTTGTGCCTTGAGTGCTCCAACCTCGCGCGACTGGCTTTCTGAGCTTGTCTTTTTCTCCTTTCACCCACCAGCGGTATAGTATGACGACCATTTTGTGGACAAGACTTTGCCGGTCACACGACCAGCTGACGTCGGCTTACTAAGCTTATCCTTGTTTTTCATTACGTTCAACGCCCTATTTGAAGGGGTGTCGAAAGGGGAGCTCTGAGACGACCCCGTGCTACTGCTTTCAGTGTCCTGCGGAAGGAACGTGAACCATTTAGAAATATTGGGGATTAATTAGAATGCAACCATATGGAGCTAATTAGGCGGGGGTGTATTCCTTACGAGAACAAGCTCGAGCGCCTTAATCTTCGGATCCGTGGTAAGCTCCTTTGTTACCGGGTCCTCCTTGTACCGGGCCCTGAGAAAGTTCCTGGTCTGCTAGTCATGGTATTTCTCGAAGCGGGGCGGTAGGCCTTGCTCGGCACGCTCCGCGTCCTCCTTGTCCCATATAGGCTCCGCCACTCTGTAACTGCCGGGACCGAGTTGGTGGACCCCTAAGTTCAACTTCCGCATTTCTTTCCCCCACTGACTTGATTCAGAGGTTGCGCTGATCTCGCACTTGATCTTGAACTCCTTGTACTCATCTTCGCTCATCAAAGGATATTTCACCTTGATCTTGTCATAAATACCACCTTTGTCAATCATTGCCTTCACCGTGCTTCTCCAAGTAGACAGGCATGTGCTCATCCTCGTGAGGGCAGTACTGTTCACTTTATTCCCTGAGAGGCGTGTGTTTGCAAACTCAGCGGGGAACTTGTATCATTCGTGCAGCTTTGTGAAGAGGAGGCTGCAGAAATTACCGTGGTCCTTATGCCTTAGGTTATCGGTGTTGATCGAGACGGTGCTCCGGAGAATGCACCCGAGCTGAACCGAGTACCCATTGACTACTTGTTTGGGCGCCGTTGGATTCTTGTCGGAGTCCACTTCAGTAAATTCCTCCCTGACGGTGCCGAGCGCGCTCGGGCGCCGGTCCTTCCGCTGCCTCTTCGGTTGGCTGTCATCTGTGTGTGCGCTGCCATCTTCAGTGGTGGCATCGTCGGCGGCACCATCAGTGGTGTCATCCCCGACGCCACTAGGGGTTGTGTAGTCAGGATCGATGTCTTCCGTGGCGTCCTCATAGCGGTGAGGTTGTTCCTCCAACTCCTGGGACAACTCCTAGAATTGCTTGCCGCCCAAACCGCCGGCCTCATCGTTGTGGGCCATGTTTCGCTCTAAATGGGAAAAAAGTTTGGTCAAAAAATTGGTTATTGTCAAGGAACAAGATCATGGTCTCATCATTTAGGGTTTGTCGACATCGAGGCATCCTAAAAGCTAAGCTTTTATCATTTAGGGTCTGTCGACGCCGAGGCACCCTAAAAGCCTAAGCATACATCATTTAGGTTCTCATCGACACCGAGGCACCCTAAAAGCCAAGGTTTCATCATTTAGGGTTTGTCGACGCCGAGGCACCCTAAATGCTAAGTTAAGTTTTCATCATATAGGGTTTATCGATGCTGAGGCACCCTAGGTTGGGCCTAATCACTTGGCACTAATTAGTTGGCTCTATTGCCACCTATGTTGGGTTTATCATCTAGGGTTTATTGATGCTTAGGAGAATTCTAAGTTGGGCCTAATCACTTGGCTCTATTGCCACCTATGGTTTAATGCAGCAAGAATAAAGGGGCAGTTGATCCTACTTAATTAAGTACTAAGATACCTCGGCCCATGCATTAGTAGCAATACCTCATATGTCCAATTTTTAGCAAAGTCATGCTAAAATTCACGGAAAATTTCCGCATGACCTTTGCTGGAAATAGGACATATGGAGTACCCGAATTTGCTGGAACGGAAGTTAATCGACATTTCGGCAAACTCAAGGGCCTCTCGGGGTACCTGCAAAATCATTATCCCCGCGTAATGAAGTCGCCAATGGGTCATTTCAGAAGATCACCAGTAGCATCATCACAAGTACAACATCATCACAAGTACAGCAGCAGCAGCAGTGAATACATGCATAACAGCAGCAGCAACAGGTTTATTCTTCTTCTTCATAAACATTAATTGGTGTGGGTGACTCTATCTGCCCTCTAATGACTCACTCAACTTAACTGAACAGTGGCTAAAGATATATAAAACTCCATTGCAAATGTGCCATGTCAATAAAAAAACTCATGGAAGTAAACTACTAGCAGGCTCAAAAGTCAAGTAAAGTGAAGATTATGACATCTTGCAAACACAGGACCATGTCATTATCATGGCAGTCCACTATATATTTTTATAACAAAATACATCATTATCAGGGCACATTATGGCCATTTTCTTACATGATGCTAACTGTACCTAACTGAACATATTTCTCACCTTGGAGGTGTTGCTGCTGCTGCACTGTCTGAACTTCACTTCCTTTACCTCCTTGGAAACCTGAAATATGCGGATGTTAGAAAGGTTCTAATTTGTATATGATGATTCTAAGAAAAGGTAAAAGGTGTATCAAGAACAGATTCACATGTGTGGCTGTTAGCCATTACAAACTTAAATTTATCTATTTCTGTATCTCACAAACTATCATAAATGAATAATAGTACACTTAGGAGATCACTGAAAAGCAATGACATATTCATGATCTAGTTTAGTAGTAGGTTGCAAATATTTAACTGTCTAGAACATCACAGCATGCACAGTAATAAGAATAATGTAAACATTTGACTTAGTTATAAGCATAGTATACTTCTTATAAACTGAAAGTGGAACTACTCACAATGAAGAAGTATTAGCAGATAGTTTGTCAACTCATGAAATAACATTTTTTTCAGCCCAAAATGGATGCCATTTTATAACATTGCATAGCATCAGTCAGACAGAGCTGAGCCTTTCACCACTATATAATATTGCCATATAAAATTACAAATTTATGTAACCTGGATTTTTTTGTATGAAACCTAGTCAATGTGACAATATATAAACTACTGATCTACTAGTTATCAAGTTGAGAAATTGACCGCATATAAGCAAAAGCAATATCAGACTTGACTAGAGATACCGGTAAAGTTGTAAGTTATATCTTACCAGTGTGCTAACGGAAACTGTACTAATTAGGGTTCTTATTATGTTCTGGTATATAAATTCTTCTCAATTACTTACGAAAATTAGTGGATGTCTTACAAATTACAGAGGGAGTTAATAATTTTAGTTTCATAAGAAAAAATTCATCAATTAAAGCCCATGCAACAATATAAATTGCAAAACATCATATATATTCCCATGGACACATCTAGTAGGAGATAATGCTACATCACCTTTTTAGTCATCACATCATACTAGTATGTCTCACCAAACAACCATGTAACTACTACAACATGTAGCTCCTCATCATCTTCCTACTATGCATCATCGTCCTACTATACTTGCTACTCATCTTCAGAACCAAACAGCGACAAAAACAGTTGAAGAGAGGCTCACTAGAGGACACTCAAATTTTCTAACCCTAGAACACGGGGGAAGAGGGTTGTGGTACTCGCGGGAGGTAGCCTAGGGGGGAGGAGGGGAAGGGGGAGAGGTGAGGAATCACCTATGGGATAACGGCAGGCTGCCGTAGGAGGGCGCCGGCGTCAAGGAGGCGGCGGGCTGTGGCGCGTTGAGGAGGAGGCGGCACGTCGAGGAGGAGGTGGCGCGTCGAGGAGGAGGCGCGTCGAGGAGGA
>NC_041391.1:388510485-388515323 GCF_002162155.2 Triticum dicoccoides
GGGCTCGGGGGGGAGGCGGTGCTCGAGGGGGAGGAAGGGGAGAGGGAGGCGGCGGGGGCGCGTGGGCGGCTGCGGCGGACGGAGGTGGCGGATGGCGGGGGCGCATGGGCGGCTGCGGCGGCGGCGTACGGTTGGGGTCGATCGAGGGGAATCTGGCGAGGGAGGGAGGAAGGACACAGTGCGAGGGCAGTAGGTGGAGTGGGGGGAGGGTTCTAGTGGCGCACCTCCCCCTCGTGCGCCATAAGTACGACTATTCTAATGGCGCACCTCCCCTCGGTGCGCCATTAGAATTTTGTTTTAATCTAGCCCGACTTGTCAGGTTATATACCACCTAACCCTATCTACATCAGAACCCGCCCACTAGCCCGACTGGTCAGCACGCAGCACACACACCAGGAGGTCCTAGGTTCGATTCCTAGGCTCCCTAATATTTTTTTATGCATTTTAAATGTTGTTTGATATTTATTTGTGTTTAAATATGTTCAAACTTTTATAAATCATAACAGTAATATTTTTTATAAAAACAGTAATAATTTTTTAAAAAATATGTTCAAATTTGTTACTTGAAAATATCATCGGCGGCGGCGGTGGAGTGGGGAAGGGTGCGGTGGGTGCCCGTTGGCGGCAGTGGAGCGGGGGAGGGTGCAGGGGGGCGGGTGCTCGTCGGCGGCGGTGGAGCGGGGGAGGGTTGCGGTGGGTCGTCGGTGGCGGTGGAGCTAGCGGGGGAGGGTGCGGGTGGGATCGAGATGGAGGGGGATCGAGATCGAGATGGAGGGGGAATCAAGATCGAGATGGAGGGGGATCGAGATCGAGTGTCCTCATGAATTCAAAAAGTGCCCATGAAATTTAAAAATATTCATGATATCAAAAAGTGCCCATGAAATACAATCGAGAAATGAAGACTATGATTTAAATACAATCGATCTTAGCTAGCTATCGGTTCACAATCTTCTTGCCCTTCTTTTTCGCAAATAGAGTTCTTCTGTGGAACGGACGTCCTTTAGGTAGGGTGGTCCTGCTTCTTCTTGTGGTGTGTGCTGCTACTTCATCGTCGTCGTCATGTTCGATCTTTGGGTCGCCGTACTTGTCGAAGTCTTGCTCATTGGCTACTCCATCCATTCCGATGATCTTCCTTTTGCCTCTCCTCACGACAACACGACTAGGCTTTGACGGGTCGGTAATGAAGAAGCATTGGTCCACTTGGGAAGCCAGTACCCATGGCTTATTTTTCGCTGTGACGTTTGCGCCCGCAGTCTTGGATTTGGCTTCGGGTATAACCATGGTGGTGAAATACCGGTCTTCTTTTAAGACGCTCTTGGCCCATCTGACACGGAACATCGGGACCTTCTCTCCAGCGTAGCTCAGCTTCCAGATCTCCTCGGTCCTTCTGTAGTATCTGTCCTTGTCGTTACCGGTGTAGGATTCCATCATTGCCCCGGAGTTCTGATAACCATCGCTCTTCATGTCCTTGTTCTCGGTGTAGAATGTGTAGCCGTTGATGTCGTACGCCTCATATGTCATCAGATTGTGCTCGGCGCCCTGTGACAAGGCGAATATGAGTTGTTCTTCTGCGGAAGAATCCTCATGTAAAGGGTACGACAGAAGCTTCTGCTTGAACCAACGCGTGAAACATGAGTTGTGCTCTTTGATTATATCTCCGTCCGTCCTCTGTTGGCCTTGGTCATTGTATGTCTTCTCAATAAAGGTTTTGTGCTCTACCACCCAAGGATCGACCACGTCTATGTGTTGTAGCGCGACTAGGTTTGCTCTTTCAAAGTTGGCGAGTCGACCCTCGAAGTCGACATGCATTTCGCGGCGACCCTCACGGTGACCCCATCCAGCGAGCCTGCCGAGGTGCCTGTTGACGGGCAGACCAACGGGGTTCTCGATGCCTAGATAATTCGTGTAGTAGGAGATGCACTCTTCGGTCAGAAAGCCCCTGGCTATACTTCCCTCTGGATGTGACATGTTGCGAACGTATCCTTTGATGACACCATTCATCCTTTCGAATGACATCATGCTGTGCAGGAACGTCGGCCCGAGTTGGATGATATCCTCCATGATATGGACCAGCAGATGCACCATAACGTCAAAGAATGCGGGCGGGAAGTACATCTCAAGCTCGCATAGTATCACCACGATCTCTTCCTGTAGCCTTCTGAGTTGCCTCACGCCAATCGACTTCCGAGAGATGACGTCGAAAAAGTTGCATAGGCCAAATAGCGTTTCACGGACGTGCGCGTCCATGATCCCACAGATTGCAACTGGAAGTATCTGCGTCATCAGCACGTGACAGTCATGAGACTTCATCCCGCTGAACTTCTGCTTCGTTGGGTCTAGGTATCTGCTTATCTTCCCCGCGTAACCGTAAGGAAGTTTTACTCCTACGAGGCAGGTGAAAAACTGCTCGATCTCCTCCTGACTTAGAGTGAAGCACGCGGGAGGGTAGTCATTTCCGGTCTTCTTGGCCTTTTTGCCTTTGCGACGAGTTTCTGTGTCCTGCTTCGCCTCATCATCATCATCATCATCATTAACGTGAAGCTCTGCCTGATGCCCATTGATTTCAAGTCTGCCCTTGCTTTCGGCCCATCTTTGGTCCTCTCTGGCATGTTGAGAAGGGTACCAAGCAGACTCTCACACACGTTCTTCGTGATATGCATGGCATCAAGGCTATGAGGCACACGGTGGATCTTCCAGTATGGCAAGTCCCAGAAAACAGACCTCGTTTTCCATACCTTCAGCAGCGGCTCTGGCGCCTTTCGCTTCTTTCCTGGCTCTGGCGCCTTTTGCTTCTTTCTCGGCAGTGGGCAATCTTTCCAATTTTTCAACAGCTCGTCTATTTCCTCGCCGCTCCTCGTACGCGGGCGTTTTCGGGGTTCGGTTTCACCATCAAACAGATCCTTGCGTTTCCTCCACGGGTCATCGTCGCGAAGCCACCTTTGATGTCCCATGAACACGGTTTTCGAAGACCCGGGATCTCTATCTATCTAGCAATACGTTGTGTCATCCATGCACCTTATGCATCCAGAAAATTCGTGGACTACCTGCCCCGCGAGATATCCGTAACCGAGATAGGCATGCACCGTCGTGAGCAGTGCGGCTCTCATAGGGAAATATTCTTTCTCTACAGCGTCCCACGTATGGCTGGCGTTTTCCACAGCGTGTCTAGCTCCTCTTTTAGCAGCCCCAGATACAGATTGATGTCGTTCCCTGGTTGTTTCGGCCCTTCAATTAGCATACTCATGTGAATGTACTTCCTCTTCATGCACAACCAGGGGGGAAGGTTGTACATCCACACAAACATAGGCCAGGTGCTATGTGTGCTTCTCTGGCTGCCAAACGGATTGACTCCATCGGTGCTCGCGCCCAGCATGATGTTCCTTGGATCCTTCCCAAATTCTGGGTATTCGAAGTTCAACGCTTGCCACTGGCTCGCATCCTTAGGGTGACTCAGCATCTTGACTTTTTTATTTATCTCCGGATCATTTCCGTCATCTTCCCGCTTCTTCTCCTCCCTATCCGCGTGCCAACGCAGGAGCTTTGCTACCTTAGGGTCCACAAAATACCGCTGTAGACGAGGAGTGATCGGAAAGTACCACACCAATTTTCGAGGAGCTTTCTTCCTCTTCTTGTATCGAGTGACGCCGCACACCGGACATATGGTAGACTCCGCGTGCTCGTCCCGATAAATGATGCAATTGTTCATGCACACATGGTATTTCACGTGCGGTAAATCCAGAGGACACACGATTTTCTTCGCCTCCTCGAAACTGGTCGGGCACTTGTTCCCCTTGGGAAGACGTTCGTGCCAGAATGACATGTTCTCATCGAAGCATGCGTCGGTCATTTTGTGTTTTACCTTCATCTCCAGAGCCATGACCGTTACTTTCAGGCGGGTATCCTCGGGCCTGCATCCTTCATACAATGGAGTAACCGCGTCTATCTCCAGTTGATCCAGCTTGGCTTTCTCTCGGGCGGCAGCTCTTGCGTTATCCGTTTGCTTGAGAAGCAGCTCTTGAATATGAGGGTCCTGCACCCAGCCTCCATCGTCGTCTGCTCCGGCATCTTCATCTTCATGATCATGCCCTTCGTCTCGATCTTCCTCATCATCATGTACGACATCTTCTACATGATGACTGTGTACAGCATCACCGTTGTGATCATGTCCTGGAGATTCTTCATCTTCTCGCCCGCCCTCGCCGCGATGGTTGTCTTCTTGCCCTTCCTCATTTTCTGCCCGGCCCCCATGGACGACTTCATAGTCATCTTCATCACCTTGCCACCAATAGCCATCCATGAAACCACGCAAGAGCAGGTGGTCCCGCACCTGCCCGGAATCCGGGTCCGCAATAAGGCTCTTCAGCTTGCATCTTCGACACGGACATCTTATCTCCGTCTCGTTCTTTTGAAGCATCTCGGCCTTCGCAGAGCTCAAAAACCTATTCACGATGCCTTCGGTCATCGTGCGGACCATGGTCGCCTGCGGGGTAGAGCAAAACAATATTTTAGAACCAAGAAAAAATTTGGCATGACCTTCCCTAAAAATATGACCAAAAAGAATGCACAGTGCCAAAATTCTCGCCGAAACGGAAATGAATCAACATTCCGGCAAAATATTGGCAACTATCGCATTTCAAATACCGGTACCTGCAAACACAAACATATATGCAACACCACAAACATACATAGATCTAGCTAGGCCACAAAAAGTGCATGTGCACGTTGTTGGAGCGAGCTAGGGAGAAAAAAAGTAGATCTACATCATGAAGATAGCTTTCCCCTTACTTACCTATCAAAAAAAGGTAATTTCACCACTTAATTTTGATGAATCTATAGTG
>NC_041391.1:388515937-388531358 GCF_002162155.2 Triticum dicoccoides
TAGGTGCGCCATTACTAGTTTAAACTAGTAATGGCGCACTGTGACACGGTGTGCCATTAGTAGTTTTGCAAAAAAAAAGAATAAAAAAAATACAGTACTGGCGCACTCTGTGGCTGGTGCGACATTACTAGTTAGAACTAGTAATGGCGCACTTCGGTCGGATGCGCCATTAGTAGTAATGGCGCACTTCGGTCGGATGCGCCATTAGTATGTATGTAAAAATGAAAAAAAATTATCATTAGTGGTGCACCTTTTGTCTGATGCGTCATTAGTGTCTTCCACACTAATGGCGCATTACCAACTGGTGCGCCATTAGTATATAATAGTGGCGCACTACTTCCCTGGTGCTCCATTAGTGTCCATCCCATCTTTAATCCTTTTCCTAGTAGTGTCACGTATAAAAAATAAGAGTCCTCATGGTATAAGAAAAGAGCCATCATGATTTAAAATTTATAGGAAAGAGAAAACTTTATAATATAGAAAAGAGGTCGCGTAAAATAATAACACACCTCATGCTATAAGGAAAGAGCAATCATCACGCATGTCCCCAAATATGAAATGCCTTCTCCGCTTTTATAAAAAAAGGAAAACTGGTACGTACAAAAACTTACGTTTGTTCTCCCTTGTAACATCCCAATTTTTAATTTGGATGTTATACATAGATCATTCATATGAATTTCATAATTTATTGCATTTTGGTTGTGATCCAAAAAATCTTAACCAACTCAAGGACTCAAGGAGAGGGTTGGAGGTTTCCTAAATTTAATTTTTGAATTAATTTTCAAAACTTGAAAAATGGATCAATTTTGATTTTCATTTCTTTCCAATTATTTCAAACAATAGATGAGAGAAGATAAAATGACTTCTTCAAATCAGAGCAGAAATATTGGAAAAGATATTATGAAGTCAAATTATTTTATTTAAATTTTATTCGCAATTTTATTCGGTTGAAATTAGAGAAAAATGTGCATTTTTAAAAATTGCATTTAGTCCAGAAAAATGTTCATCTTGTCCCAAATATTAGGTAGGGATGTGAAAATTGTTTTTGAAATTTTAGGTCTTTTATTTTTATTTATTAGGATTTTTATTCACGGTGTCGTTTTTAAAAAAAAAGTTAACTGGGTCGGTCCAGCCGCAGCTAGGCCAGGCCCAGCGCCACGCCGTCTCCCGCTCGCGCTCGGGACATAGCCGTTGCGCCACCGCCGCCGGGGAGTCCAACCCGGACTCCGGAGACCGCCGCCGCCTCGCTTTCCCCTCGCCCAAGCCGGCCTCGCCTCCCCCCCCCTCTTAAATACCCTGCCGCTCCTCTCCATACCCCGTCTGAAGCCGCCGCCGCTGCAGTCGCCGCCGCCATCGAGTGCCGCCGCCGCCTGTGCCGCACCGCCACCGCCCGTAGTCGCCGCCGCCGCCTGCTGCCGCTGCTGTTGCACCGCCACCGCTCTGGCGTTGTCGCCGACCCACCGTCGCCCGCATGCCGCCAATACCATCATTGACCTCGCCGACTAGCCACCAAGAACCAACCCGCCGGTTTTCTTGGTTTTTTTCATTATTTCCGGTTTAGATTAGATCGGTTCGTTTTTTAGATCGGTTAAATAGTGAGCATTCACTTGATTTGTCTGTTAACAAACGAGTTCGTTCGTTAGGTTCTGTTAGCGGACGTTCGTCTGGTGGATTTTTCTTTTTCCGTTTATTTTCGGCCAGAGACCTATCCGCAGTTTTCTCGCGATTGAGCCCCTCATCTTAAAACTAGCGTAACTTTTAGCTTGTTTTTCCACATTAGATGAAACCAACGCCTAAATCTTTGTAATGATCCCCTCTTTCCAGTAAAACAACTTGAACATGATTTTGACAATTTAAAAACTGAGTTTAGTTCAGATTAGTATTCGATCTTGTTTCGTTTGTATCTTGAGTTTCGTAGCTCCGTTTGAGTTGATTCTTCTTGCAAATCATAGCTAATCACATGTACCTACTGTTAGGATCTAATGCACATGAAAATAATATTGTTAGGTTTTGTTTTATGTCTAGATTAGTAGTTTGCTTATTTCGAGTTTTATTTGGATCTTTTCTCGATTCTCTTTGTTTCGTTTGACTGATTGCTTATGTATGTTACTGTTTGTCTACGCTAGATTACCTGGAGTGGAAGCTTGTTACTATGAATCTCTAGAGTTTTCTGATCATCAACAAGGAAACTTACACTTTGATCATACTCTTCTATACCCAGTTTTTACTATGCATTATTTTTGCCCCTCAAATATTTGCATGAGTAGGATTGGGAACATGTGGTTTGGTTGTAGTACTTGAGGTAGGAACCTAATACCTTTGATCACCCCGGGAATATATGTTATGCTCAATTATTGCTTAGTCGTGCTCATAGACGGGAATTGGATCGTGATACATATGGAAGTTATGAGAGTTATTAATCTTGGATAGCATTAAGGTGGCGACTTTAATAAACATCTGGGTGGATTGGTTGGGGCACCTGGAGAATCTAGTGCTAGCCCGTTTAGGAAATCCCGGAGTACCCGTGTGATTTTTTCTTGGTTCGCCACCCAGGTGCAAAGGGATCATATGATATTTCATGCCTAGAAACTTCCGTGCGCAGCCACAAGCCATTATGGGCTCTTGCATAGTTGAGTAAGTTGCGTGAGCTCTCGAAGACGTGGACTAGCAGATGTAGGGGAAAGTAGGTGTACCGGTCTACCTGGAGTACAGAGTAAATGTTTCAAAAAGACTATGTCTCGATCTTCCAAACATGGATGCGGCCGAGTCTTGTGGGGAAAAGTGCGCAACCTCTGAAGAGTGTATAAACTAATCATGGTTAGCCGTGTCCCCGGTTATGGACTTCTAGAGTATCTGGAATCGGATATTATTTTTGATCTCATCACTCTTAAATTAATTGAATTGGGTTTAATGATGATACTTGTTTAATTGGGTTTGAGTTGGAGGAACCTTCTCAAATATTGATACAACTTGGGAGTAGTAAATAAATTTATTCTTTTGTTGTAGGGAAAAACTAGCTTTATGCAAAACCTTGAACTTAGAGCCTCCACCAGCCAAATATTGCATGTAGATGTAGTACTTGCATTCATTGCTTTACAGTGTAACTCTGCCAGCATATTCCATGTGCTGACTTACACGACAGCAACGTCTCATGTTGCAGACTTCTCGGACGACGAATAAGGTGCGATAGGTCGTTGTCATGCACTCAGCTATGCCGTTGGAGTTGATGGACTCATTTACCTTCGAAGCTTCCTCAGGTATTTAGTTTAGATGGTCTTCAGCCATATTATTCGTGTAATCATACTCTTTATGAGGACCTCGATGTAATAAGTGTGTGGTTGAACTCTGCTATAATTCCTCGAGTACTGTGTGTGTGTGTGTCAGCATTACCTATCCAGGGATGACACTTAAGCATAGAGACTTTGGTCCATTGGGATTGTAGTCGCTACAAGATGGTATTAGAGCAGGCGCTGACTGTAGGACGCGACTACTAGGAAAAGCCATAGGATTACTCTTCTTTGCTCATTTCTAATCCTCCTCTATTTCTACTCTATAGATGGCAGACCCCAGGAACAAGTTCACTCAGCCGGATGACGACACCCCTTTCGAACGACACTTGAAGGAAGTCACTAAGTACCTGAACATCAGACTACCAAGCTTCACTAGGACTTTCTCTACAACTTTATCGGAAGAGGAGCGTTGGAGGATCAAAGCTCGTGTACCTGGGAGGACGTTTGCGCCAACAATAGAGCCCATTGATTTTACTTTGGATGCACCAAGTTGGAACTCTGGAAAGAGCATGGCAGCCCACATCACTTTCGGACGCATATGTGAAGTGTATCACAAGGAGCTTGAAGACACCGTCTATCAGATATGTGGACACCGAGATGGGGAATGGGAGATGATTCGTACCAGGAAGGATGGATCAATCGCATCTTACATTTAGGAGATAGATCAGCACATTCTCCGATATGAGAACCAGATGTGCTCCATCATGAAGAAGACCAACAAGCTGATGAAGAAGAATCTCGAGCTAGAAGAGGAACTCAAGTCAACACGCGATGGTTATGAGGAAGAAATTGTTGTACTACTAGAGAAGCATGAAGACTTGAAGAGGAAGCTAGGACTACCCGTGGAGAACCATAAGCGAGAACCTAAAGTGGAGATCCATTCGGAGGACTACATCATCTTGGACGACATCGACACGGACAGTGATGCAAATGATGACAGTGATGACGACTACATAGACGAAGCTGGAGCAGATATCATGGAGTCTTCCACCGATCAAAATTTCTAGACGACCCCCATGTTACTAATAGTATTCTTCCAAGTAGTTAGCATCGATCAATTTGTAATCATAGTTAGATTATTGGTGTGAACCTTGTTTGATATTGAATGAAGTGAATTGGTTGTATTTGCCTCATGTGCATATGGGTAGTGAAATCTCTCTTAGACCTTATTCTATTCTGTTTTCTCACCCCTTCTAACCCATCAGATGCCTCCGAGACGTGACACCGGATTCATGTTCCCACCGGAGCTCACCCAGTTGATCCAGCAGCAGAATGCCTTGATGCAGATGCTAGTTCAGAATCAGAATCAGAACCAAGGCAACAACAACAACAACAACAATCCACCACCACCCCCTGTTGACAACCTAGCCCATTTTCTAAGGTTGAATCCGCCGGTGTTCTCTAGCAGCACCAAGCTGATTGTTGCAGATGATTGGCTCCGCAAGATTGGAAGAGACCTGACTACTGCAGGATGCACAGATGCGGAGAGAGTGCGCTTTGTGGCACATCAGCTTGATGGACCCGTGGCATCTTGGTGGGAGAATTTCACCACCACTTACCCCATAGCTACAGTTACATGGGATCAGTTTCAGCAGGCCTTCCTCATCGCACATGTTTAGCTGGAGCTATGAGCATGAAGAAGGGCAAGTTTTGCAACTTGCGCCAAGGGAGTCGTACAGTGGGACAATATGTGGATGAGTTCAGCAAGTTAGCACGCTATGCCCCAGATGATGTGGCCACAGATGCCACAAAGCAGGAGAAGTTTCTTGAGGGACTCAATGATGAGCTAAGCATGCAGTTGATAGTGGCAACTTTCAACAACTACCAGAGTTGGTAGAGAGGGCCCTCATGATAGAAGGCAAGCAACAACAGATTGTCAACAGCAAGAGGAAGTATGGACAGGGGAGGTACACTTCTGGAGCTCAGCAAAAGCCCCGCTATTCCCCGTACTCGGGAGGACATACTCATAACCATGGAGGCCATAACCATGAAGGACATATGCATAATGGAGGAAGTTCAGACAACTACAGTGCCCTAATAATGGCAATAGGAATGGAGGAAGCAACAGTCAGAACCGTTCCAGCCCTGCGACACCAGCCAAGAGGGATCTGAGTCATATTACTTGTTTCAAGTGCGGGGAGACCGGACATTACGCCATTAAATGTCCTGAAGCAAAGAATGGAAATGGCAATGGAAGTTCTGCAAAGAAGCCCAACCCCTTCACCAAAGGTCAGATGAACCACGTCAGTGTGGATGAGATTGAGGAACAACCCGACGCAGTTGTCGGTAAGTTTTTGATTAATGGATTTATAACACTTGTTCTTTTCGATACTGGTGCATCTCATTCATTCATATCAAGGGGGTTTGTGGATAAGTATAAGTTGACAACAGTAGCCCTTAAGTCACCTATGTTAGTGAGTTCCCCAGGAGCGGAATATATGGCTAGTAGGGGATGCTATCAGTTGCCAGTAACCATAAGTAGACATGTTTTCCCCACCGACCTGATTGTCCTGGAGTCATAAGGATTGGATGTGATACTAGGCATGGATTGGCTATCCAAGTATGAGGGAAACATCGATTGCGCCAGTAAATCAATTCTTCTCACCACCCCGGAAGGAAAGAGGTTCAAGTATGTGTCTAGGCATGCGCCGAGGAGGACTCAGGTGAATTCCTTATCAGGAGTTGTTCAGGAGGAAGTACCAGTGATGAAGGATTTTCCCGATGTATTTCCAAAAGAGTTACCAGGCATGCCACCGGATCGAGATATTGAGTTTTTGATTGAGTTATTGCTAGGCACCGGACCAATATCAAAGAGACCATATCAGATGCCCGCAAATGATCTGGAGGAAATTAAGAAGCAGATTAAGGAGTTACTGGAGAAAGGTTATATTCGACCAAGTTCATCACCTTGGGGAGCCCAGTGCTTCTAGTGGAGAATAAGGATGGATCTTTGAGAATGGTTGTTTATTATCGTGCGCTGAATGAGGTGACGATCAAGAATAAATACCCTCTGTCGATCAATGATTTGTTTGACTAGTTATAGGGAGCTAAGGTTTTCTCCAAGATTCAGGTTATCACCAGTTGAAGATCCGAGAGCAGGATATACCTAAGACAACTTTTAGTACGAGGATGGGTTATATGAATATACAATTATGTCATTTGGTTTGACTAACGCCCCTGCCTATTTCAGGAGTATGATGAACAAAGTGTTCATGGAGTTCTTAGATAAGTTTGTTGTGGTGTTTATTGATGACATATTGGTTTACTCAAAGAATGAACAAGAGCATAAGGAACATTTGCGTTTGGTTCTTGAGAAACTCAGGGAACATCAGTTGTACGCCAAGTTCAGCAAATGTGAGTTTTGGATGAAGGAAGTTGGATTCCTTGGACATGTTATATCTGGAGAAGGAATATCAGTAGACCCTACCAAGGTTGCTTCTGTCACTAAATGGTTGGCACCCACCTCAGTGGGAGAGATCAGATGTTTTCTTGGACTCGCAGGTTATCACCGGAGATTTATTGAGAATTTTCCAAGATTGCAAAGCCCATGACGGAGTTATTGAAGAAGGATACCAAGTTTAAATGGACTGAGGATTGTGAGGCTAGTTTTCAGGAGTTGAAGAAACGTTTGGTTACAGCCCCAGTGTTGATTCTCCCAGACATACGCAAGGATTTCCATGTGTATTGGGACACTTCACGTCGAGGACTTGGAAGTGTGCTTATGCAGGATGGAAGAGTTGTTTCATATGCCTCACGACAGCTTTGACCTCATGAGTTGAATTATGCTACGCATGATTTGGAGTTAGCAGTCGTAGTGCATGCGCTCAAGACACGGAGACATTTCCTCATCGGTAACCATTGTGATGTTTATACGAATCATAAGAGTTTGAAGTACATCTTCACGCAGAAGGAGTTGAACCTCAGGCAAAGGAGATGGTTGGAGCTCACAAAGGATTATGACATGAGATTGCATTATCATCCAGGAAAGGCCAACATCGCAGCAGATGCATTGAGCCGCAAGAGTTATGTTAACACGCTCATAACGGGAGGATTACCTAAGGAGTTAGCCGAGGACCTTCGAGAGCTACGCTTGGAGATAGTTCCAAGAGGTTATGTTGCGGCGTTGGAAATTCAGTCCACTTTGTTTGGTAAGATCAGAGAAGCCCAGAAGACGGACAAGGAGATTGTTGAGATAAAGGAAATGATGAGTAAAGGAAATACTAAAGGATTTCGTGAGGATGAGAATGACACTTTATGGTTTGAGGATCGTATTTATGTGCCTAATGACCCTGAAATCAGGAAGTTGATTCTTCAGGAGGCTCATGATTTGCCTTACTCGATTCACCCAGGCAACACCAAGATGTATCTGGATTTGAAGGAAGTTTCTGGTAGACAGGAATGAAGAAGGATATTGCCGAGTATGTAGCAGTAGGCGATGTATGTCAGAGAGTAAAGGTAGAGCATCAGAAACCAGCAGGGTTACTTCAGTCTGTGCCGATACCCGAATGAAAGTGGGATAAACTTGGCATGGATTTTATCACTATGAAGACAACTTATACGAGTGCTAAGTTTGCGAAGATATACATGACCAGGATCGTATGTCTGCATGGGGTTTCGAGGACCATCGTATCAGACAGAGGAACACAGTTTACTTCAAAGTTTTGGAATCAATTGCATGAAACTTTGGGTACCAGGCTAGAGTTCAGTACAACCTTTCATCCACACACAGATGGACAGACTGAGAGAGTCAATCAGATTCTGGAGGACATGTTGAGAGCTTGTGCACTAGATTATGGGTCTAGTTGGGATGAAAATTTACCCTATGTAGAGTTCTCCTATAACAACAGTTATCAAGCCAGTTTGAAGATGGCCCCTTTCGAAGCTTTGTACGGAAGGAGGTGCAAAACACCATTATCATGCAATGAAGTTTGAGATCGACAGTTATTCGGACCAGACTTAGTTCGAGATTATGAGGAGAAGGTTAAGTTGATTCGGGACAGACTCAAGGTAGCCCAGTCCAGGCAGAAGAGTTATGCGGATACTAAACGCAAAGAGGTAGCCTATGAAGTCGGAGACAGAGCATATCTTCGTGTGTCCCCACTTCGAGGAGTTAAGCGTTTTAGAGTCAAGGGAAAGCTAGCACCACATTTTGTGGGACCATACAGAGTTTTGGAACGCATGGGAGAAGTTGCCTACAAGTTGGAATTACCCGAAGGATTGTCAGGAGTTCATGATGTGTTTCACGTTTCCTAGTTGAAGAAGTGCCACGCAGAGATGGCCGACATTCCTCTGAGAGATACAGTGCCATTGGAAGCAATTCAGTTGGATAGTGATCTGACCTATGAAGAGAAGCCAATCAAGATTCTCGAGTTTTCCAGCAATGTTACTCGCGGCAAGGTTATCCAGTTTTGCAAAGTTCAGTGGAGCCACCATACCAAAGAGAAAGCCACCTGGGAGCGAGAAGAAGATCTCCGCAAGGACCACCCACACCTTTTTGCTGACCAACCCGAATCTTGAGGGCGAGATTCATCTTAAGGGGGGTAGGTTTGTAACATCCCAATTTTCAATTTGGATGTTATACATAGATCATTCATATGCATTTCATAATTTATTGCATTTTGGTTGTGATCCAAAAAAATTTAAGCAACTCAAGGACCCAAGGGGAGAGTTGGAGGTTTTATAAATTTCCATTTTTGAATTAATTTTCAAATTTTAATTTTTTTAATAATTTCTTTCCAATTATTTCAAACAATAAATGAGAGAAGATAAAATGAATTCTTCAAATCACAGGAGAAATATAGGAAAAGATATTTTGAAGTCAAATTATTTTATTTGAATTTTATTTGCAATTTTATTTGGTTGAAATTAGAGAAAAATATGCATTTTTAAAAACTACATTTAGTCCAGATAAATGTTCATCTTGTCCCAAATATTAGGTAGGGATGGTGAAATTTGTTTCTGGAATTTTAGGACTTTTATTTTTATTTATTAGGATTTTTCTTCGCAGCGCCTTTTTTTAAGTTAACTGGGCCGTCCCAGCCACAGCCAGGCCAGGCCCAGCGCCGCGCTGTCTCCCGCTCACGCTCGGGACAGAGTCCCGAGCCGCTGCGCCACCGCCACCGGGGAGTCCGACCCGAACTCCTGAGACTGCCGCCGCCTCGCTTTCCCCTCGCCCAAGCCGGCCTCGCCTCCCCTCCCCTCTTAAATACCCTGCCGCCCCTCTCCTCACCCCGTCCCAAGCCGCCGCCGTTGCAGTCGCCGTCGCCGCCTACTGCCGCGTTGCCACCGCCCTGCCGTCGTTGCCGAGCCACCAACGCCCGCAAGCCGCCGCTGCCCTCGTTGACCTTGCCGAGCCACCGCCACCGAGAACCGGTATAAACCAATTCGACTCGACCTGTCGGTTTTCTCCTTCTTTTATTTCGATTTAGATTAGATCGGTTCTTTTTTAGATCGGTTAAATAGCGAGCGTTCACTCAATTTGTTCTGTTAACGAACGAGTTCGTTCGTTAGGTTCCGTTAGCGGACATTTGTCCGATAGATTTTTCTTTTTCCATTTATTTTCGGCCATGGACCTATCCGCGAATAGCTTTCTCGCGATTTAGCCCCTAGTCTTAAAATTAGCATAACTTTTAGCTCGTTTGTCCAAATTAGATGAAACCAACGTGAACATGATTTTGACAATTTAAAATTTGTGTTTAGTTCAGATTAGTATTCGATCTTATTTCGTTTGAATCTTGAGTTTCATGGCTCCATTTGAGTTGATTCTTCTTGCAAATCGTAGCTAATCACATGTACCTACTGTTAAGATCTAATCCACATGAAAATAATGTTGTTAGGTTTTGTTTTCTGTCTAGATTAGTAGTTTGCTTGTTTGGAGTTTTATTTGGATCTTTTCTCGATTTCTCTTTGTTTCGTTTGATTGATTGCTTATGTATGTTACTGTTTGTCTACGCAAGATTACCTGGAGTGCGAAGCTTGTTACTACAAATCTCTAGAGTTTTCCGATCGTCGGCAAGGTAAGATACACTTTGATCATACTCTTCTATACCCAGTTTTTACTATGTATTAGTTTTGCCCCTCAGATATTTGCATGAGTAGGATTGGGAACATGTGGTCTGGTTGTAGTACTTGAGGTAGGAACCTAATATCTTTGATCACCCAGGGAATATACGTTATGCTCAATTATTGCTTAGCCATGCTCGTAGACGGGGATTGGATCGTAATACACATGGAAGTTATGAGAGTTATTAATCTTGAATAACATTAAGGTGGCAACTTTAATACACATCTGGGTGGATTGGTTGGGGCACCTGGAGAATGCAGTGCTAGCTCGTTTGGGAAATCCCAGAGTACCCGTGTGATTTTTCCTCGGTACACCACCCAGGTTCAAAGGGATCATATGATATTTCATGCCTAGAAACTTCTGTGTGCATTCACAAGCCATTATGGGCTCTGGCATAGTTGAGTAAGTTGCGTGAGCTCTCGAAGAGGTGGACTAGAAGATGTAGGGGAAAGTAGGTGTACCGGTCTGCCCGGAGTAGAGAGCTAATGTTTCAGAAAGACTATGTCTTGATCTTTCAAACATGGATGCGGTCGAGTCTTGTGGGGAAAAGTGCGCAACCTCTGCAGAGTGTATAAACTAATCATGGTTAGCCGTGTCCCCGGTTATGGACATCTTGAGTATCTGGAATTGGATATTATTGTTGATCTCATCACTCTTAAATTAATTGAATTTTGTTTAATGATGATACTTGTTTAATTGGGTTTGAGTTGGAGGAACCTTCTCAAATATTGGTACAACTTGGGAGTAGTAAATAAATTTTTTCTTTTGTTGTATGGAAAAACTAGCTTTATGCAAAACCTTGAACTTAGAGCCTCCACCAGCCAAATATTGCATGTAGATGTGGTACTTGCATTCGTTGCTTTACAGTGTAACTCTGCCAGCATATTCCATGTGCTGACCTAGACGGCTGCAACGTCTCATGTTGCAGACTTTTCAGACGACGAATAAGGTGCGATAGGTCATTGTCATGCACTCAGCTATGCCGTTGGAGTTGATGGACTCATTTACCTTCGAAGCTTCCACAGTTATTTTGTTTAGATGGCCTTCAGCCATATTATTCGTGTAATCATACTCTTTATGAGGACCTCGATGTAATAAGTGTGTGATTGAACTCTGCTATAATTCCTCGAGTACTGTGTGTGTCAGCATTACCGATCCAGGGATGACACTTAAGCACAGAGACTTCGGTCCATTGAGATCGTGGTCGCTACATCCCTGTCTAAAGTAATAAAAAAATGATACATGTACAAAAAAGAGAGGCACTGCCTTATACTCTTTATAATAAAAAGAAAACATCGCAAAGAGCAATAGTGATTTCTTTTGTGCTACGGGTTGCCAAACCGACCGTCCATTTTTCAAATAGGGATATTTCTCAACCACATCCCTTAAAGTTAAGAGTAATTTTCAAGTATTATGAATACTCTGCTACCTAATTTAATGATATATAGACGCAATCTCAACTAAGTATAACACTGTATTTGAATTTGAGTTGAGGCCGGAGCACCACCCAATGCATTAAGAAGAACTAAAATTTATTTAAGTGATAAGAATATCATTATTATTGTGGTACATATTTCTACTGACCATGACAAACATAAGCTTAGATAATGGAATTTTTCTTCACTAAATGAAACATATAACTGACGCTACAATTATTTTTGAAAACACCTACTACCTATGACAATAATTTTGGTTAGGCAATAGTTTTGATAAATAGTCCCTTCGTCCCATAATGTAAAATGTCTTTTGACACTAGTGTAGTGTCAAAAAAGACTTACATTATGGGACAGAGGGAGTATATTATTTTGGGAAATAAACTAGCCCATGCGGCATACGCCTCTCATATCAAATATTGCTTAGGCGCTGCTTGGATTGGCTTTTCACAGCGTCATACACCTGTAATATATACGGACCTCCATCCGTCGTTTTCATTTCCAGGGAAAAATCAAGCGTGGCCGGTGTTATACAGCTGTAAAATAAATACAGGTGTATAAAAATACATCGATACCAAGCGGAGCCTTAGTGGGCGTGGGTAGTGTATTTTTCTCGGAGCATTATGGAAAATTATATGCATAATTGTGTAAGTTAGAAAGAAGTGTACCTTCCATATGGATTAAATTAAAACAAGTTGTCTACATATTTTAGTAGGTATATTTTAGTAGGTGGCATACAATTCACAAAGAGGTTAATTTTGACAAATGATAGCAGTTTGTGAAACAGTAATTGATAGGAAAAATGAAGACATTCCATCCAATAATGAAGCCTATAGTACATGTCATTATTATTTATTATCATTGTTTCCAGTTGTATGATATCTAGAATATAACCTCCTACACTATGCATGTAAAACTAATTTTGTTCATAATTGTGTATGTGAATAAAAGCTAGACCGTGCAGGTACACGGGTTGATGACTAGTGATGATTTAATATAGAACAGAAGGATTACAAGTCACTAGTATGTACATTGGTTTTTGTGGTTGAGACTAAAAAAACTACAAACTCTAGGGGGCATGGAGAGGAAAAGCCCAAAATAGAGGGCCAGGGATAGGTGATGCGAACGTACCAATATTGCCATCATACCACTTTTATTTTTACAAAATTGAAGCACAAGGAACATAATGGAACTAACAAAGACTCGAATAAAAGAACTCCCGACCAAGCTACCCTTTGTTGTACATAATCTCTACCATTAAAAGGGAGTTGGTAGTGTCCTCTTCAGCTCCTTCCCGGTTTTTTCCTCCCTCACGCCTCCCCCTCCACTTTGATTTCCTTTTCTTTTGGGTTTGTTTTGATGATCTCAAAAAATAATGCACAAAATAAAAACCAACATAAAAGAGTAACTTGAAATAATTAAAACAAAATCGGTACTTCTCAAAAACCATGTCATGCATTAACTCAATCAAAACAATTAAAATCAACTGTTACCAAAATCTTGACTCAATCATAACTTTTTGTCTTCCCCTCTCCTGCTGTCCATACCCAAATCAGATCAAAATCTTACCAAAACCTGAACTAAATAAAATGTTATCAAAATCTAGAATATGGTGAGGGTAAAGTATACATCGGATAACTAATATTTATGGTGAGGGTAAAGTATACGTCGGATAACTAATATTTATGTTTCCGTTGCAACGCATGATCAAATAGCTAGTTCTAGTATACTTCACTAGTAGTAAAACCAGAAAATCAACAAGAGATTAACTACAAGCAGATGTAGTGTTGACAAATGCAGCTCATGCATGCTCACCCTATTTACAAAACAGAGTGCAATATTTGGCTGCGCATTGCACGGCTACCCAGACCAAACTATGCAATAACAAATATGATCAACAAAACAATCGTAGAACTTTAATCAGAAAAAACAACAAATGAAACCAATAATTCAAAAACCAAGTTGCCTCTAAGCAATAACCATAGAGGACCATATCCCTGCAATAATAAAAAGGTTCACATAATTCAAGAACGCATCATAAGCACAAATATAGCATAGGTTGGCAACCAAAATACAACATTGTTCAATGACTCCATAATAGAAGTCTCCATTCTACGATAAAATCATAAAATCATAACTACTATGCCGAAGCATCTGAAGTTATTCAAGTATTGTAATCAAATGAAGGATAATTGGGACTAAAGTACTGTGACCAACTGGAAGATAAGTGGCAATTCATTCACCGGGCAGTGCTGAGCCCAAGCAGCATCTGGCCGTTGTTGCCAGAAGGGATGTAGGAAACATTGGGTGAGCGCGCAATCACCCCAGCTATCTCCTTGGCAGCCTCGATCCTCCTGAGCTCGATCAGGCCATTGCCTACAAGAGCGGTGGCATCTGAGATGAGCCGTGCGGACTCGCTCTCTCCCTCCGCGCGAACGATAGCAGCACGCCTCTCCTGCTCTGCACGCGCAACGAGGAACCTGGAGCGCTCAGCCTCCTGCTGCGCGACCTGCTTCTTCTCAACGGCCTGGGCGAAGTCGTGCCCGTAGGCGAGGTGGGTGATGGCGACGTCATCGAGCACGATGTTGAACTCGCCGGCGCGGCGAACGAGGGCTTCACGGACGAGGGCAGAGACGTGGGGACGGTCGGTGAGGAGCTGGTCTGCGTTGAACTGGGCGACGACGGCCTTGAGCACCTCGTTGCCGATGGAGGGGAGCACCTTGTCGTCGTAGTCGAGGCCGAGGTTGGTGAAGATTTCAGGAAGGCGTTCCACATCGGGGCGGGCGAGGACGCGGAGCGTGAGGCTGACCATCTGCAGATCCTTGGTTCCGGAGGTGGAGGAGAAGCTGTGCGGGCGCGTGCGGATGTCGAAGAGGAAGGGCTTCTGGAGCCAGGGGACGAGGAAATGGGTGCCCTCCGAGACGACCGCCGGGAGAACGCCCTGGAAGCGGTCGAAGATGACCGCCCGTTGGCCGCCGTCCACCGTGTAGAGGGACGTGGAGACGGCAGATGCCGTCAAGCCCAACCCGGCAGCCACCTTTGCAACCTTCGTCAGGAACGAGACCGCTGCTTGCCCGCCGCCAGCCATGGATGACCTAGTTTGGGGGTGGATTTTGGTTGGGGGCTGGGGGAGTTCTGCGCCGTGGGATCTGGTGGCTTTAACGCTGTACCATTTCTTGATAGAGAAGAAGCATAGTGCGGGCCGTGCAAGTGGATGGGCCTGATTGGCCTGTTGTACGAGTGGGATGGGCGAGCCTACCAAGCCCATCAACCTTATTAGAGTAACTCTAGGACACCCTGCAAAAAGCCCCGACCCGTAAAATAACCGTCAAAATGGTGAAAAATCCTGCCCAAACAGATTCCGCAAACGCGGCCGACCCACAAACAATTTTGAGGGGCGCGGCAAAACCTCAGCCCCCAACCCGCGAATACGCGGGTTTCCACCTCGCCCCTACGGTGCCCCGTATCGCAGTGAAGTGGTTGGCGGGAGGGACATTTCAGCCCGCGCCCTTTTCCCACCCCCTTCTGCCACTGCCCGCCATAGGTTCCGCCCATCCGCCGCCGGTGATTTCGGCCAAATCTGCGGGCGGAATCGCGCCACGGGGGCGTCCCCCACCCTCCACCATCGATACGCT
>NC_041391.1:388531659-388535612 GCF_002162155.2 Triticum dicoccoides
GATGTCTCCGCCGGGGATCAGTCGCCCTCGAGCCACCCCTAGTCGCCGCCCGGGATGGCCCGGCCCACGAGCTGCCGATAAGTGTTTGCTTGTGATTTGTTCCGAGCGCTACGCATAGTTGGTTGACGTGCACGTGTCATGAAGGAGCACGAAGGCGAGAACTGAAAGAGGTGGCGAGAATCGACCGTCGGGCGTCTTTGCATTCCTCGGAATCGCCATCTCGGGAACGAGATGTTGATGCAAGACTACTTCGAGAAGAATCCAACATATCCACCGCACCTCTTCCGGAGAAGGTACCGAACGCGTCGATCCTTCTTTGTGAAAATTGTTCAAGCTTGCGAGGCAAATTGTCGGTATTTTACTCAGAGAACAACTGTTGCGGGCTTGAAGGGATTTAGTGCATATCAAAAGGGAGGCATGAACTTGGAGTTCTTTTACGACAATGTGGGTAGCCGTGTCAAACCAGGTAGAGACCCTGACCGCATTAAAGCTTTTCTTGAAACATACAAGGAGATTGAAAATGCAAACACCCACTTTCAGCTTCAGGAGGATCTCATTGAGCACCATTGGCAAAGGGCTAGACAGTAACAAACTCATTTTCCATTCATTTGTATTTGTATTCGGGACAAGTTTTGTATTGCATTATTTGTATTTGTATTCGGTGATTTGAATAATTATTTGTAATGTGGATGATTGTTGTATTGTGTTAGTATTGATAATTTTGGTGTGGTATTGATATTTGCGGACCGGCGGGATGTCGGATGTAGCTGCGCAAGAGCAGACCCCGCAAAGCCGACACGTAAAAAGGTATATTCCGCGAATATCCTTTTGTACGGGTCCGTTTAGGAGGTCTGCCTCTGCGGCCGTCCGCGCCGGCCCGCAAAGTCGTTTTTCCGTGAACTGCAAACGTTTTTCGCGGGCCAGCGGGATGCGGGGTCTGCTAAAGTTGCTCTTATCTCTGATCTGCTTTTTTTAATGCTTTGTTTGGATGTAGACATTCAAGGTCTTGCCATTTCATCTTAACAAAGGTTGCTTAAGAGAAAAATGGTCTTGCCATTGGATTGCTTAAGAGAAAAATGGTCTCGCCATTGGATTGGCTCAAATGTCAAATATCTTAAGATACTGATATTGAGGTTTAATGTCATTTTCTAGTGTTTGGCTGGCTACGTATTTAGCACTTTGAATATACTAGTAAGTGTGCACGTGCAATGCACGTCTCCTTAGAATTCAAGATTTGAAAACTGAGAGCACGTCTCAACTAATAGGCACAAACAATACTTCATGCATGTTTGTTGCTGCAAAATACCCAGTAAAGATAAAAAATAACATATTATATGCCTTCAGATGACTTTCCAGTCACCTTTATGCGTACACATAATTACCAAAGAACATTTTCCAAAATTGGAAATGCCTGCAAAGAATATTTTCCTTTTAAAAAGTTAGCAGGAAAGCATCACACATACATGAGTTTAGGTGACCAAAGAAGAAGTAAATACAAAAATAGAAGCATGCATTGGCTCACGTGGTCAAACAAGAAGTCTAATATACATTGCCAGAGAAGCTAAGCCAACAGTCCCAACAAAGGATTCAGTGCTACATTGAGATATAAATCATCAGGAACACTGAAGCCGTAATTCAATTCCTGCAGCCAGGAAAAGATAATGTTGCTAGGTTGTAAGTTGTACCTTAGATCACGTCCAAGCAGAATGCATGGCCACCATAGTGTTCCATGATTGCATAGTAATAGCATTTCTCTTAACCAGCCTTTATTGGTGTATCGGCACAAGGCTTGTCTTGATTTTCAGTTTTAGCATGCTACAAAAAAAGCTATCCAAAACCCCCATTGTTTTTGAAAATATGCATATAAAAAAGGATATTCTACTACAGCATAAATTGTACACATCAATCAGTTTCACAAAGTGAAAATCTTCATCAGATTGGATGGTTGGTCAACATTCAAAAGATAATGATTTCGAAACTCATTGGAACCATACTCCAAGTGAATATCACATTCAGAAGGTACATTTTTCAAAAATCATTAGAACCATACTACAACAAAATACAATGGCCCTAAAAAACAGAATACAATTACATGAGTGACATACTCCTTACCATGATGTTGGAAAGGGCCAATGCGGGAATAGACAATGTGCCTAAAACATCATTTAGTGTTCAGGTTACATACACAAACAATAAACAAAGTAAGTTTTCCTTGCCACTGCTTTTCTTTTTAACATCAACTTATGATAGCATGCTAGTCTTCCATGATCATTTTTCTATGACAATGGTTCACAAATATGTTGTTACCTATAGGCAGAATGATCTTCATGTGAAAAGCAAGCTCGGGAATGTTCCAGTTGTGTAGATCTGGAAAAAAAAGATTCTCAAAACAAAATCCTACTTAATACTTTGTCTTCATATGCATCAGCTCGACAATTTATCATCTTATATCATTAGAAGAATCCTTCTTTCACTCATACCCATGAGGTTGTCGGCAAACAATGTAAAGAGAATCTCAAATGATCATGGTTACAAAAAAATCGTAGCGCTCAACAAGATTTATGGTAAGTAGTGTGTCACAAACCTGCATAATGCCAATCGAAATGATTCCAAATTTTTCAGAAAATTGTGAATTTGAGATAAATCAATACTTTTCATGCAGAATTGTTAGGAAGGGACAACACAACGATCATGATATTTAAGTACCTACTAAGTAAGGACACAACTTGCATAAAAGCCTTCACCATTTATCATTCCTAATTGCCGGGAGATCAATGAGCCAACACCCACGTGTGCAAATATCACCATCACGACCTTCATCAATTGTCATGTTCATACCTCCTATATATATCCATTGATGCCTTTAGCATGCTTATAGGTTTGTTTTGTACTTTTCTCTTCTGCTGGGTCTGGTTGCCTAGCAAGACATAGATATGAGAATTCACATGCATATAGAAGATAATCTGGTAGCACAACATAATATTACAAATCAACTATTGCTCCAAGTTTCTACAAAACAGAAAACAAGGAAGAAGCAAGGTAATGAAAAGAAAAGGCAAAATATATAAATACACATTTTAAAATATCGGTCTCTACCTAAATAGAATGAGCTCTGTACGCCAAGGCATAACATAGTAAAACTGAGTTAAATCAAGCTATCATGTAAAAACAAAATACTGATATTGGCAGAGAACATACCTTAGTTACTGATGATTCACTATGGGTGGTGCCGTGCACACATGCTATGAGATCTCTGCCACCAGTGTAACCTTCACCAAAATGTCAGAATTAAAAATATTAAAGGTAATGGGTACAACCAAAACTATGAAGTCAAATATGCTACTCCCTCCATTCCAAAATACTTGTCGCGGTTTTAGTTCATATTTGAACTAAAACTAAAACCAGGACAAGTATTTTGTAACGGAGGGAGTATATTAATCAACATCACTAAACCCCATGTAAGGCTTCTGGGTTGCTCCCAATATTATGATCTGCTATGTAATGCTTTACATCGTGGCATGCTCCGTGAGCTAATTAAACATTCCTTCAGTACATGTACCTACTTCATCCAACTCCATGGGAAAAGTATGACCAATAGTTGTACTTACTTCAGCGTAACTAAGAAATCTGATAGCTTACTATGTTGGTTTAATGTTGTGACGCCCGGGTAATTAAGCTACAGTAATCTCACGCTAATGGTGCCACGTTGCCTCCGTTACTGTTGCTAATCTATCGTTAGATCAAAACCGGTCCAAAATTCAAATCCAAATTTTGGTAAATAATAAAAGTTTTCAACCATTAAAATAAAAATGTTCGATTTGTACTAAATATTACATAGATAATTATGGTGTAGAAGACACAGTTTTATAAAATGCATACATATTTTAAATTGAATTAAAACATAAGAGAAAATAAATAAAAGAAAGGAAATACAAAAAAAGGAAAAGAACCCC
>NC_041391.1:388536237-388536852 GCF_002162155.2 Triticum dicoccoides
GGCCTCATCCGCCGCGGCGCCCCTGGGTCACCGCACCGGCGCTCGCGCGCTCATGGGGCTCTGCCCTGGCACCCCCATGCCCGTTAGCCCGCGCGCCCATGCCCGCTAGGACCCCCCTTGCCTATGACACAGGGGCCCCACCCCAGAACGTTTTAAAAAAGGATTTAAAAATATTAATAATTATTAATTAATTAATTAACTAAATTAATTCTATATTAGATTAAATTAATCACTAATTAACCTAATTAACTGTTAGTTAATTATTCAGAGTATGACAGGTGGGTCCCACACGTCAGTTGACCAGTCAACACCTCTGTTGACCACTGACGTCATGCTGACGTCATGTTGACGTCAGCATGCACTGTTCTGGATAATGTTGAATTAAATTAATTAAATAAATTCTAAAAATGATTTAAAACTTTAGAAAATCATATAAAATAAACCGTAGCTCGGATGGAAAAACTTTGTACATGGAAGTTGCTCAGAACGACGAGACGAATCCGGATACGCAGCCTGTTCGTCCGCCACACATCCCTAGCATAGCAAACATGGAACTTTACCCCTCCGGTCCGTTTGTCCGAAAATGCGAAACACCGGGAATACTTTCCCGGATGT
>NC_041391.1:388537069-388543389 GCF_002162155.2 Triticum dicoccoides
CCTACCACTACGTTAGGTCACCCGTAGCACCACATATTGTCGCGTCTTGCTTTGTGTTACATTTGATTGCTCTGTTATTTATTGTGTTCCCCCTCCGTTACTTCTTTCCGGTAGACTCTGAAACCGGTGCCGATGTCCGTGTGTTCGACTACACCGAAGACGACCCCTCCTACTTGCTAGAGCAACCAGGCAAGCCCCCCCCCTTATCACCAGATATCGCCTATTCCTCTCTATAATGCTTGCATTGTAGCATGTTACTGTTCGGTTACTCCTATTCTGTTGCATAGCATGTCATTGTTGCTACAGTCATTGATACCTTACCCGCAATCCTAAATGCTTAGTATAGGATGCTAGTTTATCATCATTGGCCCTACATTCTTGTCAGTCTGCCTTGTTATACTATTGGGCCGTGATCACTCGGGAGGTGATCACGGGTATATACTATACATATATACATACTATACAGATGGTGACTAAAGTCGGGTCGGCTCATTGAGTGCCCGCGAGTGATTCATGGATTGGGGGCTGAAAGGACCTTTGTCCCGACGACCCTCTGTGTGGATCTTTGTGGCGGAGCGACAGGGCAGGTTGAGACCGCCTAGGTGAGAGGTGGGCCTCGCCCTGGTCGGTGTCCGCGGTTACATCAATTAACACGCTTAACGAGATCTTGGTATTTGATCTGAGTCTGGCCATTTGGTCTATATGCACTAACCAACTACGTGGGAAAGATATGGGCACTCGACGTTGTTGTATCAGCCGAAGCCTTCTAGACGTCAGCGACTGAGCTGCACGCGCCGGATTGGAACGTAAGCCTGCTCTTGTATTAAGGGGGCTAGTTCTACTTTCGGCCGCCCACGCAATGTGCAGGTGTGCAATGGGCAATGGGCCCAGACCCCTACGCCATAGGAGTTAGACCGGCGTGCTGACCTCTCTGTTAGGCCTAGCTGGGGCTGCGACGTGTTGATATTCCGAGGCCGGGTATGACCCAGGAAAGTGTGTCCGGCCAAATGGGATCGAGCGTGTTGGGTTATGTGGTGCACCCCTGCAGGGAAGTTTATCTATTCGAATAGTTGTGTCCCTCGGTAAAAGGACGACCCGGAGTTGTACCTTGACCTTATGACAACTAGAACCGGATACTTAATAAAGCACACCCTCACAAGTTCCGCAGACAACCCGGTGATCGCTTTTCCACAGGGCGACGAGGGGAGGATCGCCGGGCAGGATTATGCTATGCGATGCTACTTGGAGGACTTCAATCTACTCTCTTCTATATGCTGCAAGACGGAGGCTGCCAGAAGCGTAGTCTTCGATATGACTAGCTATCCCCCTCTTATTCTGGCATTCTGCAGTTCAGTCCACTGATATGGCCTCCTTACACATATACCCATGCATATGTAGTGTAGCTCCTTGCTTGCGAGTACTTTGGATGAGTACTCACGGTTGCTTTGCTCCCTCTTTTCCCCCGTTTTCCTCTTCTTCTCGGATGCCCCAACTAGACATTGGAGCCTAGGAGCCAGACGCCACCGTCGACAACGACTACTCCACTGGAGGTGCCTACTACTATGTGCAGGCTGCTGATGACGACCAGGAGTAGTTAGGAGGATCCCTGGCAGGAGGCCTGCGCCTCTTTCGATCTGTATCCCAGTTTGTGCTAGCCATCTTATGGCAACTTGTTTAACTTATGTCTGTACTCAGATATTGTTGCTTCCGCTAACTTGTCTATGATCGACCACTTGTATTCGAGCCCTCAAGGCCCCTGGCTTGTAATATGATGCTTGTATGACTTATTTATGTTTTAGAGTTGTGTTGTGATATCTTCCCGTGAGTCCCTGATTTTGATCGTACACGTTTGTGTGCATGATTAGTGTACGATTGAATCGGGGACATCACAAGTTGGTATCAGAGCCGACTGCCTATAGGAATCCCCTTCAACACTCCTTGGCCGAAGTCGAGTCTAGACATTGCAAAAACTTTTACTAACATGGTTGTGTGCCTTACGGGCCCACGTCGCCATTGGGTGGTATTAGGATCTTTTATTCCTCGACCTATACTCTGGGACTCTTATCTCTCTTCTATTCGGGTTAAATGATTTTGCTAAAAACAAAACTAAATTTAGGTTCTCGAAAATACTTTCTCCCGGAGAGCCCCTCACTCCCGATGATCGTTTGCTACTCCAGAAGATTCCGAAGATACTCGCTGAAGTTCTCTCGAGACTTTGTGCCCACTTCTTGTGCAATTCCCTACCACCAATAAATCCTTATGGATAACTTATTACCCTTGCCATTCTTACATTCATCCCTAGCTGCTCTTGTTATTACAAGATGCATCGAATTGTCCTTCGACTTTTAAGAATCTTTTGAGCCATTGCATTGCAGCCACATGAATACCCCCTTTGGATAATTCCTCACGCTTACCGAGTATCCGTTCTTTCACCATTGTTCATGTGTTCCACAATGGTCTTCGAAATACTATTCGATCCTCCAAAAATCCTTAGTAGCTTATTGCTCTGCAATACTTGTCTGCTTGCATTGTGGATGCTTTCCATATGTCTGGCAATATTCGTTAGTATCCTTAGGCACCGTCATTTTGATCCTATTGATTCAACATGAGTGCAAATGCACGCAATCATCAGTTGATCCTTTTAAATTATCTTTTCGACTCAGACGTCACTTTAAACATGAGCTTGATCTCGACCAATCAAATTGTTGTCGATTTTACCCCTAAGCTTACTCAACTTATCCATCCTTAATCAGAGCGTTTGCTTCTGATCCTTTGATTTGGTAATCATAATTCCTTTACATGTGAGCTTTGAATTAGTCAGTTGCTTCTATAATCCAATGCCTTCGCATTGTTTCTTCCTCTGGTTGTGTGCCGATACTCACATCAGTTTCACTAAGGACCGTCGGATCCTTTGTTGAAATATCATCCGACAGTGTCCTTCGTATACAAAAACCTCGAGAAGTTCTTTCCCTGATACATAATGCCTTAGGTAAATTGTATCCTCTGTTTTTGTCAACCATGCTCTACTATCGAGCTTGTGTTATTTACTATTGAAGCTTGTGGTTTATGCTTCCACGATACCCTGACGGGTTGAACCTATGCCTTCCTTAATATGTGTGAACTCGAAAGTTTTCACGAGTCATACTCATCTGGTATTACACCAGGTAAAACTTTCAACACTAATGCCTTTATCAAAGCGAGAAGTGAATGGGAGGTTATACATTGAAGAAGTGGGAGTCGACCTTGAACCTTGCGTTCAAGCCCATGGACACGATGTATAACTTATCATGGAAGCTGCTCA
This sequence comes from Triticum dicoccoides, assembly GCF_002162155.2. Lineage (NCBI taxonomy): Eukaryota > Viridiplantae > Streptophyta > Magnoliopsida > Poales > Poaceae > Triticum > Triticum dicoccoides. The sequence continues at coordinate 388,540,371 of NC_041391.1, forward strand.
TAAAAATAGTTACCCCCTTGTTATAAGTTCATCCTGTATCCGTGGTTCGATCATTTATGATCAAGGTTTCCGACCATGTTCTCCTTTAAATACCATTTCTCGTGCAAGTTTAAGCACTTGTCTTCTGTAGAGTAATACCCCAGTCCAACCTCTACTTTGAATTGTCCTCGAGTATTACCCCCTGGTATCTCAAGATTATCACGGAACTGCATAACTTCTTATGAGTTCTTCATCAAGTGCTACATTCTCATTGATTCCAATTTTTCACGGGCTCTGAGTTATTTAACACTCAAAGACACCGATAACTGACCCGAGTCCACATCGCGATTAAGCAACTCTTGGTAACCTTCATTACTTACGAGTTTGAACTCAATCACGTCATTCCTAGCCTGTTTGGCTATATCCTTGTCGTACCGATTTTAACTGTGCTACCTAGTCCTCTTCCCAGAGCATAATTTTTGACGATGAGCTAAGCTAACATCAATCTTTCCTCATCATATCATTTCACTTTGGACAGCAAGCTTGCTTTGGAGTTTGTGTCCTAACCGTGGTTCCAATAACCTCTCGCTTCATCATTCGTTTGACTTGATGTCATCGTCGATCAATTACATCTTCGTGTAACCTCTCGACAAATGTGTCGTGATCATCATCAACCTTATGAGCTCCTCCAGGATATCAATCGGATTCATGATGAGAAATACCATCCTTGCCTCGATGATTTGTGTTATCATCAACCACTTTACTGCCTTCCCTCCAACACAAACTTGTTCGTGTTTTGTGTTATACCTTGAATTCCTTGCTACCCAGCATTGTTCTTCTTTACCTTGGAATATTACCACCTTTTATGTCAAGAATGTCGTGGGAATTTCACCACCTCTTAAGAATTCTTGGTATGGTGATACTTCTCACCATCACCATTCTTTCTTGGGTCCTCGTGTTGATTCCAATCAGGGTACCAACAAGTGAGCGGTGCTGTTTGGATTCCGCCCTTCTAGCAACCCTATTGCTTTGAAGTTAATGGTCGGCCTTTCATTCTTAGACTATTGATTATTGAATCACCATTCCAATGTTGGTCGTGCAACCCAGCCCATATTTCGGGTGCACCTTTCAACCATTGTTAAATTGTGTATGTTTTCCTCAAGCATACATCAATATATCATTTTGATCTGGCAAATGTTATCTCCTTGTTCACATACTTGTGGAAATCCATCCTTTGGAAATTTTGATGAATTGTCGCTGAGTTCATCAGCCACCTCCTTGTCCTCTCCTTGGGTTAATGATGAACTCTTGTTAATGAAAATCACTTCATAGTTCATTTCCCGAGAATCTTACAGTGTCATCCCGTCAATTTGTGTTGCACCTTTCTTCTCAGGCATCCTGAGTTTGAGGTATCCTGACACCAATCAAATCTGAATCTCGGTCAGATATGATGGTTGGAACATATTTCCAAGAGCTATAACATTGGTCTTTATATGACCCGGTAAGGTGATGTCATGCCTAGCACTCCTAACCGGAGGACCTATTGTTGTAGTTTCCTTTTTAACTAGGTTAACCATTTTTCAATGAGGAAATTGAATGCCTTGTTTAATAAGTTATCCTGATGGATCCTTTGTATATCCAAAGTACGACCTTTGCTTGAAGACCATGTGAATGCTATCTCGAAGCTTGTCTATGGTACTCCAATTTTCAACAAGAACATTTGAAGCCCAATGCTAAATGTTTCCTGCTCAATTATCCAAACACCATTGTATGGGTAATGTCAGGAAATTTCTCTCCCCGTACCTAAAGAGTTTTCTACATTATATCCTGTCATGGATATCACGCTCTGCTTGTCCTTGGGAATGATATACCCCTGAAATATGTGTTTAAACACATTTTCCTTTCCATTAATTTGTTTAACCTTCCTTGTGATCCATATGATCTAAGCAGTAATGTTCTTCTGCTTATGTAAACACCTTGGTGTACAACCGTGTCAGTATGACCCCGTTGCATTTGTCGATGACATTCCGGTAACCACCGATGGATGAGAACTTTGCCTATTGGTCCGCCTCGTTCAACGAGCAGGAAAATGGTTCTGTTCGTCCCTCGCCCTTGGTACCAACGTTGTTGCCAACATAACTGACCGGCTATCCTCTGACATACCTTGCTATTTTAACCATGCAAGATGTCACCGCTCTTTCTACTTTTAAAACCACATGGTGGGCCCATAACTCACAGTTCCACAGGATCGAAACCTGACTCTCCTGTACACCCCCTGTTTCCATAATTATTCATCGCGCGTGGCCTCATAGGTAATTCACGAGCCACCTTCCGATGAGATCACCTATTCTGGAGTCAGACACAATACCTATTCCCGTTGCTCTGAACCCCTCTCATACTCTATTTCAGGCATCGAACGTTTACCTATCCGCTTGAAGTTTCTCATGCCTACTTATATCTCTCTCGATGTATTTCCTAAGTTCCAACTCGAGAGGTACTCTTATGCTCATTCCTGGGTTAACCCCAGGTTATTACCCTTATAACATTCTGTCGTTGCCGAGCTGCCCCTTTCATATTCTTAAGTGCGATGGAGTTCTCGAACAAAGGAAGACAACTTCATCATGATGACCCAAAGCAGAGAAATGAAGACCTCAACGTAATGGACCGACCTCTTCGAGAAGAGCGACCAAGACCGAGAACACTCACTAGAATTTCGTAACCAGAACCTTCCTCCTTTACTCCGCCTCTTAAATCTTGGGATGAGATTTCTTGTAGTGGAGGAGAATTGTGATGCCCGGGTAATTAAGCTACAGTAATCCCACGCTAATGGTGCCACGTTGCCTCCGTTACTGTTGCTAATCTATCGTTAGATCAAAACCGGTCCAAAATTCAAATTCAAATTTTGGTAATAATAAAAGTTTTCAAACATTAAAATAAAAATGTTCGATTTGTACTAAATATTACATAGATAATTATGGTGTAGAAGACACAGTTTTATAAAACACATAGATATTTTAAATTGAATTAAAACAGAAGAGAA